>NC_059221.1:47097547-47407547 GCF_020615455.1 Coregonus clupeaformis | reverse complement strand
TTGTATTATCTTTTACCAGATCTAATGTGTTGTATTCTCCTACATTAATTTCACATTTCCACAAACTTCAAAGTGTTTCCTTTCAAATGGTATCAAGAATATGCATATCCTTGCTTCAGGTCCTGAGCTACAGGCAGTTAGATTTGGGTACGTCATTTTAGGCGAAAAATGAAAAAAAGGGTCCGATCCTTAAGAGGTTAATCAGATTATTGGTATGCCACACCTGTCAGGTGGATGGATTATCTTGGCAAAGGAAAAATGCTCACTAACAGGGATGTAAACGAATTTGTGCACAACATTTTTGAGAAATAAGCATTTTGTGGGTGTTGAAAATTTCAGGTATCTTTTATTTCAGCTCATGAAACATGGGACCAACACTTTACATGTTGCGTTTATATTTTTTGTTCAGTATACATAGCATTACATTTTACTTTAATTGACAGAATCTGAGGTTGATGTAAGTTTTGGGGCGTATTAGAATCCAATTCTGTATGTGAAAATCACTGCACCAACACACACACACACACACACACACACACACACACACACACACACACACACACACACACACACACACACACACACACACTCACACACACACACACACACACACACACACACTAATTTAAGCAGCTTGTGACAAACCAAGGCTGAAAGGCCCATCCATTAGCGAACCATTCTCTTCACCAAACACCCGATGAAGCTAAATGGCACTCTTTTCTTAAATTCAGCCACTCTGGAGAAGTGGTGAAAACAGGACTGTCAGCAGAACAAAAGCACACCTCTTCACAGTTTCTTTATCATAGACCCTGAAGAACAAAAATAAATGTACAGCAGTTGCCATGTTTTGTGTGTGTGTGTGTGTGCATGTGTGTGTGTGTGTCTCTGTCTGTGTGTGTCTCTGTCTGTGTGCGTGTCTTTTTCCTTCAGGCCAGCTCCTTGAAAATAACTAAGTGGGGCTGCTCTATATCTGCAGAGATGGCCTTCCCTGTAAGGAGAGATGTATGACACAGGAGATAGAAAGCTCTTAATAAAAATCATCCCTTTTTGTCACAGCCAGCCAGGGTGAAGTTAAAAAGCATTTGCTCGGTGTCAATAGGAGATTTATTTTCTCTCTTCTCTCCCCTTTCTTTCCCCTCTTTCACTGAAAGTAGAATGCAACAAAATGGGGAGCCAGCGCCTCAGTGCCACTGTCATTGTTATCTCCCAAATCGTTTTGTCTCCTTCGGAGGGGCTGACCCCTCCCGCTGTACATTTTCAGGCTATCGAGTGGCTCCCGAAAGTCTCACTTATCATTGGTAAGAGATGAGTTTGAGCCAGCCATTTATTTCTCACAACCCTTTAATGACAATGGAGGAGTCTGTGGTGGCAAAGGTGTAATTGAATTCAAACACTTTTTTCACTGCTTATAAGAGCTATAGGGCCAGATTGTAAGATCTGCCACATTTTGAAGTTTCTTTAAAAAATTGTATGATACTTCAAATAATAATAATTTGGCACATGCTTATATTTGTCCTATTTCACACATATAAGTTTATATTATACACGTGTGAATTGGAAATGTGTTTTTTTGCATTTCCCAATGCCTCTGAGACACCCTCGGAGAGTGGGGTCATGGCCAGCCATTATCAATGGCAACCCTGGAGCAATTAGGCTTAAGGTCCTTGCATAAGTGTACATTTTTTCACCTTTGTCAGCTCGGGGATTTGAACAAGCGACCTTTGGGTTACTGGCCCAACGCTCTAACGGCTAGGTTACCTGCCACCCTGATAATAAACCAGAGGAGGTGCAACAGGAGAGAGGGAAAATGAAGGAGGAGGGTGGGAAGCAGTGTTGTTCCAGATTGATAGGTTGAAGATTGGTCGTAGGTGGAAATATCTGAGGAGAGGAATGTGCCAGTTCTAGTTTCAGGAGGGCATGAAACAAGATTTAAAAAAACATATCAACAGGCATATAAACATCCGTATAAGGTCACAGTGTTACTTGTGAAGCGTAATTTTATGTAAATATCCTGTAGGATATCTTGGAAACTGATACTTTCTTTAAGTGCTTTGGTGCTAGTGCTTTAGCACTGCCATATCTGGCTGTTTTTGATGGTGTAATTACAGTATGGTACACAGTTCTTACAAATTTGATACTGTGCATGTTTGCAGTTTTGTGTTAATACACATCGACATAGCTTCAGGCCATGTTTCCCTCTAAAAGGAATATGTCATTTTGGCAAGATGAAACCTCAAAAGCAATTGCATCAGTCAGTACAAACATCAAGTAAAATAGAACATGTCCCATGAGTGAAATTGGTTCTTGACTTTGAGTGACTGATTTCTCACTTCGGTGTGTCATTTTTCAGCTGGTGTGGTCTGTCTGTGGCTGCAGAGAGGGTTCGTTTCTGGGAAAGATGTCTTGAAAATAGCCATTAGACCCCTGCAGGGAGGAATCCGATTTCGCCTGCTGGTGACTTGGAAGAAGACTTCCTTCCTGCCTCACTTTTCTCCTGAGGTATAAAGTGACCCATCAATCCCTGTAGCGTTTTCTATGACTTTCAGATAGAAACAGATGCACATTCACACATACGGGTACACACACACACACACACACACACTCACACACACACACACACACACACACACACACACACACACACACACACACACACACACACACACACACACACACACACACACACACACACACACACACCTACTTTACTTTTAGCCAGGACCCAATCTATAGCTCCATTTACATCCATAAGGAAAAAGATGCAGCATTACTGTGTGTGTCGACGCACACAGGAGGAAACTTTCCAACCTCTTTTGCTTCCCTTGGTCCTAAATGTCAGGAAATCCAATCGCTGCAGTGGGGCGGCATGAAATAAGAAGCTGAGGTCACAGACTAATATGATCTGTCACAGCCTGTTGGATGGAAGCAATACGCAGCATCGGATTGGCTTACCCTGCTAAGCTGAGGAGGCCTTTCTTTTCCCTCAGATGAAATATGTGTGGAGGCTACAAAGGTAGCATCTTTTCCAAGTCCCTTTTTAAGAGATCCCCCTCCCTTCTCTCTTCTTCCACCCATCCCTTCCTCCCTCCTTGTCCCCCACTCCTCTCCTTGGCTTCTACCTCTGTATCTGTATCTCAGATGGGTTTTTACCACGCCGCAGGGAGACATGTCCTCTTTTAGATTAGTCTGCCACTGTCGTCTCACCGCCTCTCATGTTGTTCTCATAGTTGACAATCCAAAGTGGATAGTATGTTAATTCAAATGGGCTCTCACTACCTTAACAGGAGGAAATAGATGCAGAAATGCAGACACAGCCAAGCACAGGATATACACTATATATACAAAAGTATGTGGATTTGGCTATTTCAACCACATCACTTGCTGACAGGTGTATAAAATCGAGCACACAGCCATGCAATCTCCATAGACAATCATTGGCAGTAGAATGGCCTTACCGAAGAGCTCAGTGACTTCCAATGTGGCACCGTCATAGGATGCCACCTTTCCAACAAGTCAGTTCGTCAAATTTCTGCCCTGCTAGAGCTGCCCTAGTAAACTGTAAGTGCTGTTATTGTGAAGTGGAAACGTCTAGGAGCAACAATGGCTCAGCCGCGAAGCTCACAGAACGGGACCGCCGAGTGCTGAAGCGCGTAACGCGTAAAAACCATCTGTCCTCAGTTGCAACACTCACTACCAAGTTCCAAACTGCTTCTGGAAGCAACGTCAGCACAATAACTGTTTGTCGGGAGCTTCATGAAATGGGTTTCCATGGCCGAGCAGCCGCACACAAGCCTAAGATCACCATGCGCAATGCCAAGCGTCGGCTGGAGTTGTGTAAGGCTTGCCGCCATTGGACTCTGGAGCACTGGAAACGCATTCTCTGGAGTTATGAATCACGCTTCACCATCTGGCAGGCCGACTGACGTATCTGGCCAAGAGAACGCTACCTGCCCCAATGCATAGTGCCAACTGTAAAGTTTGGTGGAGGAGGAATAATGGTCTGGGGCTGTTTTTCATGGTTCGGGCTAGGCCCCTTAGTTCCAGTGAAGGAAAATCTTAACGCTACAGCATACAATGACATTCTACACAATCCTGTGCTTCCAACTTTGTGGCAACAGTTTGGGGAAGGCCCTTTCCTGTTTCAGCATGACAAGCCCCTGTGCACAAAGCGAGGTCCATACAGAAATATTTGGTTGAGATAGGTGTGGAAGAACTTGACTGGCTTGCACAGAGCCCTGACCTCAAGACCATCGAACACCTTTGGGATGAATTGGAATGCCGACTGCGAGCCAGGCCTAATCGCCCAACATCAGTGCACGACCTCACAAATGCTCTTGTGGCTGAATGGAAGCAAGTCCTCGCAGCAATGTTCCAACATCTAGTGGAAAGCCTTCCCAGAAGAGTGAAGGCTGTTATAGCAGCAAAGGGGGGACCAACTCCATACTAATGCTCATGATTTTGGAATGAGATGTTCGACAAGCAGATGTCCACATACTTTTGGTAATGTAGTGTATCTATCAGTGAGCTAGATGATTGGTAATTCAACCGACAATTAGACAATTGCATTAGTTCCATTTCTTGACTTTGGATATACGCTTTTGTAGTTTTGAAGGTCATACTCTGGCTGTTCTTTGGTATCATTTCATTGCCATCATTTTCACTGCTTGCATTAATATTTCTCTAACATTTAATTGGTCAAACGTGGTCACTCGCTCCCTATGGTCATAATTTAGAAATGGGAAGCTCCAGATTAAATAGTGATTCATTTGTACACCACACAGATGCACAAGAGCAATCCCATCTCCCCAACTCTGATCACTGAACAGCACCATGAGGTGAATTCACAAGTAGCACCCCTGTTCCATGTTTACAGGGCGTATTGATGAACATCTAGATGTAATATGTTGCGCCATTGATTCTTCATTATAGTAATTCCCAGAACTGTTTTAATATGCTAAGGCAGTGCAGGGGTACACAATTAATTTAGAGTTCCATTCAAACCGAATCATTAAAGGCATGGCACACATTTCATAATTAAAATAGGCAAGAAAAAAAGGCCTAACGTCTCAATAGTATTGTGACTATGTTTTGTTTTGTTTGCTTGACTAAGTTAAGAGGAATGTTTCTTAAATAAGTAAGGATGAATGTTAGATATGGCTGCTTTTCTAGCTGTCTGCCATGTATTTTATAAGCATGTGAGCCACCATTAAAATATAGGGTTTATTATGAAATACATAAATATTAAAACATGACCTAGCAAGGTTTTAGGTAATGGAAAATGTAAATGTGTTAATTGCATAAAGACACATTCTTTAAATCGTATTAACATAAACATTAGAGTGTGTTCGCTACCAGTTTTTTTTTTAGAACCACAAACAATTAACCTTCCACCAACTCCTCTCACAACCCTGAAAAACATTTATTGCTGAACATAATTGTTTTATCATAATTTCAGATATCAACTATTAGAAACACAGAAACACACTGTAGGCCTATGTTGGAAAGAATCCAATATATATCTTTCTCTAATGAAATGTGAAGAAATCCGATCGCTGTTTTTCGTTGATACCCATGGCGCCATGGCGATGGAATAATGCCACAGGAAAGATCCATACGTGATAATGAGATGCAATTGATTAATGAATCTTCTGTGAAAACAGCTCTTATTCTAGGAAATTGAAATAATGTAGGGTTGATTTCCCCAGCCATGATTAATGATGTTTTGGGGATGAGTCTAGTGGTATTTACACAATACACAGAATCAACAGGGAGGAAATTAGCTATTTCCATAGCACTCACTGCAACAATGATTATTCAATCATGTTGATGTGTCGTCCTGATTGTGATGTATGATGATTAAAGGGCTTGGTTATCAGTGCTCTGATTACATCATGCCACATGTGGTTGGGGGATAGGGAGTAAGTGAAGCTGTTGATATTCTACTATCTGTGTTTGTATGTGGCGATACTGTACTAGACAGTCCCAGGCACTAGCCTGTTGATTGTGATTGTTGCTGTATGCAATCAATATTCAAGTGATGTCCAGTCAAGTAGGGACTAGCTGTTCAACACTTGCATAGCCGGCCTATCTTGCTGCCCTGCATTTTAGAGGTGCTGCACTTGTTAGCGTGAGTGTGATTGAATGACAGTATAGGGGCACTGGGGGGTTGAGTCGCTTGGGCATATAAGACATAGGACATTGGGGGGTTGATTAGAAGACTGGTAGAAGAATGGTAGGCCCAGAGGAAAGTTTATTCCTCCCTCCCCTCTCAGACCTCCACTGTGGGGATCTTCCTTCACCATGTGGCCCCGTTGACTGTTAAGGGCTTGGTTGAAGGGCCTGGCACCATGCTATTGTTTTACTGTGGAGGCTTCGTCTCAAATGGCACTCTATTCCCTATATACCTGTACATGTAGTGCACTACTTTTGACCAGGAACCATAGGGCTCCTGTCAAAAGTAATGCGCTATTTATGGAATATGGTGCCATTTGGGACACACTGCCAGAGAGAGAGGGGAAACTTGGGAATGAAGTGTAGCTTATTACTGTGCAAGCACACACACTCTCTAGGGAACGAGGCCTACGGATATCCAAACCATGTCCTCCACTTGTTCCGACACTGAAAGGTCACTGCATGATTTATGCGCCTGTTTTGTAAGTTAGATGGGGAGCTCACACGCTTTTGGTTTCAGGCACTTGACCGATCAAAATGAAATATATTAAATTCATCAATGTATTTACAAGGGCGAATGTGAGATTAAGCTGTTCCCGGAGTTGTTGTTTAAATAAGTGAGGTGTCTGTGTGTGTGCTTGTGTGCATTTGTGCATACATGCATACCTGTCTGTGTGTTTTTTTTGGGTGCATTCTTGCCTGTGTGTGTGTGTGCACATTCACTCTGTGCACGTTTGTATTTCATCCATTCATTCATGACTTGGGCTGATATTAGTTTGCTGCAGGACTCAACATGACAGAAGTCCATGTTGTTGGATACATTCTTTAACACCAGTCACTGGGGAAAGAGACAGATGGGAGCTTTAGTTCTTAATGATTCTAGATGGCCTCGCTGACATTATAGTAGGTGACGAGGTACTCTTAACCACATCAAGTAATTTATATTTAACTCTGCATTTTTGAATCTTAACATGCTCAAATGCATTTGCCGGTTTTCCCCCGAGGACTGTTCAAAGTGTGTTGGAGTTCCACAAAAAAACACCGAGAAAGATGTATGGTAGTGTTTTTAGTGTAGCGTTTAGTAGTACAAATTCTTCTCCATGTTTTACATCATTTATGTAAAAGATGCATAGGGAATACACACACTCACTCAGAGATAAAGAAGTGTATATGGATGCACTACGAAATAAATCCCAGCTGCTGAGTAAAATACATGTACATCACTGTATTAAATCAAGGGAAAATACTGACATCTCATTGCCTGATCCTCCTAAAGGGATTTTTACAAAATGTAGATAGATATATACACAATCATCCAGTTACTAATGTGGCAGGGGTGTGCCCCAAAATGCTAATTTGTGAGACTGAGAGAGACTGATCTGCTCAAAACTTGTGATTCAAAGTGTTCATTCCTAAGTGTTAGCTATTCCTGTGATGGTTTAGTGCATTTTGCTACAGTGCAGCTGCTGCACTGTATGTCATGTTTTGGTGGTATGTTGACTTTCTCCCATATCCGAGAGTAATCTAAATTACTGTTCTGTACCATCCATCCGAGCACTTTAGAGAGATATGCTGCCATGCACTGATGATGAGAGATCTAGCTGCTTTTTGGGGACAGCACCCCTGGGACAGAGGGGCTGAGTGGTACGTTCAGAAATGGAGCAGAAACGGAGACACAACCACAGCCCTCCTCCTCCTACTCCTCCTCCACCACCTCCTTTTCCTCAGCCACCTGACAGAGAGCTGGTCCCTCTGCACGTGTCATCACGTGGGAGACCATGCTAGCTGCTCCTCTTCCCCACTGAGCAACACTGAGGTGCATGTCAGGTCAATTAGTAATACTGCGCTTACATTTTCCACCTGACTCTTTTCATCAGTGTATTTTTACTCATGCAGCGTACTAGCTGCTTACCGAATGTGTGCCATCACTCAACCTAGCATTAGCCTAGCCTAGATTAGCACCACATAAACCAGCTTGTGTTTCAGTAACCACGCCGCGCGCAGAGTGAACGTGCTGCCTGTCAACCCAAGCACTAGCCTAGCTGTCATGGATTTGAGCTTTTCTCTCTTCACTGTTCCATTGTGGTAGAATGACTGTTGTCATATTTTCTAATTTTCCATGGAGGGTTAAGAAGAGTGACGGTTAGCTACTGTTTTGATGTGGTGAGGTGCTTTGAAGCCACAGAGAGTGGCAGTTGCAGTTCTGTTCTGTGGGGCCTGGAGATAAGAGAGAATGGATTTGGGCAAAGTTGGGTAGTGGTGGCGCTGCTAGCTTGTCCGTCAGGTGCTATTCGGCCACCTGCCAGGGTCCTCACAACAGAGTCACACATGGCAGATCAAAGCAGTTAATCAGCCCTTTGTTTTATTGGGTTTAATGCAATTTTCTGTTTATTCATGCATATGTAATTGATCTGAAGGTATTAGCGGCTAATTGACATCAACTGGGTGATAACGTTCACATGGCAGGCAAGCAGCAGCTGGTGCTCTGCTCTCAGAGACAGGCAGCAAGATATGTTCTGTGTCTTTGTCTCGTTGTCAACAAAGTTAAAAGTGAATTAGCCTTTAATAGTCTATAATGCATTTATTATGTGATAGTCCTTAGTCATTTAATTATATTGTCATAAACACTTTGGACTAGATTTTATTCCTCACTGTTGTCCATAGACCTAGCCACTGCTTTGCCCTTTAATGCTTAGTACAAGGGCAATGTTCCTAACTTGAATATGGTGCAGACGTTTGAAACAATCCTTCTTGTAGGCATACACCCTGCTTCTCTTAAACATTACACCTAATACCACACCACAGCGATGGATGGCCGTCTGTCTTATTGTTCCACAGCATCGCTCCAGAGCTTTAGCCACCTTAACTGGGGAATAAATCTTGCTTCCCACTCCTCAAAGGGTGTGATCGTCTGTCACACTCTTTCTCATCCGATGTGCTTTATTGGATGTGGCTTACGCCTCCAGATATTTATATATTTTTACAGCACATACTGTCTCCTGCCTGAAAAAAACGAGAAGAATGAAAAAGGAGGGAGCGAGGGAGTGGCCAAGCTCAGTTCAGGGAGTAATGGTGTGGAATGCAGAGGAGGAGGGATGTGTGAGGCTTTGGCGGCGGCCAGCGCCCGTATCTTTCTTCTTCTGTTTAAACCTCTACGTTACGGTAATGGCTGCTGGCCGTAAGATGGGTGCAGCAGAGGTTGCATTATGTCGGCTGGAGGAGATGAAGGATATGGGAGTCAGAGAGGCCAAGCTGAGAGGTTATTTGTCCCAGCTTTGTCTCTCCATTCTGGGCTGGGGCCTTGGCGTTTTGCCTCTCCATGCCAGGGCTGCTGGAGGAAAATGCCGCAAATTGTTCCCTTAGAGGTTCTCACCTGTGTGAGGAGAGGGTCATTCACTCATAACAAACTAGGTTTACGAGGCACTGAATAGCCCGATTGGTAATGCTTTATTTATGTGATATCACATGTTAATATATTGTAAATGGTGTTATTTATTATGTGAAACCCAGAGACTAAGCTCACAGTGAGTAAACCCTGACCTGAATGTACAAAATGATCCATGTTCACCATGACAATGGCATTGGTTCCACACACTGAAAGAAGGAAAAGTATCTTACAGGCAGAACATCAAGCCATCATCATACATTCTGAACAATGGTGAAGAAATTCTAGGTTACTGCATGGAACAAATGCATGGCCAGGGCTATTTCTGTTTCCCTCTATAACTGTGGCTCTTTGTTGCTCTGTGGCTTTTTGTGCTTTTCAGTGCTCCGTCCCATTCATAGCCGAAATTACATCTTCTGCCTCTCGGCAGCCAGACGCCGTCTGTCTCATACCATTTCATACTCTAAATACTTGAGCGAGATTCAGTCCATTTGCCGGCATCAACTGTACCCATCTTCAATTTGTTGAAGGTTATTTGGCAGCCTTAGTACAGAGAGAGATAATTGAATAGCATTCTTGTTGCTTTTTCATGTTACCTTTAAGGGACTTGGCTTGGAAATCATTCGCCCCCACCCACCAAAAAAATCCCTTTTCAATTTGATTTAAAGGAAATTCATGGAAGGGGTATGAAAACCATATTGGAGTATGCTCTGTACTCTGTACTCTAGCACTTATTGTTTGTGTGAGAGGACAGAGAGTGCTGAGGCAGAAGGCTCCAGCTTTACAATTTCATACCACCGCTCACGTAATCAAGAGGAGGGAATATAATTTTCCTTGACAGAATATTGAATATTCTCCCTTTCCCTGAATAGCAAGTTATTAGAAAAGCATTCAAGAGTTTTTGATGTAATTGCTACAATTAGACCACAGACATACTCCACCAAGAGTCATAAATATTGAACAAGTTGACTATGATGCTTATTGATTTGCACAGTCAAATAAGATCAAATAGAAGACAGAAGGAGAAAAACACACATCGATCTCAAATACATACACAAACATAAACACACTCAAAACATATTTACAGAAACAAACTATGGCACAGAAAATGATGCGCCCTTCCTGCTAATGAGCGATCAGGGAGTTTTTTTTTTACTTTAAGAGCTGGTGCCAGACTAAAAGACTGCATTTTTAAAGAGTGAAACAGTTTAAAGATAGAGACCGCAGTGGAACAGAACTAGCCAAGGGCTTGACTTTACTGTACTGTAAGTGTCTGAGTTGAATATTATATCAATCCCTTTTCAGTGCATCACAAACTGGAACTAGTGTAATATCTCAACTCTGTACTAAATCTACCAGAGCTATTCTACTGTCAATTGTGCCACCATGACGAGTGTGAAATGTTCCATTAGTGACCCTGTGTAGAGAAAAGAAGCACAGCTTTACTAGTCAGGTGACAGCTACTCAAATGGGAAAGCTTTGTAAAGCTCGGCAAGTGCATCGGGTTGGTGATGTCTTTAGTGCTGTACAGCATTTTGACAAATTATCAATTAAACGTCACCCCTTTTCAATAAACTGAAGTGATGTTTCATTAATTGTGATTGTTCACCCGCATGATAAATACAATAGACAATGGCTGAAGGAACAATTCAACACAGATGCAAAGTCTTTCTCTAGCCACTTAAAAGCAAAGGATAATTTGTCAAAGCCTAAAGAGTTTTAATTGGGTTAGATAAATGTTTGAGCTTACACAATCAATTCATATTTTACCCATTGTGCATGTTGTGCTCCAAAAAATGGTCCTGCATAGAATTGCCAAATCCTTAAGACTTTCATGTTTGCTGAAACATCATTTATATTTCTTTGAACTGCTTTAGGTTGACTTGTTGTTTTTCATTTCTGTCGGCTGTGAATTTTCTTTGCTGTTTGTTTTACTTTCTGTGTGTCGTTTGCTCTTCCCATTTACAATATTTCCGTCTCAGAATATTTCAAAAAGCCATGGATTTTTATTAAACTGCCACAGTGTGATTCAGGGAAACTGCTCGCTGATGGACAGAAATGTATATCTCCCAGATTGCCACTCGCCCATCTGTCAATCAAACGACACCCATCACAGCTTGCCTTGATGATGAACGCGGCTTGCATGTGTGTCCTATAGCACTCCAATCAAATCGTCTAATATCAATATGGTAATAGAAAGGGGAGGGGTGACTTATTATTGTGACGGTAAAGGGCAATGGTGGTTTGAACACTGAGGTATAACAAGAACTGAAGACTGCATCCAAGATGTCCAACCATTTTTTTCAAGGTAATCTACTCACATTGGCATACCCCTGCATCCGGTTTATACATCACATGCACACTATCACTCAGGACGTCATCACATCATCTGAAAACAATTATTTGAATAATTCAATGGATGTTTTGTGCACAAAGGCGATGACTAAAGCGTCTTATTAGGAATTTTCTAATCTGACTTCTCTATGTGGCCGTGAATGGAAATAGTATTTCTGGGCCGGGCGTCAGG
This sequence comes from Coregonus clupeaformis, assembly GCF_020615455.1. Taxonomy (NCBI): domain Eukaryota; kingdom Metazoa; phylum Chordata; class Actinopteri; order Salmoniformes; family Salmonidae; genus Coregonus; species Coregonus clupeaformis. The sequence continues at coordinate 47,395,464 of NC_059221.1, read as the reverse complement.
TAAACTGCAGTACCGAAACAAAACTGTAGGAGCAATCGAAACCGTGCTTCTAGACCGGAACCCTGGCTCCTTGGGTTTGAATGCCATTGACATATGGAATCAGGTCACTATTGATTTGATACTAATGGTCCAGCAGTAGGAGAAGAGAAGAAAGAGAAACCTCATTCTGTTTAGGTTGATATGTTGTCTATAGGCAGGATATAGGAGCCAGGCATTGACATGGAGCCATCACACCAAAATAGACTACATACTGCTTGAGTGGCATCTCCACTTCCTACTGTACTCATTTCCACTGACAGATACATTACAGTGGATTCACCAGTGATGGGTAGTGGAAAAAGCATGCCTCACAGGCACTGGGATTGATTGACATGACATTACAGTGTGCTGCAGTGCATGCAAGCTGGGACAATAGCTAGGCTAGCATCACTGGAACTAGCACACTGAAAAAGCTTACTTCCAAAACAAGGACAGAACAGGTGGAGAGGGTAGGTGGTCCTCTGTAGCTCAGCTGGTAGAGCACAGTGCTTGTAACGCCAAGGTAGTGGGTTCGATCCCCGGGACCACCCATACACAAAAAAAAAAAAACATGTATGCACGCATGACTGTAAGTCGCTTTGGATAAAAGCGTCTGCTAAATGGCATATTATTATTATTTGTGAGGACTTGAACAATGCATAGTACACAATAGCCTGCCCGCCCTGTCACTGTGATTTCTCCCAACCATCCACTGTCTTTGGTGCTCTGAGGGGTGGCAGGCAGGCAGACTGGTTGCAGCGGGCGGACAGGCAGGTGGGTGGGCCTCTTGCGTGGGAAATGCTAAATGCTCCTGCTAGTGAAGTCTATTTATTCCCAGCGTGCCAGCGCTTACTGCTGACCAGGACCTATTTCACCTGGAGCTGGGTTGGGGTTTGTGGAACAAGGGAGGGAAAGAGGGAGAGTGCTTTGCTTTGCTTCAACCCATTTAATCCATAACGCCACTCAGCTTTTAAGCAGAGCTTTCAAATTTGACCTTGACTTAAATCCATCACGTTGACATTTCTAGTCGAACGGGGGGGCTGCTCTCCTAGCTCTCACAAAGGTAATGTGCTCTGCTCCTGCTTCACTATGCTATGACTCTCTAGGCTGCGCAGAGAGCTCTAATTACGTCCAGTTCCATTTACACCCACAGTACCTATTAAAGGTAGCAAACCAGTGAAAGCACAGCATAGAAGTAATTATCCCATAAGGGTCTTTAGCATGGAGATGTATGCAGAGCAGAGAAGCTCCCCTAACCCTCTTTCTCATACAGCAGCAACCTTCATCACATCAGAGTTAGGACTTCTGTTGAGACGGAGGGGAAAACACCCATTCATGTGATTAATACATGGTTATTATGCACTTCAGAGGTTACATAAGGAGAATCTCTCTCTTAATGAGAGTTTGTTTATTGTTTACGGTTTCTGAGTTGTTCTGTGCGTTGTGATGATGATGACTCACATAGACCAGACAGAGATGGGTCACTGCATGGGCTAACTGTCAGGGTGACGTGTATGCGGTAATCGAAGTCAAGCGCAGGACACCGAGCTACTGGCAGACGTACTTTACTGAACACAGTAATCAAAGTACAAAAAACCCAAAACCTCCTAACAGGGAGGAACAAAATACTTGCACAACACAGCTACTGCCGACCTAACGAAAAACAATCACACACAATAACCAATGAGAGACAGGAGGTTATAAAGGGAATACAATGTAACATAATGGGAAACAGGTGTAAACAATAAAGACCAAACAAGACAAACACCGATACATAGATCGGTAGCAGCTAGTACTCCGGGGACGACGAACGCCGAAGCCAGCCCGAGCAAGGAGGAGGAGCAGCCTCGGCTGAATCCGTGACACTAACGAGAAGGCCTAGCTCTGCAACAGCAAAGCTCCATCAACCAACTTCCACTATGGATGGATTGGAGCTGTATTGCTCTTTCCATCATCAACCCAATAACCACTAAGTCATCAAAACATATTGTCTGTCTACACTGTATGACTGTGAAGGAAGAAAGACTAAGCAATGATCGTTTTAATCGCTCTCTCTCTCTCTCTTTCTCTCTCTCTCTATCTCACGGTACCTCCTCCTGGTTAGATTGCCCTTTTTCTCATATTGCTTGTGTTTAGCAATCAGAATAAATCAAGGCATCTGACTGGTAATTGTTCTGACTGAAGCGTGATGACATTGAACTGAATGGATGGATCTGTTATGCCTGTGTAACTGGCTATTATGTTGTGCTGCGTGATTGGCCCTTTTCCTATTTCCCACTACAGGCTCCTGGATGCTACCCACCGGGGTTGTTTGTGGGGGGTTGGGGGAAGACAGGGAAGCAGGCAGCTAATTCAACTCATCACAAACACTTTTCAATAGGGATTTGTGTTTTGTAGTGTCATTTTGTATGTAGGACGAATCCTCAGTGGTAATTACAAAGAACAAACTAACCAAGCTTTTAATCATTGTTTGTGTATCTGTCTGCTTTCGTTTAAGTCACCTGGCATGATGCATTTTGGAAGGTGTGTGACATTACTCAAATTAAAATGAAATTCACAGCACCTCAAATGCCCCCATAGACCTCTATTAGATCATACTGTAACATGGTTTGTTGTGCCTCTGAAAAATATAGAGGCACTGTAAAATATCTACCATTCTGCTTTATCAAGGCACACAAGATCCTAAAGATGCTACTTTTGCACTCGTTATGATAAATGGTTGAGGTATAAAGAATGCACATCACCTTTGGCTCATTTAGAGGGCCATCTGTGTACTCACTGGAAGAGTGAGGGGAATTTTAGGCCAGGTCAGTGTGTCAGAAATCCCCTACACATGCATTCACGCAAACACACACCCTTCTCTACCCCTCTACCCAACTTAGTCCACTCCTGATGAAACAGGCCAAACTCTCTTCAAAAAGACCCTCAACAATGAAATGTTCTCCTTATGAAATATGAAATAAAGATGAATTATCCAGAGCACCTTCTCATCTGACATGCTATTATACGTACAACGAATGACGTGGGGTTACGAGGGCCTGAACACCTCATTTGGGAGCTGTCTGAATCATTCTCCGGGATCACACCCCAATGTATTATTGATGTGTTAAATATTTTATATTGTTTCATATTTGACCTCTCTCACTGTGAATCATCACAGGTTGTAGTTTCTTACTTTGAACAGTGTTTAAATCTGTTATAGGGACTGAAGTGTTTGATATGAAGGCATCATTTCAGGTCGAGTGTACTGTACAGTTGAAGTCGGAAGTTTACATACACCTTAGTCAAATACATTTAAACTCAGTTTTTCACAATTCCTGACATTTAATCCTAGTAAAAATTCCCTGTCTTAGGTCAGTTAGGATCACCACTTTATTTTAAGAATGTGAAATGTCAGAATAATAGTATAGAGAATGATTTATTTATGATTTGATTTCTTTCATCACATTCCCAGTGGGTCAGAAGTTTACATACACTCAATTAGTATTTGGTAGCATTGCCTTTAAATTGTTTCAGTTGGGTCAAACGTTTTGTGTTGCCTTCCACAAGCTTCCCACTATAAGTTCGGTGAATTTTGGCCCATTCCTCCTGACAGAGCTCGTGTAACTGAGTCAGGTTTGTAGGCCTCCTTGCTCGCACACGCTTTTTCAGTTCTGCCCACACATTTTCTATAGGATTGAGGTCAGGGCTTTGTGATGGCCACTCCAATACCTTAACTTTGTTGTCCTTAAGCCATTTTGCCACAACTTTGGAAGTATGCTTGGGGTCATTGTCCATTTGGAAGACCAATTTGCGACCAAGCTTTAACTTCTTGACTGATGTCTTGAGATGTTGCTTCAATATATCCACCTAATTTTCCTTCCTCATGATGCCATCTATTTTGTGAAGTGCACCAGTCCCTCCTGCAGTAAAGCACCCCCAGATGCTGCCACCCCCGTTCTTCACGGTTGGGATGGTGTTCTTCGGCTTGCAAGGGACCCCCTTTTTCCTCCGAACATAACAATGGTCATTATGGCCAAACAGTTCTATTTTTGTTTCATCAGACCAGAGGACATTTCTCCAAAAAGTACCATCTTTGTCCCCATGTGCAGTTGCAAACCGTAGTCTGGCTTTTTTATGGTGGTTTTGGAGCAGTGGCTTCTTCCTTGCTGAGCGGCCTTTCAGCTTATGTCGATATAGGACATGTTTTACTGTGGATATAGATACTTTTGTACCTCTTTCCTCCAGCATCGTCACAAGGTCCTTTGCTGTTGTTCTGGGATTGATTTGCACTTTTCGAACCAAAGTACGTTCATCTCTAGGAGACAGAACGCGTCTCCTTCCTGAGCGGTATGACGGCTGTGTGGTCCCATGGTGTTTATACTTGCGTACTGCTCCCAAGGATGAACCAAACTTGCGGAGGTCTACAATTTATTTTCTGAGGTCTTGGCTGATTTCTTTTGATTTTCCCATGATGTCAAGCAAAGAGGCACTGAGTTTGAAGGTAGGCCTTGAAATACATCCACAGGTACACCTCCAATTGACTCAAATTATGTCAATTAGCCCATCAAAAGCTTCTAAAGCCATGACATTTTCTGGAATTTTCCAAGCTGTTTAAAGGCACAGTCAACTTAGTGTATGTAAACTTCTGACACACTGGAATTGTGATACAGTGAATTAAAAGTGAAACAATCTGTCTGTAAACAATTGTTGGAAAAATTACTTGTGTCATGCACAAAGTAGATGTCCTAACCGACTTGCCAAAACTATAGTTTGTTAACAAGAAATTTGTGGTTGAAAAACAAGTTTTAATGACTCCAACCTAAGTGTATATAAACTTCTGACTTCAACTGTATATACTGCATTGTAATTCATTTGGGAGTACTGCATTGTAACTTCATTTGGGAGTAGCTGCACTATGGGAAGACTTTTATGACAGTATCAGTCATTCTGTTGCACTGCAGCACTTGAAAAATTGATTTAATACAGCTAAACCTTGAATAAAAAACATCTTATTTATGAATATTCTCCATTTATTCACCACTGTTGCATATGGATGCTCATTTAGTCTTGCCCAGTAGGGTGCTTTTTAACAGCTATCTCTCTAGGCATCATTTGCATAAATAGGGATATTTTAAAATGTCAGTATGAAATGAAGCCACCTGACAAACTAATTTACTGGGAGATAGAAGACCATTAAGTTTATTAGACTGGCTGAAAATACTCCAGCGTGGAAGGCAGGCACTTCACGTTTGATGCATGTCGTCTGGCCCCGGTTTTTACATTTCTCAGTCAGTATCCTTGGCATGTTGAATAAAATGTACTGTAGTGAAGACTGTGGATAGACAGTGAAGACAGTGCCACAGAGTCATATCCCAGACAGGCCCAGCCTAGCTATTGATGTCTGCCAGCCGAGTAGCTTGGAGGGGCCTGCAAGGGGATTAAAAAAGCCTGCTCCGTTTACTCGGCATGCTGCTTGGAGGAATCGCTCTTTGTTTGATCTCACATGGAGCTTCACATGGGAAAGATAACTCAAACTCATTTTAGTGTTTTTTTCCCCCTCTGTAGCGTTCAGCCCTGCCCAGCTCACTCACCTCGCCTTGCACTCGTCCCAGAAAAGAGAGAGGGAGAGGAGGATGAAGAAATGGCAGAGAATTACTTATGAATGCCTCTCTCTCACTCTCTCACTGCAGGGGGTAAACAATGCTGTTTACACAGAGGGAGTGTGCGGACTTGGCTGTGTGTGTCTACTAGTAGGGTAGATCTCATCTCCCTCTCCTTTTCTTTGTCTTTCTCTCTCGCTCTCTGCCTCTGTCTCTCCTCCATTCCTTTCCCTCCATTCTCTGCCTTTTAATAGAGAGACCCTTTGTGCTGACTTCTTGAAAGGTCTTATGGGTGTCAACCGGAGTGAGTGGGTAATTGCGTTTCGCAAATCGGAGGCAATATCTAGTCTCGCACAAATGACTGTGGCAAACTTCTCTAGTAGCTCCTCCACTGACATACAGTACTCTACTGTTTCACTTTACAGAAGACCTTCTTCTTCTTCCAGATTCCGGTTCTTTTTGCTTTAACCGTACATGTACATCCGCCATATTGAGCAACAATGCTGACATTTTGTTCTAGTTGAAGCTCCACCAGGGAACTTGAAACTGAGAAAGGCCTGGGGGCTTGTGGCATCTCTACAGTTTCACATTTATCCAAGCTCATTAGTGGTTCTTTCATTCATATAACAGCAAGAGGGCCTATCATTACTCTGACTTAATGCATTTTCTTACTTCATGCTTTTACCTTCTCTAACTATGTGGGCTTCTTAGTACAAAATAATGTTTTGCATATTCTTGCTAGTGCTTTCACAACACAAACTGGTGTGTTTGAGTTCCGGAAGCCTTCCTGGAATACCCAAGATACACTGTAACTCCTATTGGCAGAAACCTGTGATTAATAACCTTCAAAGGTTGCTCAGGTTTTTCACATCTTTACATTAAAGCTATCTCTCACAAAGGACTAATGCAATTCCACACATTGTGAGATCTCTCTGTAGACAGATATCTACACTGGTGGAGGTGTTTCTTTCTAGAATAGCAAGGTGTGTGAAATTCCAATGGAGTTGTTTCTGGGCAGTTCCACGGTAACTGTGGTGAGTGATTTAGAAGGACTCAGGCGCAGGAGGGTAAATCACAGAATAAATGGTTTATTCCGTAACACAGCGGTACGCAGCGTCAAACACTCCAGTGCGGAAATACGGCGCACTGGAAAACAAAAAGGCACACGGGTGAATATCCCGGCGATACAAAATACAAGCGCTCCACCGAGCTAATGTAACCTCCACAATAAACAATCACACACAAAGACAAGGGGGCAGAGGGAACACTTATACAGGTACTGATGAGGGGATAGGAACCAGGTGTGTGTAATAAACAAGACAAAACAAATGGAATGATGAGATGAGGAGCGGCAGTGGCTAGAAGGCCGGTGGCCACGAACACCTAAGCCCGCCCGAACAAGGAAAGGAGGCAGCTTCGGAGAAAGTCGTGACAGTAACGGAATTGCTCTTAGACTCAGATTTCTTTCTTAAAATGTGAGCCAAACAAAAAACATTGATTTCAAAGTTTAACAAACCATACAACTCTATGCACAAGGACTACTTTTAACAATTTACACAGAACATTTGACAAAAACACATTAACATTTTAGCAGACGCTCTTATCCAGAGCGACTTACAGGAGCAATTAGGGTTAAGTGCCTTGCTCAAGGGCACATCGACAGATTTTTCACCTAGTCAGCTCGGGGATTAGAACCATCAACCTTTCGGTTACTTGCACAACGCTCTTAACCACTAAGCTACCTGCCGCCCCGGAAGAACAGTGCAGATGCAAAGTTTGGTAAGAGAATTTCAACTCAACTTTCTAGAGCAGTGCTCACCAACCGGTCGATCGTGATCGACTAGTCGATCTCCAAGGCATTCCTGGTCGGTCGCCAAACATTTCTGTAAAAAACACAACGATAAAGCCTTGTGTTCCTATTTTATTTTTTAGTCTCGGGCTGTTGACAGTAGGTGCACCCAATTCAGCTGCCCTGTGCGCCGGGTAGGCAACTGTTGCCATTTTGAACAATTTCATGTGTCTGAAGGTACAAACTCGGCGGCCCAAACCTTCCCGGCGGCCCGGAGAGCAAACCAAGAGCACTATATGCCTACCGCTGGCCAATTGAATGGCTCAGATGACCGTATCTGCAGTAAGTAGCAGGCATAAAAGAAAGCTACAGCAAAGTTGATACTGTGAGATTTCAAAACCATGACTAGAGAGAGACTGTCAACGAATACAGCAAAGAGATTCTGTTATGAGTGAGTTCATGTTTAAATTCTCACTCAGCACTGTCAACACTTTGAATTCAACACTTTTATAAGCCATAAAATGTGCGTTCTTCCTATTTCCACTCAGCTCTACAACAAGCATTGCAGCAGTAATGAATGAGTGGGAAAGTGTATCTATAGACTTGCGTTGTTGTTATTATTAGCGGCTTGGGTCTTTAAAAATATTTTTAAATATTGAACTTTGTTCATAGGAGTAACAACATGAATCTGTGCATGAGGCAGAAACAATGTGGTGCTACTCAAGTTGCGCCATCAGCTGGAAGACGGTGTCCCTTTTTGGTCAGCGTCAGTGGAGGCAAGGGAGAGCAGATCCGCTGAGACTCACCATCAGACGCAGGCACCATCAGCCAAGTATAACATTTTGAAATATAACTTTAAAAAATGGCCCGAACAACAATGCATTGGCAGGGCAATTAAAACAAAGGCAATATACGGTGATAATGTATTGGGCCTATAGCTTACTGCACAAACATCACTGCTACAGTACTGTTTCTAATTGGTTAATGTTGCATAGTCTTACGTTTTTTAAGTCATGTAAAAAAATTAATTTGAGCGGTAGATCTCGACTTGCATTTTGACTGAGAAAGTGATCTTGAAAAGGTTGGTGACTACTGTAGGCAGAACGCATCGGAGTAGGATTCTATTGTATTGACACGCACGGCTCAGCCCGTACTCTACACAGACCGGTGGGAGGCATAAACAATCAGAGCTGCAGTAGGCCTATATGCAAATACACCATTACCATATATGGATCTGTGCCATTTACTTTGAAGTGGACTGTGTTTACAGCATGAGCGGTCGTGAATAGATAGGCCTGTTTTGAGATCAAAGCGAGAGCTGCCTGTAGCCACGTGTGCACATTTTGTTCATATCCTTTGCTAGTTAGTGAATTATTAGCCCAGTTATAGATCATTTGTAGTCAGCAATAGGGGAGTGATTGCTTCCTACAAGAGCACAAAATGTGTACATTTCTAGACATCTTTGAAAAGCGAGTCAGGTAAAGAGCTTTTTTTGTCTTAAAGGGGCAGTGTTGTTTTTTGAGACAGGCTTGAATAAGCTAAGTAGCTAATAAGCAGAGGGTAGCATCATTTGTCTGATTCTCTGTAATAATGGTATGGTAATAATAATTCATTTCATTTTGTAAAGTGGTTTCTTGCATCAAACAACACAACTTCAGTCACCTCCTTGTCTGAAGGACAAGTGGATAAACAGGTTAATGTCAAGTCCTGCATGTTCTTTTTCAAAAGTCTCATGGAATGTAGGCCTACAATGAACACCACACATTGGCTGCTACTGTAGGCTGAATGGTAGAACAGCTATTTCCATGTTAAAATGTTAAGGGATGCGTTTTCTCCACTTTTCTTGATGGTAGGCTCTCTGGTAGGCCTACATTATGATCAAGCCACAGTAGTCTACTTGGCAGCTGTTAAAACTGTAACTTAAAGCGGGTACAGCCTCATTGTTCACAGTTGCACAGAATTTTTACAACTTTCAAGTTTGCGGTCAGCAGACCTGAAATTTGCTCAGTGCATAAAATAATTAGAGGGAGCATTGGAGTCAGCTATGACATGCCACATTGACTTTGAAAAAAGTGTATTTTGGTTATTGAACTACAGTAAGTGAAGTGGATTTACACCCAATAACGGAACTGCGGTAACCGAATTTCATCATTGGTCCCTGATCTGTACGACACAGAAATGCATAATTATGGATATGTCATTATCTTCATGGTGATGTGTCCTAAATAGGTACTCAAAGGTATAAATATGCAATATCCTCCTTTGCATATTTGGGTATTATTCTACACACTGTCTATTATTTCAATGAGCTCTGCCCCCAAACAAGAACACATTTGGTTGATCCAGATCAGACCAAATCTGAACCAATCATAGATGTCTATGTTTCACAAGTTTTGACATCAAAGTACAGCACTTTAGAGCTCAGTAGAGTACAGTACAGCACATAACCTTAGAGTAGAGTAGAGTTGAGAAGAGTTCTGTACAGTGCAGTAGAGTAGAGTTCAGTAGAGTAGAGTACAGTGAGGTTCAGTACAGTAGAGTACATTAGAGTACAATAAAGTAGAGTATAATTCAGTACAGTACAGTAGAGTTCAGCACAGTACAGTCCAGTACAATACAGTACATTATAGTGTACTCAACTCGTGTGCTCTACTGTGTACACTACTGAACTCTACTCTACTGTACTTTTCTTTACTATACTCTACTGTGCTGTAATGTACTGTACTGTACTGTACTCTACTGTGCTATCCAAACTATGATTTCCCATTCTAGCCAATTCAATTGTAGAAATTCCATTACCGTTTTTTACAAATTTCTGTCACCGATTTGGTAATCACTTAACAATTCAGTAACAAAATTGATATAAGTAAAAACACTATAACTAATTAATAGGTCTACCTTAATTTGTTACTTCTGTGAACTTTCATTATCCTCCCTCCTCATGAGGGAGAAATTAGAAAATATCTTAAAGAGATGTGTGTTTTTGGTAACAGAATTTCAAGGTACAAGGCAATGTTTCTTAAACTTACAGAAGGCAGAAACATTTCTCCAAAACTAGATATGTTGGCAGGGGTCTTTACTTCAACATTATTGTATTTTGATGTATTTCTTATACCATTTTATATACTTTTTCTGGTATATATTTTCTAAGAACCCTTTTCCATCTGTTTGACCAGAATGTGATGCGTGTGATAGAAGGAGTCAGGCGCAGGAGAGTAATACGCATCCAAAGAGTTTATTCCTTCGATAAACAGTTGCGCAAGCATGCGACAACAAAACTCAGGCACAGGGGAAATATCTACCCTGGCAACAACAAGGTAAGGCTAGCTCAACCGAGCTACACACAGCTCACAACAAATAATCACCCACACAGACAAGGAAGCAGAGGGAACACTTATACAATGACTAATTGGGGATAAGGACAAGACAAGTGGAGTGATGATAAATGGATCGGCAGCAGCTAGTAAGCCGGTGACGACGAACGCCGAAACCTTCCCGAACAAGGAGGGGCGGCAGCCTCGGCGGAAGTCGTGACACAGAAATCAAAGCCTTTGCTTATTCCACATTTTTAGGATGGAAAATGGTTGGAAAATGTATACTGTATATGCCAAAAATATAGACTCTTAGCTTTCATTTGACACCCAATTTGACATGTTCCTATGAACGTCACATGTTGGTGCCCATGGGCACTGTCGTAACACAGTTTATCTGGACACAATTTAAACGTAGTCTTGAATGATGCATTCCAAGATATACCAGAGATAAGGGACTGTTGATATTGCAACCACACAACTCAAACGCTGGTTCACCAGTATGAACGAAATCGCAAACTGCTGTTGTCCGCTAAAGATGATAATCTGTTTGCATCTGGCAATTTATTGGCTGTCCAGTATCCAGACGACCTGACCCTAGAGCTTCCTATACAGTTCATCTCTTTCCGTAACGTGTTGAGGCTGGCAATTAATGAGAATGCGAGAGGCTCAATTAAAGATGTTGCAGAACTGCTGTATTTTAGTCACCATTCCCTTCTGCCCAATTTCTCTGATGTTGCTATGGCAATCAAGCAGTTTTTACCATCCCTGTAACTGTCACTTCTGCAGAGAGATATTTTTCTAAACTAAAACTCATTAAGAACTACCTAAAAAGCATTAGGCTCTCGGTCTGATATGAGCTTTTGAACACCTGAATAAGCTCCACTCATTGCACTGGCACCGTCGTAGCCTTGACCATGGCATTTGTTCACCGATATCCCCTTATACTTTCAATCAGTTCATTTGTTTTATTTTGAGTCACATTCCTGAAGCCCAAGAAACAAACACTTAGCTTCCTAGTACATTTAAAAAAGGTTTATGAATGACACACATGGGCCCCCAGAGCTCGTGTCTGGTACACCAGTGCTCATGAATCCATTTACATGGAAATGACCTTCTTTGTACAATGGAAAGGTGTGCAATATTTAAGCCATACATGATCAAAACACACTTTTGCTACTTTACGTTATCCATTACTCTAAGGCTAGGATACAGTTCATCTCTAGCAGTGATCTCACATTGTCTGCTCTCAGTATGTCTATATCCAGTTGTATTGTATCTTCGGCCATCATTGTAAATAAGAATTTGTTCTGAACTGACTTGCCAAGTTAAATAAAGGTTAAAAATAAAATAAAAAATAAGAAAAATATTGTGTACTGTAGTAGAGATAGTCCCTGAATGTAGAGTGAGTGAACGAACAAAGCGAAGTATCTTTGTACTGTGTGATTGTGCCCTGTGTGTTCCCCACTCCTCTTCTCCACTCCTCTTAGCTCCTCCCCTCATGAATGACCTTTAGATAATGTGGCCAGGCTGTCTCCATCTTGGGGAGTGCCATGCCTCCTCGTGCTGGTGATAATGACTGTTATTGTCAGGAGAGAGTGGGTGGGGGATGTGTGTGTTTGTGTGTTTGTGTGTTTGTGTGTTTGTGTGATTGTGTGATTGAGAGCAGCTAGTGGGACAGGAAGGAGACATGCTTGAGCAGAGCTGACAGTGGGGAAAACAAAGTGTAAAGGTACAATGCCTTCACTACAGGGCTGCAGGATAGAAAGAACACAATGTTCAGAAACAGCAGGGATGTGGATTTCCTAGTACATTGGAGTTTGAGGCGTTCTAGGAATAGTATCTGAGCAAATGGGAGTTAACATTTTTGAAGAGATATACTAGGAAAAGACATCTGAATATTTGCATTCCATTTGACTTATTGTCATTTTTCAACAAGTTATTTGTATGCAACTTCTCAAAACATTATCTTTTTCATACTCCACTGTGCATATCAATCATGACATTCGGTGTGATTTGAAACATCAACTTAGAACCACTATGTACATTCTACCTTTATGAGTGTTCTGAGTCTGAAATGATAACATGATGTGTCAGTTCAAGAGAAAGTTTAAGTATTCAGGCCACTGTCATCGCCAATACTTTTTGGCATAACATTAATCAGTCTATTGACAGTAGCAGGCTAAAGGGTAGCTACTGCGAAAGAGAGAGTGTTTTCTCATATTGTTGTGGTCTGTGCTGAGGGGACCAGGGCTTTGGTGGTACTGTCATCAGCAGGAAGAAGAGCACCTGTGACAGGTGGACAGGAGCCAGATACACCCCACAGAGCAGGACAGGCTTTAGGCACTGTTCACAGCCATGGGGGGGATTAGTGTGTGTGCGTGTGCGTCTAATGCACGGAATTGTAGGTACAGATGTGCTATCTTAATTTGATCACTCTGTTGTCGCAGAGAAATGCAAATTGTAACGTATTCCAGGTTTAAAAAGGCTTCTAAAGTTTGCAATTTCCTCTTTAAAATTTCAGACTTGATTTATCCTAACAAAAACTGCACCAATCCATACAAACATTATAATCTACAAAATAATGTACATTTCCTGTTGCTGCAGGATTATTTTCCTGCATTGAAAAACGGGTCAAATTAAGATGGAACACCTTTATATAGATTTAACAGTACATCAATTGCATTGTACTCTGTTCCATCTGAGTGACAACAGTCTGCAATGGATACCAAACAACATCCTGTCAGAATGGCATTTATGGTAGAGGGTATCAATCTGCAGCAGCATAAAGGACAGACCCACAGACAGACAGACAGACACAGGAGCAGCAGCGTCCACACCTCACTCCACCTGGCAGGTAGCCTGGCAGGTAGCAGCGTTGGGCCAGTAACCGAAAGGTTGCTGGATAGAATCCCCGAGCTGACAAGGTAAAAATCTGTTGTTTTGCCCCTGAGCAAGGCAGTTAACCCACTGGGATATCGATTAAGGCAGCCCTCCGCACCTCTCTGATTCAGCTCAATTCATTCAGTTGTATATCAGACTAGGTATCTCCTTTTCACTCTAGCAGCTTAGCTTAACACACACACACACAGGCACACCCACCCACACACACAGCCTCGTATACACCAATAGTCTCTTCACTTATCTTCAATTTCCTCATTTGACGGCTCCATTTTTCCAGAGGATGGATCAACTCCTGCTTTCCTGCCTGCTGCCGGAAGAAAAAGTAAATCATTCCTGATACATCAAACTCCTCATAAAATACCTTGCCTGACTTAATCAATAGCAAGGTCCTAATTAAATGCTGCTCCAATTTTCTGCTTCCATATTCATACGCTGCAGCCTATAATTTTCTGTATATTTCATTCAGTTCAGCTCCTGTTCCTGGCAGGTTTTCTTCTGAACCCACTTCTCCTGCCTGCTTCCTGCCTACCTTTTCCTTCATTTTATTGTGTCACAAAGGTGAAACTCAATAAATGTCAACCTCGCTATAGGTCTGGCTTTTGTTAGAGCGATCATACATTTAGAGCTCGCAATTATGTCAAAGCACCGAAAATTTATGAAATGCTTTCTCACGTTGGACCTGCCTGTCATTGACATAATATTAATTTCGCTCAAAGATTTTTTATGGACATATCCATACTGCTCCAGTCACATTTCCTGGCGCATTAGCCGAAAGTGAAACTCTTGTAAAACTTCCAACACCGAGCAAGTACGTTTATTGCCTGATCCATATGCAAATTGTTCATGCTTATATGACTATATTACTGTAGCTATTCTGCGTCCCACATTCCCTGTATAGTGCACTACTTTTGACCAGGGCCCCATAGAGCTCTGGTCAAACGTAGTGCACTATATAGGGTATAGGGTGTCATTAAGGATGCATCCATGCAGTCTGCTGTGCTTTAATACTTCAATATTTCATAAAGCAATTTCCTGGCTAAAATGGCCTCCTCCTTCTCCGTAATTCCTTCACCAGTGCTCCCTGTTTTTATGCCCTGGGTAAAGTGGGTTACCTTCTGTGGACGCCGCACACACAGTGGATGTTCAGCGGAGCGTTGCGATGTCAAAATGGTGTGCGCTTCAAATCGTTGGGTGTCCTGTCGTTCGTGTGGCGTGAATGACAGCAGAGAACATAAAATCTATGGTTTGGAGATGAATGGCCGGGCATTTCCATTATCACTGACCTTGGAGACGCTAGGAGGGTTGCTGAGGCCGGGCAGAGTGGCCAAGAATGATGCACTGCGGTGGGGATGCCACACAGCAAATTGGCCAGTGTTACCTAGTGTTGATTTTTCAGTGTAACATTTCAGTGTTGATTCAGGTATTACATTAACTCTGTAAGTGTTCAATTAACACTCATTGGTGTAAAAGGACCCCATTGTTGGTGTTAATAACCAGTGTTAAACAAAAACCACACCCACCAATATCATATTTACCAGCATGCTCTATAATATAATATTCCATTTAGCAGACGCTTTTATCCAAAGCGACTTACAGTCACGCGTGCATACATTTTTGTGTATGGGTGGTCCCCAGGATCAAACCCACTACCTTGGCGTTACAAGCGCCTTGCTCTACCAGCTGAGCTACAGAGGACCATGCTGTTTTGTAGGTTTCTTATTTAGAATTGTTTGTTTTAATATTTATGTTTTTGAACTAGCGCTAGCACAATTGCTAACTAGCGTTAGCGCAATGACTGCATCGATTCTACAATGATTGATTAATACATTTTATACTCAAATATAAATAACATACATTTTTCTAAACAAATCAAATGTGACTTGCAGGTCTGAAAACCTTGAGGCAACTGTATTAGGGTAAAACTCTCAAAATAAAGCCTTATTAAATATTTGTTGTATTGTGTTAAATTATTTAATTTATTAATAATCAATATGCTTAGGAGCTCACTTGGTAAAGGCCACAGGACTGAAAAAGTATGAATACAACAACCATGTCTCTGTCATTAACAAATACAATCATTACATTTGAGTCACTTAGCATATGCTCTTATCCAGAGCGACTTATTTATTTATTTTCATACTGGCCCCCCGTGGGAATCGAACCCACAACCCTGGCGTTGCAAGCACCATGTTCTACCAACTGAGCTACAGGAGGCCTGGGTGGTAACCAGTGTGAATTACACCATGACATTCGAGGGGATCTCTGTATTGCACCCAAAAAAATATGGGCTGCATAATAAAGACGTCATTTAAATGATATAAAATAATAACCTTTTAATGTGGCATGAAAACAACCAGTCATGATATTTTCAGCTGAAAAGTGTGCCTAATGACATTCAGCGATTGCCATTGATTAGGCCTACATTAATTGATGCGTCTTGGTGACAAATCTACCTTTTTTTGTAGCCTGAAAAGTCAGGGGACACCTGAAATGGGGATGAAACTGTCCCGGTAAAAACAGGATGGTCACCCTAACACACATGGTCAACTTACTAGACTAGGCTACAATGTGTACTCCCATGAACTTCAAATAGGCCTACCAGTAGCCAGTGATGTAGCCTAGTGATAAGAAAATCGGTGAGTAAACTCTGATTGCCGGTCATGGTGAAAAAAGTAACACTCCCTATTCTTTCAATGAATTTTTTGGATAAAGGTGGGTAAACAGCGTTTACTTGCGTTTACCCTCCACGTTTACCCTCCACTAGGCACTGAGCTAATTTCAGGTCTGCTGAATGCAAACTTGAACGTTTACTGTGAATACTGAGGCTGTACCTGCTTTAAGTCACATTTTAAACAGTGGCTAAGTAGTCCACTGTGGCTATTTGATCAAAAACAATGGGAGAAAATTAATCCCATAACATTTTAACATGGAAATAGCTGTTCTATCATTCAGCTTACAGCAGCAGCCAATGTGTGGTGTTCAATATAGGCCTACATTCAATGAGACTTTTGAAAAAAACATGCAGGCCTTGACATTAACCTGTTTATCCACTCGTCCTTCAGACAAGGAGGTGACTGAAAATGTTGTTGTGTTGTTTGATGCAAGAAACCACTTTACAAAATAAAATGCATCATTATTCCCATACCATTAATAAAGATAATCAGACAAATGATGCTACCCTCTGCCTATTGGCTACTTATCTTATTCAAGCCTGTCTCAAAATACAACACTGGCCCTTTAAGACAAAAAAAAACTCTTTACCTGACTTGCTTTTCAAAGATGTCTTGAAATGTACACGTTTTGTGCTCTTGTAGGAAGCAACCACTCCCCTATTGCTGACTACACATTATCTATAACTGGGCTAATAACTCACTAACTAGCAAAGGATATGGAAATGTGCACACGTGGCTACATGCAGCTCTTGCTTTGATCTCAAAACAAGCACATTTACTCACAACCACAGCTTTAAACACATTCCAGTTCAAAGTAAATTTCACAGATCCATATATGGCAAGGGGATTATAGGCCTACTACAGCTCTGATTGGTTACACCGCACAGGTCTGTGTACAGTCGTGGTCAAAAGTTTTGAGAATGACACAAATACTAATTTTCACAAAGTCTGCTGCCTCAGTTTTGATGATGGCAATTTGCATATACTCCAGAATGTCATGAAGAGTGATCAGATGAATTGCAATTAATTGCAAAGTCCCTCTTTGCCATGAATATGAACTTAATCCCCAAAAAACATTTCCACTGCATTTCAGCCCTGCCACAAAAGGACCAGCTACCATCATGTCAGTAATTCTCTCATTAACACAGGTGAGAGTGTTGACGAGGACAAGGCTGGAGATCACTCTGTCATGCTGATTAATTTAGAATAACAGACTGGAAGCTTTAAAAGGAGGGTGGTGCTTGAAATCATTGTTCTTTCTCTGTTAACCATGGTTACCTGCAAGGAAACACATGCCGTCATCATTGCTTTGCACAAAAAGGTCTTCACAGGCAAGGATATTGTTGCTAGTAAGATTGCACCTAAACCAACCATTTATCGGATCATCAAGAACTTCAAGGAGAGAGGTTCAATTGTTGTGAAGAAGGCGTCAGGGCGCCCAAGAAAGTCTAGCAAGTGCCAGGACTGTCTCCTAAAGTTGATTCAGCTGCGGGATTGGGACACCACCAGTGCAGAGCTTGCTCAGGAATGGCAGCAGGCAGGTGTGAGTGCATCTGCATGCACAGTGAGGTTGAAGACTTTTGGAGGATGGCCTGGTGTCAAGAAGGGCAGCAAAGAAGCCACTTCTCTCCAGGAAAAACATCATGGACAGACTGATATTCTGCAAAAGTTACAGGGATTGGACTGCTGAGGACTGGGGTAAAGTCATTTTCTCTGATGAATCCCCTTTCCGATTGTTTGGGGCATCCGGAAAACACCTTGTCCGGAGAAGACAAGGTGAGCGCTACCATCAGTCATGTGTCCTGCCAACAGTAAAGCATCCTGAGACCATTCATGTGTGGGGTTGCTTCTCAGCCAAGGGAGTGGGCTCACTCACAATTTTGCCTAAGAACACAGCCATGAATAAAGAATGGTACCAACACATCCTCCGAGAGCAACTTCTCCCAACCATCCAAGAACAGTTTGGTGACGACCAATGCCTTTTCCAGCATGATGGAGCACCTTGCCATAAGGCAAAAGTGATAACTAAGTAGCTCGGGGAACAAAACATCGACATTTTGGGTCCATGGCCAGGAAACTCCCCAGACCTTAATCCCATTGAGAACTTGTGGTCGATCCTCAAGAGGCGAGTGGACAAACATAAACCCACAAATTCTGACAAACTCCAAGCATTGATTATGCAAGAATGTGCTGCCATCAGTCAGGATGTGGCCAGAAGTTAATTGACAGCATGTCAGGGCGGATTGCAGAGGTCTTGAAAAAGAAGGGTCAACACTGCAAATATTGACTCTTTGCATAAACTAAATGTAATTGTCAATAAAAGCCTTTGACACTTATGGAATGCTTGTAATTATACTTCAGTATACCATAGTAACATCTGACAAAAATATCTCATAACACTGAAGCAGCGAACTTTGTGAAGACCAATACTTGTGTCATTCTCAACATTTTTGACCACGACTGTTGAGTACACATGAGTTGTGTGCAATTGAATCCTACTCTGATGTGTTCTGCCTACAACAAAATATCTTCCATGTTGCATTGAAAGTTGCTAATATTTCGTTGATTAGATCACAATTGCCACAGTAAAGGGAAATGTTGATAGTGTTAACTAACAGGGAAAACTCTAGAAAGTTGAGTGAAGTTCAATCTCATGCTTCTCTCCATGGGCTGATATTCTTCTGCACTCTGAACAGCAGTCCCAGAGGAGCTACAAGACAGTCTCGGACCTGCGCGCTGCTTAGAGGGAACATTGCTCTCAGCCAAAGCAATTTTAAACACATGAACACATGCAGGATAGGTAGTCCTCATTCAATATAGGTCTAATCCATGAGTTGAATCAAAACACGTTTTACACCTTAGTTCATGAGTTAATGCTTGGAGTCTTCACAGATCATGTGAAATAAAACACTACCTTTATTTCCTTACATGAATGACATTTATGACATTGTTATTTTTTTATTTTTTTATTTTTTTATTTCACCTTTATTTAACCAGGTAAACCAGTTGAGAACAAGTTCTCATTTACAACTGCGACCTGGCCAAGATAAAGCAAAGCAGTGCGATAAAAACAACAACACAGAGTTACATATGGGGTAAAACAAAACAAAGTAAAAAAAAATACTACAGAAATACATATATATACAGTGTGTGCAAATTTAGCAAGTTATGGAGGTAAGGCAATAAAATAGGCTATAGTGCAAAGTAATTACAATTAGTATTAACACTGGAATGATAGATGTGCAAGAGATGATGTGCAAATAGAGATACTGGGGAACAAATTAGCAAAATAAATAACAATATAGGGATGAGGTAGTTGGGCGGGCTAATTTCAGATGGGCTGTGTACAGGTGCAGTGATCGGTAAGGTGCTCTGACAACTGATGCTTAAAGTTAGTGAGGGAGATAAGTGTCTCCAGCTTCAGAGATTTTTGCAATTTGTTCCAGTCATTGGCAGCAGAGAACTGGAAGGAATTGCGGCCAAAGGAGGTGTTGGCTTTGGGGATGACCAGTGAGATATACCCGCTGGAGCGCAGACTACGGGTGGGTGTTGCTATGGTGACCAGTGAGCTAAGATAAGGCGGGGATTTGCCCAGCAGTGATTTATAGATGGCCTGGAGCCAGTGGATTTGGCGACGAATATGTAGTGAGGACCAGCCAACAAGAGCGTACAGGTCACAGTGCTGGGTATTATATGGGGCTTTGGAGACAAAACGGATGGCACTGTGATAGACTACATCCAATTTGCTGAGTAGAGTGTTGGAGGCTATTTTGTAAATGACATCGCCGAAGTCAAGGATCGGTAGGATAGTCAGTTTTACGAGGGCATGTTTGGCAGCATGAGTGAAGGAGGCTTTGTTGGGAAATAGGAAACCGATTCTAGATTTAACTTTGGATTGGAGATTCTTAATGTGAGTCTGGAAGGAGAGTTTACAGTCTAACCAGACACCTAGATATTTGTAGTTGTCCACATACTCTAGGTCAGACCCGTCGAGTGTAGTGATTCTAGTCGGGTGGGCGGGTGCAAGCAGCGTTCGGTTGAAGAGCATGCATTTAGTTTTACTAGTGTTTAAGAGCAGTTGGAGGCTACTGAAGGAGTGTTGTATGGAATTGAAGCTCGTTTGGAGGTTTGTTAACACAGTGTCCAATGAAGGGCCAGATGTATACAAAATGGTGTCGTCTGCGTAGAGGTGGATCTGAGAGTCACCAGCAGCAAGAGCGACGTCATTGATATACACAGAGAAAAGAGTCGGCCCAAGAATTGAACCCTGTGGCACCCCCATAGAGACTGCCATAGGTCCAGACAACAGGCCCTCCGATTTGACACATTGAACTCTATCTGAGAAGTAGTTGGTGAACCAGGCGAGGCAGTCATTTGAGAAACCAAGGCTATTTAGTCTGCCAATAAGAATGCGGTGGTTGACAGAGTCGAAAGCCTTGGCCAGGTCAATGAAAACGGCTGCACAGTACTGTCTATTATCGATCGCGGTTATAATATCGTTTAGGACCTTGAGCGTGGCTGAAGTGCACCCATGACCAGCTCGGAAACCGGATTGCATAGCGGAGAAGGTACGGTGGGATTCGAAATGGTCGGTGATCTGTTTGTTGACTTGGCTTTCAAAAACTTTTGAAAGGCAGGGCAGGATGGATATGGGTCTGTAACAGTTTGGATCTAGAGTGTCACCCCCTTTGAAGAGGGGGATGACCGCGGCAGCTTTCCAATCTCTGGGGATCTCAGACGTTACGAAAGAGAGGTTGAACAGGCTAGTAATAGGGGTTGCGACAATTTCGGCGGCTAGTTTTAGAAAGAAAGGGTCCAGATTGTCTAGCCCAGATGATTTGTAGGGGTCCAGATTTTGCAGCTCTTTTAGAACATCAGCTGTCTGGATTTGTGTGAAGGAGAAGCGGGGGGGCATGGGCAAGTTGCAGCGGAGGGTGCAGAGCTGGTGGCCGGGGTAGTGGTAGCCAGGTGGAAAGCATGGCCGGCCGTAGCAAAATGCTTGTTGAAATTCTCGATTATTGTAGATTTATCGGTGGTGATAGTGTTTCCTAGCCTCAGTGCAGTGGGCAGCTGGGAGGAAGTGCTCTTATTTTCCATGGACTTTACAGTGTCCCAAAACTTTTTGGAGTTAGTGCTACAGGATGCAAATTTCTGTTTGAAAAAGTTAGCCTTTGCTTTCCTAACTGCTTGTGTATATTGGTTCCTAACTTCCCTGAAAAGTTGCATATCGCGGGGGCTATTTGATGCTAATGCAGTACGCCACAGGATGTTTTTGTGCTGGTCAAGGGCAGTCAAGTCTGAGGAGAACCAGGGGCTATATCTGTTCTTAGTTCTGTATTTTTTGAATGGGGCGTGTCTATTTAAGATTGAGAGGAAATTACTTTTAAAGAACAACCAGGCATCCTCTACTGACGGAATGAGATCTATATCCATCCAGGATACCTGGGCCAGGTCAATTAGGAAGGCCTGCTCGCTGAAGTGTTTTTGGGAGCGTTTGACAGTGATGAGGGGTGGTCGTTTGACCGCGGACCCGTTACGGACGCAGGCAATAAGGCAGTGATCGCTGAGATCCTGGTTGAAGACAGCGGAGGTGTATTTAGAGGGTAAGTTAGTCAGGATGATATCAATGAGGGTACCCATGTTTACGGATTTAGGGTTGTACCTGGTAGGTTCGTTGATAATTTGTGTGAGATTGAGGGCATCTAGTTTAGATTGTAGGATGGCCGGGGTGTTAAGCATATCCCAATTTAGGTCACCAAGCAGTACGAACTCTGAGGATAGATGGGGGGCAATCAATTCACATATGGTGTCCAGGGCACAGCTGGGGGCCGAGGGGGGGTCTGTAGCAAGCGGAAACAGTGAGAGATTTATTTCTGGAAAGGTGGATTTTAGAAGTAGAAGCTCAAACTGTTTGGGCACAGACCTGGATAGTATGATAGAGCTCTGCAGGCTATCTCTACAGTAGATTGCAACTCCACCCCCTTTGGCAGTTCTATCTAGACGGAAAATGTTATAGTTGGGGATGGAAATTTCAGGATTTTTGGTGGCCTTCCTAAGCCAGGATTCAGACACTGCTAGAACATCAGGGTTGGCGGAGTGTGCTAACGCAGTGAATAACTCAAACTTAGGAAGGAGGCTTCTGATATTTATGTGCAGAAAACCAAGACTTTTACGGTTACAGAAGTCAACAAATGATAGCTCCTGGGGAGTAGGAGTGATACTGGGGGCTGCAGGGCCTGGGTTAGCCTCTACATCACCAGAGGAACAGAGGAGGACTAGAATAAGGATACGACTAAAGGCTTTAAGAACTGGTCTTCTAGTGCGTTGGGAACATAGAATAAAGGGGGAAGTTCTCCGGGCATTGTAGAAAAGATTCAGGGCATTATGTACAGAAAAGGATATGGAAGGATATGAGTACAGTTCAGGTAACCCTAAGCGTTGGGTAACAATGAAAGAGATAGCGTCATTGGAGGCATCGATTGAGCCGGTCTCGGCGTGTATGGGGGGTGGAACAAAGGAACTATATGAGGCAGTTTGAGAGGGACTAGGGGTTCTACAGTGAAATTGTATAATAAGAACTAACCCAAACAGCAATAGGCAAGGCATAATTGACATGGGAGAGAGGCATAAAGCAGTCACAGGTGTTATTAGAGAGAGCTAAGACAACAACTGGAAATAGCGATAACGTTTGGGCTAAGACTAAACAGAATAAACAGGACAGGGTACCGTGTAAAGGAACAGTCCAGCAGGCATCAGCTGTGCAGCTGAGTGATCATAAGGTCCAGTGAACAGCAATATGTGAGTCCGAGAGCAGTTCAAATTGGTGCTTCAGCACAGCTAGCAGGGAGCACAGTTGTAGTTTGCGTGTGCTAGCGGGCCGGGGCTGGCAGATGGATCTTCGTGGTCGTCGCAACTGGAAGCCTGATGAAACCACATCAGACTATTTCGTCGGCAAACCAGTCGTGTTGGATCGGCGGGGCTCAGTGTCAACACTAGGAGGTCCCGTCCGGTTGACAGAGAGGTAGATAGCCGGGAGATGGGCCTGAGGCTAGCTCAGGGCTAACTGGTGCTTGCTATAGGGCAATGGTAAATCAGCCACAACAGGTTGCAGCTAGCTAGCTGGTTGTGATGATCCGGCGCTAGGGTCCAGTGATTCCGGCAGAAAGTCCAATAAGCTCTGGGTCGATAGCACGCTGGGTCGATAGCACGCTGTGCAGACTGGCCGACGAATTGTCCAGGCTAGAGCTAGAGCTGGCTGGTGGATAGTGTAGGCCACGGACAGTGGGGAAGACGCTAACGGTGACTAATAACAGGTAGCCATTTAGTTGCGGCTACACTAGTATCAGCTTACGGTTCTTGATGAAAGTTATAAAGAAATAATAGAATCCTTTCCACGTTGGGTGAGGCAGGTTGCAGGAAAGTATATTTAGTTAAAGAATGAAAAGTAAAAATTGAGAGATATATACAAAATAGACAAAAAAAACTAGAAACGGGATATTTACACGATGAAATAAAAGCGACCGCACTGCTACGCCATCTTGGAATGCATTTAACAATTTAATTAGAACATTGAACTTAAACCCTATACAAATCATGGATCTTGGAGATCTCAGAAAATGCACTGTAAGTGTAACTATGGCTACTTAACATTTCATTATGTTTCACTGTGAAAACAGTTCTCATGGGCACACAAATCCAAAATAATGTAGGCCTATGCCATTGCAAAATGGAATGCTTCTAACCGAAAGAGTCAACTATAGGCCTACTGTCATTAACGTATACTTGGTGGATGGATTGGACGTGCATTGTTGTCGAGCTGTTGTTTATTGATTGTCGACCATCATCAGCAGATCCAGTAAAGAAAACAAATATTAATATTAATTTAATTCCAGCTCCCGTCCCCGCAGGAGGCCTTTTGTCTTTTGGTAGGCCGTCATTGTAAATAAGAATTTGTTCTTAACTGACTTGCCTTGTTAAATAAAGGTTAAATAAAAAAAAGATGACAAAAATTTATAATAATATAATATTAATATTAATATTAATATAAAATAATAAAGCTAAATATATTTACATTTAAGTCATTTAGCAGACGCTCTTATCCAGAGCGACTTACAAATTGGTGCATTCAACTTAGGATAGCCAGTGGGACAACCACCACTGGGGGTGGGGGGGGTGTAGAAGGATTACTGTTATACTATTCCAGGTATTCCTTAAAGAGGTAGGGTTTCAAGTGTCTCCGGAAGGTGGTCAGTGACTCCGCTATCCTGGCGTCGTGGGGGAGCTTGTTCCACCATTGGGGTGCCAGAGCAGCGAATAGCTTTGACTGGGCTGAGCGGGAACTGTGCTTCCGTAGAGGTAGGGTGGCTAGCAGGCCAGAGGTGGAAGAATGTAGTGCCCTCGTTTGGGTGTAGGGTCTGATCAGAGCCTGAAGGTAAGGAGGTGCCGTTCACTGGAAGCCAGTGGAGTGTGCGGAGGAGCGGGGTGACATGAGAGAACTTGGGGAGGTTGAACACCAGACGGGCTGCAGCGTTCTGGATAAGTTGTAGGGGTTTAATGGCACAGGCAGGGAGCCCAGCCAACAGCGAGTTGCAGTAATCCAGACAGGAGGTGACAAGTGCCTGGATTAGGACCTGTGCCGCTTTCTGTGTAAGGTAGGGTCGTACTCTGCAAATGTTGTAGAGCATGAACCTGCAGGATCGGGTCACCGCTTTGATGTTAGCGGAGAACGACAGGGTGTTGTCCAGGGTCACGCCAAGGTTCTTTGCACTCTGGGAGGAGGACACAATGGAGTTGTCAACCGTGATGGCGAGATCATGGAGCGGGCAGTCCTTCCCCGGGAGGAAGAGCAGCTCCGTCTTGCCGAGGTGGTGATCCGACATCCACACTGATATGTCTGTCAGACATGCAGAGATGCGATTCGCCACCTGGTTATCAGAAGGGGGAAAGGAGAAAATTAATTGTGTGTCGTCTGCGTAGCAATGATAGGAGAGACCATGTGAGGATATGACAGAGCCAAGTGACTGGGTGTATAGAGAGAATAGGAGAGGGCATAGAACTGAGCCCTGGGGGATACCAGTGGTGAGAGCACATGGTGTGGAGACAGATTCTCGCCACGCCACCTGGTAGGAGCGACCTGTCAGATAGGACGCAATCCAATAGTGAGCAGCGCCGGAGATGCCCAACTCGGAGAGGGTGGAGAGGAGGATCTGATGGTTCACAGTATCAAAGGCAGCAGATAGGTCTAGAAGGATAAGAGCAGAGGAGAGAGAGTTAGCTTTAGCAGTGCGGAGAGTCTCCGTGACACAGAGAAGAGCAGTCTCAGTTGAATGACCAGTCTTGAAACCTGACTGGTTTGGATCTGAGAGAGATAGCAGGAGAGTTGGCTAGAGACGGCACGCTCAAGAGTTTTGGAGAGAAAAGAAAGAAGGGATACTGGTCTGTAGTTGTTGACATCAGAGGGATCGAGTGTAGGTTTTTTGAGGAGGGGTTCAACTCTCGCTCTCTTGAAGACGGAAGGGACATAGCCAGCAGTCAAGGGTGAGTTGATGAGTGTAGTGAGGTAAGGGAGAAGGTCTCCGGAAATGGTCTGGAGAAGAAAGGAGGTGATAGGGTCAAGCGGGCAGGTTGTTGGGCGGCCGGCCGTCACAAGTCACAAGATTTCATCTGGAGAGAGAGGGGAGGAAGAAGTCAAAGCATAGGGTAGGGCAGTGTGAGCAGGACCAGCGGTGTCATTTGACTTGATAAATGAGGATCGGATGTCGTCAACCTTCTTTTCAAAATGGTTGACGAAGTCATCCACAGAGAGGGAGGAGGGAGGGGGAGGAGGAGGAGGATTCAGCAGGGAGGAGAAGGTGGCAAAGAGCTTCCTAGGGTTAGAGGCAGAGGCTTGAAATGTAGTGGTAGAAAGTGGCTTTAGCAGCAGAAACAGAGGAAGACAAAGTAGAGAGGAGGGAGTGAAAAGATGACAGGTCTGCAGGGAGTCTAGTTTTCCTCCATTTCCACTCGGCTGCCCGGAGCCCTGTTCTGTGAGTTCGCAATGAGTCGTCAAGCCACGGAGCAGGAGGGGAGGACTGAGCCGGCCGGGAGGATAGGGGACATAGAGAGTCAATACATGCAGAAAGGGAGGAGAGGAGGGTTGAGGAGGCAGAATCAGGAGATCGGAGGGAGAAGGATTTAGCAGAGGGAAGAGATGCAAGGATGGAAGAGGAGAGAGTAGCGGGAGAGAGAGAGCGAAGGTTGCGACGGCACATTACCATCTGAGTAGGGGCAGAGTGAGTAGTGTTGGAGGAGAGCGAGAGCAAGAGAGAAAAGGATACAAAGTAGTGGTCGGAGACTTGGAGGGGAGTT
This sequence comes from Coregonus clupeaformis, assembly GCF_020615455.1. NCBI lineage: Eukaryota > Metazoa > Chordata > Actinopteri > Salmoniformes > Salmonidae > Coregonus > Coregonus clupeaformis. The sequence continues at coordinate 47,368,841 of NC_059221.1, read as the reverse complement.
GCAGTGAGATTAGTAGAAGAACAGCATCTAGTAAAGATGAGGTCAAGCGTATTGCCTGCCTTGTGAGTAGGGGGGGACGGAAAGGAGTGGAAAGAAGGAGGCAGAGAGAAATGAGTCAAAGGCAGACATAGGGTGGTTAAAGTCGCCCAGAACTGTGAGGGGTGAGCCATCCTCAGGAAAGGAACTTATCAAGGCGTCAAGCTCATTGATGAACTCTCCAAGGGAACCTGGAGGGCGATAAATGATAAGGATGTTAAGCTTGAACGGGCTAGTTACTGTGACAGCATGGAATTCAAATGAGGAGATAGACAGGTGGGTCAGGGGGAAAAGAGAGAATGTCTACTTGGGAGAGATGAGGATTCCTGTGCCACCGGCGCGCTGACCAGATTCTCTCGGGGAACACATGATTAGACGAGGAAAGAGCAGTAGGAGTAGCAGTGTTTTCTGTGGTAATCCATGTTTCCGTCAGTGCCAAGAAGTCGAGGGACTGGAGGGTAGCATAGGCTGAGTTGAACTCTGCCTTGTTGGCCGCAGAACGGCAGTTCCAGAGGCTGCCGGAGACCTGGAACTCCACGTGGGTCGTGCGCGCAGGGACCACCAGATTAGAGTGGCAGCAGCCACGCAGTGTGAAGCGTTTGTATGGCCTGTGCAGAGAGGAGAGAACAGGGAGACAGACACATAGTTGACAGGCTACAGAAAAGGCTACAATAATGCAAAAGAGATCTGAATAAAATTAACTAAACATCTGGGGAAGCGAGGGGCGGGGCCTCCCTCACTTACCTTTCACTGAAACACTCAAATATAACTTTCCCAACTTCCACTTTAGAAATTATGATTGTTGTAAACTACAGCGGTTCAATGTTTTCTAGGAATAGACTCTAACAGTTTATTCAGCCAGCTAACTTGGTACAGTATTCTTCCGTGAAATCCGCCCAGGGCACCGTATCCTATGACGCCATAGCTAACTAGCATGCTAGCATCCAATAACACACAGTTTAGCACCAATAATAATAATATGCCATTTAGCAGACGCTTTTATCCAAAGCAACTTACAGTCGTGCGTGCATACATTTTTTGTGTATGGGTGGTCCCGGGGATCGAACCCACTACCTTGGCGCTACAAGCGCCGTGCTCTACCAGCTGAGCTACAGAGGACCAACACTTGGTTACAACAAACTACCAATAGTGTGTTAACACACTAAACAGATCATTCGTGTCCGTGTCTAGTTCCTTTCATAACGCATAAATAATTAAACGTTGGCTAGCTAGCACAAAGTCAGTCATGCTAGCTACACAAGTGGACTACACATCTCGAATGTTCAGAAAGTGAAGCTTTACGTTACAAAATTCTCATTGACTAAAATGATATTGTATTTAGTTGCTACAGTACTGCTAGCTGGTAGTGTTGGCTAGCTAGCAATGGCTGCGGTGTTGACTTTGTTTGAAAAACGGCGTCGCTTCTGGCCACAGATGGCACGGAGAACACCAGTACCCGCACACACCTGAAAAACAAAGCAATGAGCGCTCTAAACAGCTGAGTTTTATTTTCACATTTACTACTGTAAAACATATTTACTACTACAATGCTACTTAGCGTTAGCACAATTAATGGAAGTCTATGGCTATCTGCTAGCATGCTAGCCAATACAAATAGACTTCCAGGCATTGCGCTAATGTTAGTTAGCAATTGCATTAGCGCTAGTTAGCAACTTCCTTCAAACCACACGCAGAAACATAAAAATTGTATCCACGAGTTCATCTGACTTTGGGGAAGTAGATAATGGACCTCATTGTCAAAATCCCGAAGTATCTCTTTAACACGGGAGAATTTGCTGTGAAGAGATAGGGATCCTGCTACAAGGTCTACTAACTAGCCTAGTTGTCCGCTCATTCAGTATGCATTTGCATTTTGGGCAAACCTGGAATTCAGTTTTTAAAACATTTCACAATGGAATACATTCAGACATTGATTGACAACCACAGTCTTATTGAGAAGCTAAAAGTACTCTAAATCACAATGCCTCATGATTGTGTATATATTTACTCAGGCCTGTAAAAGTGGTTGGTGAATGCTTGAAAAACTCCCCCAGCCTCAGTTGATTAATCAGTGTTTAATCAGTGTTTAGCTGTGGACATATTTCCTCTCATTTATTCAGCTTGAACACCCAGTCAGTCACGCTCTCCCTTTCAGATCTTCAGCCATTATATGTTATTATCCCAAAGAGTAACCACCCCCCTTCCCCTTTTCTCCCTAGTAAGTGGTTCCTTCCAAGGTGCATGGAGCAAAGAGATGCCTAGGCATGATGCCAGATACTGTAGTGCGTGCAGTATTTTCAGTGGAGGAGGAGAGAGAGTGTAGAGTGACACACATAGTGTTTGTGTCCACATTCTTTTGACGTTACAGCCTTATTCTAAAATGGATGAAGAAAAAAAAAACATCCTCATCAATCTACACACAATACACCATAATGACAAAGCGAAAACAGATCTTTAGCATTTTTGCAAATTTATTGAAAATAAATAACAGAAATACCTTATGTACATAAGTATTCAGACCCTTTGCTATGAAACATTGAGCTCAGGTGCATCCTGTTTCCATTGATCATCCTTGAGATGTTTCTACAACTTCATTGGAGTCCACCTGTGGTAAATTCAATTGATTGGACATGATTTGGACAGGCACACACCTGTATATATAAGGTCCCACAGTTGACAGTGCATGTCAGAGCAAAAACCAAGCCAAGAGGTCGAAGGAATTGTCCGTAGAGCTCAGAGACAGGATTGTGTTGAGGCACAGATCTGGGGAAGGGTACCAACGAACAGAGTGGCCTCCATCATTCTTAAATGGAAGAAGTTTAAAACCACCAAGACTCATCCTAGAGCTGGCCGCCCGGCCAAACTGAGCAATCGGATGAGAAGGGCCTTGGTCAGGGAGGTGACCAAGAACCCGATGGTCTCTCTGACAGAGCTCCAGAGTTCCTCCAGAAGGACAACCATCTCTGCAGCTCTCCACCAATCAGGCCTTTATGGTAGAGTGGCCAGACGGAAGCCACTCCTCAGTAAAAGGTACATGACAGCCCGCTTGGAGTTTGCCAAAAGGCACCTAAAGGACTCTCAGACCATGAGAAACAAGATTCTCTGGTCTGATGAAACCAAGATTGAACTCTTTGGCCTGAATGCCAAGTGTCACGTCTGGAGGAAACCTGGCACCATCCCTACGGATGTTTTAGAGGCAGGGACTGGGAGACTAGTCAGGATCAAGGAAAATATGAACGGAGCAAATTACAGAGAGATCCTTGATGAAAACCTGCTACAGAGCACTCAGGACCTCAGACTGTGGCGAAGGTTCACCTTCCAACAGGACAACGACCCTAAGTACACAGCCAAGACAACGCAGGAGTGGCTTTGGGACAAGTCTCTGAATGTCCTTGAGTGGCCCAGCCAGAGCCCGGACATGAACCCGATCAAACATCTCTGGAGAGACCTGAAAATAGCTGTGCAGCGACGCTCCCCATCCAACCTGACAGAGCTTGAGAGGATCTGCAGAGAAGAATGGGAGAAAGTCCCCAAATACAGGTGTGCCAAGCTTGTAGCATCATACCCAAGAAGACTCAAGGCTGTAATCATTGCCAAAGGTGCTTCAACAAAGTACTGAGTAAAGGGTGTGAATACTTATGTAAATGTAATATTTCAGTTTTTTATTTTGAATTCATTTGCAACAATTTATTAAAAACTGTTTTTGCTTTGTCATTATGGGGTATTGTGTGTAGATTGATGAGGGGAAAAAAACTATTTAATCAATTTTAGAATAAGGCTGTAACGTAACAAAATGTGGAAAAAGTTAAGTGGTCTGAATACTTTCCGAGTGCACTGTATTTGTCACACCAGCCTTCTCTTTGGCTCCCCCTCCTGTCCAGCTCAGGCGTTTCTAGCTGCTGCCGAACCTGCTGCTGGCAAACGCCCTTCACTCATCAACCCCAGACTTGTCTCATCATCATTACACGCACCTGGTTCCAATCCCCACTCTATCACTGTATATATACTCCCTCTGTCGTTTGTCTTTGTAGATCAATGTATATGTTGCTTGTTTTCCTGAGAGGAATCTCTGTCACGATTTCCGGTGCCACCTAAGGGAGGATGTCCGACGGGAACTAGCCTGCCAGGATGCCATGCTATCGTTCTCCCAACTGGTGGACATGGCCATCCGGCTGGACAATCTGCTAGCAGCCAGAGGATGTCCTGGTAGGGGTCTGCCCGGTCCCACTCCGGACGACTCTGACCCCCAGCAGATGAAGCTGGGAGGAGCCGCCGGTCGAGAGAGCACAGGAGGACAGCGACAGTGCCACTCTGGTGGCACGAAGGGACAATCCACCTCACGTCGCAGTCAACGTTCTTTTGGGTCTGGAGGCGGTAGGCAAGGTACTCATGCATCACCCCAGGTAACGAACACCCGAATGTGTTCAGAGCCCTTTGCGGCACACTGTACTTTATCTATCTCCTTTCCAGATCACTTGGTAGGTTCCCAGTGTAAGGCGCTAGTCGATTCAGGCGCAGCTGGGAATTTTATGGACAGGGCATTTGCACACCGTCAAGGCATTTCATTGGTTCCCCTAACCATTCCACTCCCCATCAGAGCACTAGAAAGTCGACCATTAGGGTCCGGGTTGGTGAAGGAAGTTACTGTACCAGTCACCATGATTACGCAGGAGACACATGTTGAGCAGATCACCTTTATGATTATTGAGTCTCCTGCTTACCCTTGTCAATCACACACACCTGGTGCTCATTCCCCTAATTAGTATGTAAGTGTTCCCTCTGTTCCCCTTGTCTTTGTGAGTGATTGTTTGTTGTGAGAGCGTGTAGCTCGGTTGAGCTACTATTCTTAGTGTTTATGCCAAGGTGGATGTTTTCCCTTGTTAGTTTCGTTTTGATTTATGTAAACGGAATAAACTCTGGACTTCTGTATTTTACCTCCTGCGCCTGACTCCTTCCTTCACACCTCGTCACAATCTCTCAGCTGTAGGAGCGAAACTCTGCCACCACGACTCGTGCCTGGAGCGCCTCGGGACTACCATGTACGAGGTGCTCCGGGTCATATGCCAACTGCAGGCTACACCACCACCTTCCCAGTTCCCCGTGGTCGTTCCAGCCACCCCACCACCATCTACATCACCCGGTCTGATCAGCAACATCCACCTACCCCTCCCGGAGCAGTTTGACGGCATCCCAGCTCACTGTAGGGGGTTTCTCCTGCAGTGTGACCTCCACCTTGCCCGTAATGCCGGGACGGCCTCCGAAAGGGACAAGGTGGCCTTGGTGATCTCGGTGCTGACAGGCCTGGCTCTGGAGTGAGCGCACGCCGTCTGGGTGAGGGACGGTCCAGAAGTGTAGTCCTATAAGTGCATTCACCCAACTCTTCCGTGCTGTCTTCGACCACCCAACAGAGGGCCGAGAGGGAGGTGGATTTCCGGACGGTGGCTGCGTCCACTGGCTGGAACGACCAGGCCCTGTTGACGGTTTTCTGCAGTGGGCGACAGGCGGACGTCCAGACCGAACTGGCCTGTCGCGATGAGGACCTCATGCTGGACCAGCTCATTGTCATGGCCATCCGCCTGGATAATCTCCTGCATGCCCATCGTCGCCCATCCCGGGGGTTCGGGTCTCTCCCAGGAACCTCCAGCGAGACTGAGCCCATGGAGGTGGGCACAACGCACCTTCGCCCTGCGGAATGTCAACGCCGCCGTCAACAGGGTCTCTGCTCCTTCTGTGGGGAGTCGGACCACCCCTGGAACACCTGTCCCAGAAGAGAACCAGGCGAGGAAGCAAGAGGCCGAATAGCACTCCTGCACCTTCCGAGGTAGGCGTGGACGTGCCTTGCTCCTCTCTGTCCACCCAGCCCGCCCTCCTCCCTGTCACCTTCCCTGACTATCCTGGTCCCCCACTGAGTCCTGCCCAAGTGGACTCAGGTGCTGCAGGCAATTTCCTAGACCGGTCAGTGGCCTTATCATTACGCATTCCTCTAGTCCCTTTACAACCACCTATCCCAGTCCATGCCCTAGACAACCGTCCCCTAAGAACAGGACTGGTGCGCCAGACCACAATTCCCTTTTCCCTCACAGTTAATCACAACCACCATGAACGCATCACTTTCCTCATCTTAGACTCTCCCGCGCACCCCGTAGTTTTAGGTTTCCCCTGGCTACAGTTGCATAACCCCAGTATATCGTGGACAGAGAGGAGGTTGTTGGGTTGGTCGCAGGAGTGTCAGGGGAGGTGTCTCTCTGTGTCAATCTGTGCCACCTCCGTGGAAATTCTGGACCAGGCCACCCACGTCCCTATCCCTTAGGAATACCGGGACCTAAAGGTGCCCTTGGTGACACCCATTATTCCCCTGTCCCGCATTGTGGCTCCTGTCATGTGGAATGTGGATGCGGACATCCATAGAACCCTGCGACAGGAGCCCACTTTAAGCTATGGTGCTTTAATAAATTCAGTAGTTCTAAACCTGAGACTGCCTCCTGCCTACTCCTCTCTACACTTGTGACCGTACTTCCATATTAGTATTAAGCAGTTTGTTGTGCCATGAGGTGTAATTGATCGACCATTACCATATTTCCAACTTAAATGGTAGTGGCAAATACAGTATCCTGCAATGCTTGCTGTAAAACCTCTAGTTAATGTTGGTGGATTGAGCACTGTGCTCAACAATGCCTGCCAAAATGTGTTAAACTAGCAAATTATCAGATATATAAATCACTGAAAATACTCCAGAAGAGGTGATTTAATTCTGCTCTGGTATTTCAAATATCATATTAGTAGTTAGAAGCTTTAGAGAGTGGAAACAACACCAAAATAGAAGGTATCTAATTCTGTACTAAACAGAACTCGAAAACACCAAACTAGTATTTTCAGCATTTCCGGTAGTGCTCCCAGTCCCTGGCAAGGTGTTGCACAACACTTGATTAAGCGTTGTTACAACACACCATGTAACGTTTCAAAGCATCTCAGGATGATGTGTTTCAATACAACAGCAAAATTAAGGTTTCGTCTCCTTCAAGTTAAATTTACGTTTACATTTACGTCATTTAGCAGACGCTCTTATCCAGAGCGACTTACAAATTGGTCAACTCAGTTGCCACTAGTTTTAGTGTTACACAGTACTTAATTTGAACAGTGCAACCTCATAACTAGCTACCTAGACATTTCAGCCTATCAATCAAGTTCCTTCAATAATCACGTACTTTGTGCCGCCTCTAAAATAATGGGTGCATGATGCCCCTGTGTGTGTGTGTGTGTGTTGGTGTGTGTGTGTGTGTGTGTGTTTTATTTTACTATTCTTGTGGGGACCTGAAGTCCTCTCAAGGATAGTAAAACAATGAAAATTCAGAGAAGTAGGGACATTTCGACGGTCCCCCCAAGGAAAAAGGCAATTTTAGGTTAAGGATTACGATTAGTTTAGGGTTAGGGTTAGGGGAAATAGGATTTTGAATGGGAATCAATTATTTGGTCCCCACAAGGATAGTATGTGTGTGTGTGTGTGTGCGCGCGTGTGTAATTGCTGTGTAATCACAATAAAGACAGAATGACCTCCTGAAAGAAAAATGCAGCAGGAAGGAAAATTCACCTCCTCCTGAGCTGCTGTTGTTGTTTATGCAATTTATTTGTATTTTTCACCTTTACCTATACTCTTTGAAATGAATGAGGCCTCATTCAACAGTAGTATCAAGACACATACTCCACAGCTGCTATTTTATTCTTGGCTCTATATAATTTCAATCATATAAACGGTAAACCACACATCTCCTTGCCCACAGCATATATTATTTAATTCATAATGGAAGTTCCAAGAGCCTATACTCTCTTAGAGGGCAACCCTTGTGAGAGACATCACATGGTCTCAAAGTGTGAAAAATTGAAATTATTTTCTGGTAGTGTTATTTCTTAGCCTTAGTCCCAGCTGTTGCTATTTGCTGTATTTTTTGTCTTCTAGCAATCTGTGCTCAGTGGGGATATGGGAGTCTTGCTTTGAAAGGTTTTTGCCTGAAGATAAATTGAGTAACCTTCTTCTGTCATTAGCAATACCTTTTCTACCGGTGAATACAGACATTGGGGGCAGAGAGAGAGAGCAGAGAGCTGAGAGGTTGCACAGGAGTTGCTGGTAATTACCGGGTCAGAGCTTTAAACAGCCAAGATACTGAGGCACGTCCAACCGAGACATATCCATGTCTGCAATCCATCAAGGTTCTCTTCTTTTTTTGCTTATTCTCTATAGTCTACAATGTCTGGACATGTTTAAATGTCTAAACGAACACTGTCTCTTTGGATGAAGAAGTCTCAACAGTGTCAGAACTAGTGACTGTTTCTCCTGGGATACTGCTTTGGGATATGTGTCTTGATCAGGTGACCCAGAGAAGTTAGGAGGTTAAGGCTTGGCCCCGGCTGGGCCTCCAGGAGGTCCAGGAGGCTTGGCAAAGGCCCTCCCTGCTCTCCAGGCTCTCTTCCTAGGGAAGAGTCACGATGACAGGCCCTTCATTAGCAACTTTGTCCTGGAGACCTGGAAGAGCCCCGCACATAATTAATGTTTCCGTGATGGATGACACGGGTGGATTGCGAACAGCGAACATGTCTTTCGGAAAAAGCAGCAAGAGGATGAATCGACTCCCGCGCTCTCCGTCCGCTCCCTCTCTTTCTCCTCTCCCTCTCCCTCTCCCCCCTCCCTAAACTATCGCAGCACCTCATCCTCGTTGACTCTTGCTAATTAAGAAGTCACAATATTTACAACAGGAGTGACTGCAGTCTAGGGAGGTAATATAATAATATAATATGTATATTGGTAAATTAGCCCCATGCTTTTCCAATCTTACTAATGCTCCCTGAGCTCTCCATCCCGGATGGTAGGACTCAATAGATGCTGCCGGGGCTTCTGACAAATGTTCATCTTTATTGTGATATTCACAGGTGGGATTGGGCCGGTTTTTAGCCATAAATCAATGCCATCATTAATGATGCAGAAAGCACAGTGGAAATTAAGCCCTGCTGCTGGTGTTGCATCACACTATGAGGCTCACTATCGGTATGCATTTATTCACCTCATGTATACAACACATTTCAACATGAATGCTTATTACTTTGTAATTACTATGTTTGTTAAATAGTAATTTGGTGTTATCTCTCTAGTAGCTAGCAAAAATGAGTGTTATAGGGGTCAATTTGATTCAATAGCTAGAGAGGTGTGTGTTGTTAGCTGCTTTAGATCCTCTCATTGGGATATTTTCATTATGCAGTTTTGCAGATTTAATATACTAGCTAACTTTTCACTTTCCTGTTAAGAGTCCAAAAGAACCATACATTTTTTAGCACCTCCTTGAGGCAATTTTTTAACACAAACAAATGAAAACAAAACTAATTGCAATACACTGCCTATTTTAAGATGAGATCAAGTGGGCTCAAGTGGACTGACATTTAGCCTAATTGCAATAAATATTTCATGCATTATACAATGTTTGTAGTCAATACTCTTGCAAGGAGGAGTATCTCTGATAGTTCTCACTGCACCAAGCACTGTTTTAACATTTAATTACAATTTTTACTTCATATTGATGGTTGCTATACTCTAAGTTAATACTGTATGCAGTATATAACCTCATCCAGTGACCTTAGAACTTTCCATGCCATTCATCCCGCTATAGCACCGTCTTATAAGATTTCCATTCAAAAAGCTCCCAGGATCAGAGCAGCACAGCTACAGTCTAGTGATCCTGCATAAGGAGGATGTGACTTACATTATATATTTACTTTGACAAGTAATAAAGCACTGCCTAGTGTCTGGCAGAGCTGGAATAGATTATACAGTACAAGCTGTTTTCCTGCCTCTCTTCCTCCCCACTCACTGATCATGTCATCCACACCGAGAGACTAGCCGACAACGCCTTGATGCGTTCACACAACATGTTTGGAGGCCCCCTGTTTTCCCATGAAACTTAAATGTGTGTTTTATCCACACAGGGATTTAGTCTTCACACTACAGTCATGTTGTCTCTCTTTCAACCTTCGGCTGTCCTTGTATTGTGCCACGAGTCTCTCACCTTCTTCTGTGCAGGTCTGGTTCTAAGATGATAGTTTTCATATACCTCAGTTTCAGAATATTTAGTGCAGAGCTCGCCAAACTGTTGTTTTATTTCTCTTCAAAGGGAATAACGTAATATTCTTTAGAATTGTTCATGTTATTTTCCCTTCACGTTTCTTTAATTGACTTCAAAAGACACAATAAAACCATGCATATTTTATTGCGGAAAACATATCAACATCCCGTTTTAGTCATCACACAGCGTAGTCTTTCATAGAAACAAACATGTATGCACTTTTTGATTGATGTGGTGACAGTTTTCCCATGACAGTTATGATGTCTGTGTTGTTTTGAGAGAAAAAACATCCCTCATTTGTTCACAACACAGTGTCAAATGGATGTTAGTTAAAATGACACAAGAACATGTCTCTCAGTTAAAAGGCTTACCAGTAAAACAGAAAATCTGCTTTTTGTTGTCATGGCATTGATGTTTTATTAGATCCACCTAAAACTGTTGTTTACAACAACTGTGAATGCTTAGACTTTCTGAATAACCATGCCTAGGTTTTAGCAAGTGACAGTTTGATTGATGCTCAAAGGACTAGTCAGTGTTGGGTGGACTTTGTAGTTTGCTGCTTCTCATATTCAATGTTGCATCAGAGCTCAATCACTGTGTAAACCGGTGTACCTGAGTCTTGCGTGTCAAACTCCATCTTTCTTCGATTAGTTCAGTCTTGCAGGCAATCTCACTCAAGGCCTGGGGATGAGCAAGATGCTCAGGGGAGGATGATTTCTCACCACCCTGTCTCACTTCGCTGATGCATGTATCCTCCTGTACAGTATGTGAGAAGGAGAGAGAGAGAGAGCGAGAGACAGTTAAATTGACAGTTCATGACTAATGTTCAGTTGTCGGCTTTGGCAAATGTGACAGAAACAAGCTCCATCCTGAAGTTACACAGCTGCTAATTGGACACACACTGAACGCAAGCCAACAACGGTTTCATTTAAAACAAATTAGCCGACGTGATAGTCTTAAATTAACCTGAGCTGTTTCCCCACGACCGACGACGTTTCTTTTTTCCACCGTCGCTCGGCAAGATTCTACCTGATAATTTAGCAGCAGTCTCGGACTAATTTCACATTCACAGTGAAAGAGAAGTGTTTTTTTGGTTGGCCAGAATAAAAACTGTTTAGTCAAATAACACCACAATGTTGAGTAATTATGACATTTATAGAAAAGTCACAGTTACCACCTTATTATAATATCTTCTTAGAAGAGGTGAACGTTAACACATACAGTACACCTACCTCAATGCAACAACTTCACACAGGAGTTCATAGATGCATAAATGCATTCATGAATTAACAAGTGATGATGATTTCTAAGGCATTATGAAGGATGAGACAGACTTTAACGTTCAATGGAAAAAGGAATGCCTCTGTTCAAGATGCTACTTACCAAAATGAGATGCAAGTTTAAAACATGTCCATTAACTATAATCCAGATAATAATTCAAATTTCCTGTTGCTGCAGGATAATTTTCTTAAATGCAGATCCTATATCTGTACTTAGATGTTCAGTACAGATAGATACCACCATTTTCTTTCAATTTTTCTTCCCTTTATGAGGCCTTGTCAGCATACATGAATACACACATCAAACACACCACAGTGATAGAAACCTGTTTCAAGGGCTGTTCACATGAGGCAGGATGGGGTCCAGATAATGAACATGGTTCAGTCAAAGCAGGGTTGTCAGAAGTTGGGGGAAAAATACATGTCTAATGAGGATAGACAGATTGAATTCTCCTCCTCCTCCCTCCTCTTCTCCACCTCTCCTCCTCCTCTCCCCTCAGTCGGATATCAAAGGATCGAAAAGGTTTTGAACTCGCACCTGCCATACAGTAGAGCCACACTACTGGCTACCATGTGCACACACACACACACATACACACACACAGGCACCGGCACACGCACACACACACACACACACACAGGAGGAAAGAAACATGCTTTCATGATAGTTTCCATCATCTGGCTTGGGCTTTTTGAAGATGTGTTCTGTCATTTTTCTCCTCCCATCACACCATACTGGTTCTTTCACGGTTTCTTTAAGTACACCTGTGACATTTTCTGTCAGCTGAACCCAAGACCTTTCTGTGTCGTTCTTTGTGTCACATCTGAGACGTCTCACTGCGATTTAAAAATATGATTCACATAAGGCTGGCTCACTCCTCACAGGCTAGTCTGGTGGGGGAAGATATGGTGCTCATTAACATAAGTGTTCTCTTACTTACAGTGCCTTCAGAAAGTATTCACACCCTGTGACTTTTTCCACATTTTGTTGCGTTACAGCCGGAATTTAAAATGGATTAAATGGAGATTGTGTGTCACTGGTCTACATACCATACCCCATCATGTCGATGTGGAATTATGTTTTTAGAATTCTTTACAAATTAATAAAAAATGTAAAGCTGAAATGTCTTGAGTCAATAAATATTCAACCTCTTTGTTATGGCAAGCCTAAATAAGTTCAGGAGTAAACATTTGCTTAACAAGTCAAATAATAAGTTGCATGGATGTTTTTTAAATGGCTACCTCATCTCTGTACCCCACACATACAATTATCTGTAAGGTCCCTCAGTCGAGCAGTGAATTCCAAACACAGATTCAACCACAAAGACCAGGGAGGTTTTCCAATGCCTCGCAAAGAAGGGCAACTATTGGTAGATGGGTAAAAAAAGAAGAAATGTCACTACAAAGATATATAACTCAGTTTTCAGAGAGGAAGGAAACCGCTCAGGAATTTCACCATGAGGCCAATGGTGGCTTTAAAACAGTTACAGGGTTTAATGGCTATTATAGGAGAAAACTGAGGATGGATCAACAACATTGGCCTCATGGTGAAATTCCTATATAACTAAATATACTTTCCTGCAACCTGCCTCACCCAATGTGGAACAGATTCTATTATTTCTTTATACATTTTTTACTAGAACCGCCGGCTGAAACTAGCCAGCTAGCCAGCTAACTAGCTACTTGCTATTAGCCACCGTTAGCGCTCTTCACCATTGTCCATGGCCTGCACTACCTACCAGCCAGCTCTAGCCTGGACAATTATCAGCCAGTCTGCACAGTCTGCACAGCGCGCTATCGACCCAGAGCATATCGGATTTTCTGCCGGATTCACTGAATCACTGGACCTTACCACCGAATCATCGCAACTAGCTAGCTGCAACCGAATGGCTGTTGTTGTTGTTGGCTAATCACCACTGTCCCGAAGCAAGCTCCAGTTAGCCTTGAGCTAGCCTCGAGCCAGGCCCATCTCCCGGCTATCTACCTCTCTGTCAACCGGCTTCCCTTTGCGACGACCACGAAGATCCATCTGCTATCCCCGGCCCGCTAGCACACGCAATCAACAGCCGTGCCTCCTGCTCGCCTGTGCCGTAGCAGCCACTGAACTGCTCCCGGACTCACCTATTGCTGTTCACTGGACCTTAGGATCACTCAACTATACAGCTGATGCCTGCTGGACTGTTCCTTTATAAAGAACCCCATCCTGTTTTTCTGTTTAGCCTCAGCCCAAACTTTCGTCGCCATTACCAGCTGTTGTCTTAGCTCTCTCGGATAACACCTGTGATTGCTTTATGCCTTTCTCCCATGTCAATATGCCTTGCCTATTGCTGTTTCGGTTCGTTATTTTTGTACTATTTCACTGTAGAGCCCCCAGTCCCGCTCAACCTGCCTCAGATAGCTCCTTTGTCCCACCCCCCATACACGCGGAGACCGGCTCAATCGGTGCATCCAGTGATGCTATCTCTTTCATCGTTACCCAATGCTTAGGTTTACATCCACTCTACTCATATCCTTCCATATCCTTGTCTGTACATAATGCCCTGAATCTATTCTACAACGCCCGGAAATCTGCCCCTTCTATTCTCTGTACCCAACGCACTAGAAGACGAGTTCTTAAAGCTTTTAGCCGTATCCTTATTCTATTCCTCCTCTGTTCCTCTGGTGATGTAGAGGTTAACCCAGGCCCTGTAGCCCCCAGTATCACTCCTACTCCCCAGGCGCTATCATTTGTTCACTTCTGTAACCGTAAAAGCCTTGGTTTCTTGCATGTTAACATCAGAAGCCTCCTCCCTAAGTTTGAGTTATTCACTGCGTTAGCACACTCCGCCAACCCTGATGTCTAGCAGTGTCTGAATCCTGGCTTAGGAAGGCCACCAAAAATTCAGAAATGTCCATCCCCAACTACAACATTTTACTTCTAGATAGAACTGCCAAAGGGGGCGGAGTTGCAATCTACTGTAGAGATAGCCTGCAGAGCTCTATCGTACTATCCAGGTCTGTGCCCAAACAGTTTGAGCTTCTACTTTTAAAAATACACCTTTCCAGAAATAAGACTCTCACTGTTGCTGCTTGCTACAGCCCCCCCTCAGCCCCCAGCTGTGCCCTGGACACCATATGTGAATTGATTGCCCCCCATCTAACCTAAACTGGGATATGCTTAACACCCCGGCCGTCCTACAATCTAAACTAGATGCCCTCAATCTCACACAAATTATCAAGGAACCTACCAGGTACAACCCTAAATCCGTAAACATGGGCACCCTCATAGATATCATCCTGACAAATTTACCCTCTAAATACACCTCCGCTGTCTTCAACCAGGTTCTCAGTGATCACTGCCTCATTGCCTGCGTCCGTAATGGGTCCGCGGTCAAACGACCACCCCTCATCACTGTCAAATGCTCCCTAAAACACTTTAGCGAGCAGGCCTTTCTAATTGACCTGGCCCGGGTATCCTGGATGGATATTGACCTCATTCCGTCAGTAGAGGATGCCTGGTTGTTCTTTAAAAGTGCTTTCCTCTCCATCTTAAATAAGCATGCCCCATTCAAAAAATTCAGAACTAAGAACAGATATAGCCCCTGGTTCACCCCAGACTTGACTGCCCTTGACCAGCACAAAAACATCATGTGGCGTACTGCATTATCATCGAACAGCCCCCGCGATATGCAACTTTTCAGGGAAGTCAGGAACCAATATACACAATCAGTTAGGAAAGCAAAGGCTAGCTTTTCAAACAGAAATGTGCATCCTGTAGCACTAACTCCAAAAAGTTTTGGGACACTGTAAAGTCCATGGAGAATAAGAGCACCTCCTCCCAGCTGCCCACTGCACTGAGGCTAGGAAACACTGTCACAACCGATAAATCTACGATAATCGAGAATTTCAACAAGCATTTTGCTACGGCTGGCCATGCTTTCCACCTGGCTACCCCTACCCCGGCCACCAGCTCTGCACCCTCCGCTGCAACTTGCCCATGCCCCCCCTGCTTCTCCTTCACCCAAATTCAGACAGCTGATGTTCTGAAAGAGCTGCAAAATCTGGACCCCTACAAAGCAGCTGGGCTAGACAATCTGACTCTTTCTTTCTAAACTTAGCCGCCGACATTGTCGCAACCCCTATTACTAGCCTGTTCAACCTCCCTTTCGTATCGTCTGAAATCCCCAGAGATTGGAAAGCTACCGCGGTCATCCCCCTCTTCAAAGGGGGCGACACTCTAGATCCAAACTTACAGACCTATATCCATCCTGCCCTGCCTTTCGAAAGTATTTGAAAGCCAAGTTAACAAACAGATCACCGACCATTTCGAATCCCACTGTACATTCTCCGCTATGCAACCTGGTTTTCCGAGCTGGTCATGGGTGCACCTCAGCCACGCTCAAGGTCCTAAACTATCTTATAACCGCGATCGATAAAAGACAGTACTGTGCAGCCGTCTTCATCAACCTGGCCAAGGCTTTCAACTGTCAATCACCACATTCTTATTGGCAGACTAAATAGCCTTGGTTTCTCAAATGCCTGCCTCGCCTGGTTCACCAACTACTTCTCAGATAGAGTTCAATGTGTCAAATCGGAGAGCCTGTTGTCTGGACCTCTGGCAGTCTCTATGGGGGTGCCACAGGGTTCAATTCTCGGGCCGACTCTATTCTCTGAGTACATCAATGATGTCGCGCTTGCTGCTGGTGACTCTCAGATCCACCTCTATGCAGACGACACCATTTTGTATACATCTGGCCCTTCATTGGACACTGTGTTAACAAACCTCCAAACGAGCTTCAATGCCATACAACAATCCCTCCGTAGCCTCCAACTGCTCTTAAACGCTAGTAAAACTAAATGCATGCTCTTCAATCGAATGCTGCTTGCACCCGCCTGCCCGACTAGAATCACTACTCTCGGTGGGTCTGACTTAGAATATGTGGACAACTACAAATACCTAGGTGTCTGGTTAGACCGTAAACTCTCCTTCCAGACTCACATTAAGCATCTCCAATCCAAAGTTAAATCTAGAATCAGCTTCCTATTTCGCAACAAAGCCTCCTTCACTCATGCTGCCAAACATGCCCTCGTAAAACTGACTATCCTACCGATCCTTGACTTCGGCGATGTCATTTACAAAATAACCTCCAACACTCTACTCAGCAAATTGGATGTAGTCTATCACAGTGCCATCCGTTTTGTCACCAAAGCCAAATATACTACCCACCATTGTGACCTGTACGCTCTCGTTGGCTGGTCCTCACTACATATTCGTCGCCAAATCCACTGGCTCCAGGTCATCTATAAATCACTGCTGGGCAAATCCCCGCCTTATCTTAGCTCATTGGTCACCATAGCAACACCCACCCGTAGTATGTGCTTCAGCAGGTATAACTCACTGGTCATCCCCAAAGCCAACACCTCCTTTGGCCGCCATTCCTTCCAGTTCTCTGCTGCCAATGAGTGGAACGAACTGCAAAAATCTCTGAAGCTGGAGACTCTTATCTCCCTCACTAACTTTAAGCATCAGTTGTCAGAGCAGCTTACCGATCACTGCACCTGTACACAGCCCATCTGTAATTAGCCCACCCAACTACCTCATCCCCATATTGTTATTTATTTTGCTCATTTGCACCCCAGTATCTCTATTTGCACATCATCTTCTGCACATCTATCACTCCAGTGTTAATACTAAATTGTAATTATTTTGCACTATGGCCTATTTATTGCCCTACCGCCATAACTTAATACATTTGCACACACTGTATATAGATTTTCTATTGTGTTTTTGACTGTACGTTTTGTTTATCCCGTATGTAACTCTGTGTTGTTTTTATCGCGCTGGTTTGCTTTATCTTGGCCAGGTCACAGTTGTAAATGAGAACTTGTTCTCAACTGGCTTACCTGGTTAAATAAAGGTGAAATAAAAAATAAATAAAAATGTCTAGTTACTCCACAATACCAACCTAAATGACAGAGTGAAAATAAGGAAGCCTGTGCAGAATAAATATTCCAAAACATGCATCCTGTTTGTAATAAGGCACTAAAGTAAAACTGTAAAACATCTGCCAAAGAAATTAACTTTATGTGCTGAATAAGAAGTGTTATGTTTGGGGCAAATCCAAGACAACACATGACTGAGTACAGATTAAGGATCTTAATTTAAGCCACTTTGCTACACCAGGAAAATCCTACAGCAAAAGGAAATGTGGATTATTACAGTTGAAGTCGGAAGTTTACATACACTTAGATTGGAGTCATTAAAACTTGTTTTTCAACCACTCCAAAAATGTCTTGTTAACAAACTATAGTTTTGGCAAGTCGGTTAGGACATCTACTTTGTGCATGACACAAGTCATGTTTCCAACAATTGTTTACAGACAGATTATTTCACTTATAATTCACTGTATCACAATTCCAGTGGGTCTTACGTACACTAAGTTGACTGTGCCTTTAAACAGCTTGGAAAATTCCTGAAAATGTCATGGCTTTAGAAGGTTCTGATAGGCTAATTTACATCATTTGAGTCAATTGGAGGTGTACCTGTGGATGTAGTTCAAGGCCTACCTTCAAACTCAGTGCCTCTTTGCTTGACATCATGGGAAAATCAAAAGAAATCAGCCAAGACCTCAGAATTTTTTTTTTGACCTCCACAAGTCTGGTTCATCCTTGGGAGCAATTTCCAAATGCCTGAATGTACCACGTTCATCTGTACAAACAATAGTACGCAAGTATAAACACCATGGGACCGCGCAGCCGTCAAACCGCTCAGGAAGGAGAGGCGTTCTGTCTCCTAGAGATTAATGTACTTTGGTGCGAAAAGTGCAAATCAATCCCAGAACAACAGCAAAGGACCTTGTGAAGATGCTGGAGGAAACAGGTACAAAAGTATCTATATCCACAGTAAAACGAGTCCTATATCGACATAACCTGAAAGGCCGCTCAGCAAGGAAGAAGCCACTGCTCCAAAACCGCCATAAAAAAGCCAGACTACGGTTTGCAACTGCAGAGGGGGATAAAGATCTTACTTTTTGGAGAAATGTCCTCTGGTCTGATGAAACAAAAATAGAACTGTTTGGTCATAATGACCATCGTTATGTTTGCAAGCTGAAGAACACCATCCCAATCGTGAAGCATGGGGGTGGCAGCATCATGCTGTGGGGGTGCTTTGCTGCAGGAGGGACTGGTGCACTTCACAAAATAGATGGCATCATGATGAAGGGAAATTATGTGGATATATTGAAGCAACATCTCAAGACATCAGTCAGGAAGTTAAAGCTTGGTCGCAAATGGGTCTTCCAAATGGACAATGACCCCAAGCATACTTCCAAAGTTGTGGCAAAATGGCTTAAGGACAACAAAGTCAAGGTATTGGAGTGGCCATCACAAAGCCCTGACCTCAATCCTATAGAAAATATGTGGGCAGAACTGAAAAAGCTTGTGCGAGCAAGGAGGCCTACAAACCTGACTCAGTTACACCAGCTCTGTCAGGAGGAATGGGCCAAAATTTACCCAACTTATTGTGGGAAGCTTGTGGAAGGCTACCCGAACTGTTTGACCCAAGTTAAACAATTTAAAGGCAATGCTACCAAATACTAATTGAGTGTATGTAAACTTCTGACCCACTGGGAATGTGATGAAAGAAATAAAAGCTGAAATAAATTATTCTCTCTACTATTATTCTGACATTTCACATTCTTAAAATAAAGTGGTGATCCTAGCTGACCTAAAACAGGGAATTTTTACTAGGATTAAATGTCAGGAATTGTGAAAAACTGAGTTTAAATGTATTTGGCTAAGGTTTATTTAAACTTCCGACTTCAACTGTATTTGGATTATAATTAATGGACATTTTTGAAGGGGTTGATACATTTTTGATAGGGCAAATCAAGTCAGACATTTCTAAGTGGAAATTACACTATTTATAAGGCTTTTAAATTTAAAATGCACTACAAGTTTGTATTTCCTGCCATGCAGGACAATTTTCTGCAACAAAATAGTGATCAAATGAAGATCCTACATCTGTACCATTCTTCATATTTTCAAACATGTTGGTGGCTGCATCATGCTCTGGGTATGCTTGTCATCGGCAAGGACTAGGGAGTTTTTTTTTGGATAAAAATAAACGGAATAAAGCTAAGCACAGCAAAATCCTAGAGGAAAACCTGGTTCGGTCTGCTTTCCAAAATAAACTGGGAAAGAAATTCACCTTCCAGCAGGACAATAACCAAAAACACAAGGCCAAATCTACACTGGAGTTGCATATCAAGATTACATTAAATGTTCCTGAGAGGCCTAGTTGCAGTTTCGACTTAAATTGGCTTGAAAATCTATGGCAAGACTTGAAAATGGCTGTCTAGCAATGATCAACAACCAAATTGACAGCGCTTGAAGAATGTTGTAAAATCCAGTTGTGCAAAGCTCTTAGAGACTTATCCAGAAAGACTCACAGCTGTAATTGCTGCCAAAGGTGATTCTAACATGTATTGAATACTTATGTAATCAAGATATATTCATGTTATATTTTTAATTAATATTTTACAAATGTTAGAATTTGTCTTCCACTTTGACATTACAGAGTACTTTGTGTAGATCATTGACAAGAAATGACAATTACATCCATCAAAATCCCACCTTGTAACACAACAAAATGTGTAAAAAGTCAAGGGGTGTGAATACTTTCTGAAGGCACTGTAAATCATAGGTAGATGTCATTAGAATTTATCAATACAGTAAAACTCTGCAATCCTCCTCCATGCCCTTTTGGCGTTTGTTTGTTGCAAAGTACCCCCTTGGAAAGCTCAGACTCATCAGTATCTGCCAGTATATCATATTCCATTTTGCGAGCTCACGGTGGACTGTTTAATTGCCACTGAAAATCAAATAGGTTTGGACCCTGAGGGAGCATATAATTGCACACGCCTCGTACATAAATCAGCCGCTTAGGCCGCTGGAAGGTGGTGGTGTGGTGGCAGTTATATGGAGGCTTGGCTGCGCCACATGGCTGTCGGGAGGAAATGGAACTGTCAGAGGCATGAAATAGTGTGACAGCCGCGTCACTTTGAGGCTGCTGCTCCTCCATTTAATTATCATACCGGAACAAAGAGTGTCCCAGCTGGCCTACCGCTGCCCCGCGTCTCCCCTGGCTGACACTGCCCATGTGGGAGTGTGTTTTGGGGAGGAGTGTGAGGGTGGATGTGTGTGTTTATGTGTTTATGTATATAATACAGAAGGCGACAGGTACCACCATACTGCAGCTGAAGTGGTGTGTGTGTGTGTGTGTGTGCATTTCTGCATGGATTTGAGTGTGTGTTTGTGTGTGTGCCAGGCACAAGGTCAACAGGCACAGCTGTACTGTGAGGAAGGCATAGCTTTTTTCTGTAGCTCACATGGTAACCAAGAGACTAGTATTCAGTCAAACAAATGAGGAGTCAAATCAATGTGAATCTGCAGAGCGAGAGGGGGAGAACGAGAGAGAGAGAGAGAGTATGTGTGTGTATGTGTCTTCGTGTGCTTTTGTGTGTGTTTGCGCATGCGTCTGTGTTTGTGTGTGTGTGTGTGTGTGTGTGCGCGCTCTCAGTCCACATTTACTTGTCCCAGGTTCCTCTAAGGTACGGCTATAAGAGCGAGGCCTGCATCAATGACTTCAACGTGTTAAATGTGTTCCTCTTATTGATTTGGGTCTGGTTGTAACCTCATATTAAGGCTTGCAACGTTCTCCACCGTATTAAGCCGAGCTCTAATTGAACATCCCAGAGGCTAACTGGCTCTATCGCTCTGACATGTCAAAATGCATCAGTCAGTTAAATGGAGCTGAGAGATTATTACTGGCTGGATAGCCTGTGACCTTGTAGGCAAGACTGAGCAAATCCTCCTCTCCCTTTTCCATGTTCCTTGCCCAGACCAGCCACACTAATTGCCACACGAAGAGGAGCTAACAGTGTAACAATGCAACAAAGCATCTTGTGTTAGTGTGACCTGCTGTGCTGACCATGAGAATTTGTAAGTTTGTTTTAATTAAAGGCCAAGGTAAATTGCAGCCAAGGTTAGATGATGGACATTACATAAAGAACCTGAAACACTGAGTAGACATTAAGTACACAAATATACTAGCCTATAATTATGTATAGTAACAGCTTTATAATTGATCGTCATCACAGCAATCACACAGTTACCCTTACTCTAGGAGTCATTCTACATTAGATTTTTTAGTGGCTTTTTTTAAGCCTTTCTGGAGATTTTTTTAATATATATTTTCTAAAGCCAGTGGGCTACTCTTTAATAAGGTTGACTTTGATATTCCTTTGAAAACATGTTTCTCTGGCTCCTCTAAAATACAAAGAGAGAAAGTTTGGATCCATAAGCGTATTTCAAAATCCTCTCTGCTGCTCAGAATCAAAAATGTCTTCCTCTGAACATTTTAGACATTTTAGAAATCCTGTAATTTTTACAGTAAATTACTGCAGCACAGTAGCCAGTAGGTTACTGTAAATGTACAGTAAATTACTGCTAGCACAGAAGCCAGTAAATCAGTCAGGCGCAGGAGGGTAAATCACCGAACACAGAGTTTATTCCGTAGTACACAGTTACGCTGGATAGCGTCAACAGCACAGGGCGTAATACAGGCGCACTGGAACACAATACAGGTACACAGGGGGAAATAACCCCGGCAATACAAGGTACGGGTAGCTCAACCGAGCTACACTCATCTTCACATAAAACAATCACCCACAAAGACAAGTGGGCAGAGGGAACACTTATACACGGACTAATGAGGGGATATGAACCAGGTGTGTGTAATTGACAAGACAAGACAAATGGAATGATGATATATGGAGCGGCAGTGGCTAGTAAGCCGGTGACGACGAACGCGGAAACCTGCCCGAACAAGGAGGGGAGGCAGCCTCAGCGGAAGTCGTGACACTGACTACAGCAACATGCTGTATTTCTAGAATTTACAGTGCATTAACAGAAGCACAGTGGTTAGTAAACTGTTGCAGATTTATAGTGCAGATAGCTAGTGCCAACGACGGGCAGTATTTCTGTTACATGTAATTGATATATGTATTTCAATACCTATTTTGTAATTTGTATTCCACTGGCCTGAACTACAATTAATGTGGCCTATTTTGGAACAGTTTAATTAGAATACAGGTATTTTTTTATACAAATATATACTTGCAAGTAGCCCGCTTAACTACAACATTCTCGGTAACGGTAACATAATCTTTTTACTTCCCATGACTGTGGTATGTTCTTGTTAACCTTAGTTTAATACACTGACTGTAAGTCATTCTGGATAAGAACGTCTGCTAAATGACACCCAGCAGTGTGCTTTCCAAATGTTCATTTTTAACATTTACATTTTGGTCATTTAGCTAGAATCATAGGCCCCAAGGCTTTGTTTATCCAATGGCACACTGACTCACCTAATGATGAAGATGATGCGCTCGTTGTGGCAATAGCCTATCTCAAGATGAGCTACTTTGAAAAAAAGTGCTGCTGTTAGCTACAAATTGGGAGTTGTTGAGAAAAAATTGGTTCTATTGGTTCTACAGACAGATTAGTCTTCTATTTTCAGCAGAAGGCATTTGCTTTCCAAACTGTACGTTTTTCCCGCAATTGTATTTTGAAATCTGCAAAAGGCAAACAGACAGCCGCAACCAACCATAGGAATATAATCCATAGATGGCAGTTCCCATTCAAGTCAGGACTGGCATCTATTGCTAGTGTACCCATGAGTTTAACAGTCAAATTGCCAGGGTGAGGTTACAAAACCCTTCTATGTCTATGGCCACAACACAACAAGCTTTAGCCTATATTTGGCGCACATGCTGCCCAAACTGCGGCCTTCCCGACTGTATGCATATCGGTAACTACCAAAATAAAGGAAACATTTGAGTAAACAAGGGATACAAAGTATATGTTATGGTGTGGGGTGCATTTTCCTGGCATGGTTTAGGACCACCTGTAGAATCTATGTCAATGCGCATTGAAGCTGTTCTGCAACACCCTTTTAATTTTTGCAGATACCTGTATGAGCTTGTGATAAAACTTAAACCTTTTTTTTTGTTGCTATAAACTATTGATCCTCTGTGGCTAAATTATGCTCTCTGGTGTCACGGTCGTCTGACGAATGAGTAGACCAAAGCGCAGCGCGTTGAGTGAACATGACTTTATTAAGATAAAGTACACTAACCAAAACAATAAACACTGACGAAACGTGAAGTCCAACAGTACACGACTGAACACGGAACAAAAACCCACCAACACACAGTGAAACCACAACAGTTTAAATATGGCTCCCAATCAGAGATAACGAGCCGACAGCTGTCACTCGTTACCTCCGATTGGGAGTCACCTGAATAATAACCACCACAACATAGAAATGAACACCTAGAAACCAACATAGAAATACACCCAAAAGAAAATGAACAACCCTGGCTCAATAATCAAAGTCCATGGAGCCAGAGTGTCACAGTACCCCCCCCTAAAGGTGCGAACTCCGGGCGCACCAGCATACAGTCTAGGGGAGGGTCTGGGTGGGCGTCTGTCCATGGTGGCGGCTCTGGCACTGGTCGTGGTCCCCACCCCACCATAGTCACTACCCGCTTACGTAGCCTCCTCCAAATGACCACCCCCCAACTAAACCCCACAGGATTAAGGGGCAGCACTGGACTAAGAGGCATCACCGGACTCAGGGGCAGCACCGGACTAAGGGGCAGCACCGGGCTAAGGGGCAGCACCGGGCTAAGGGGCAGCACCGGACTAAGGGGCAGCACCGGACTGAATGGCGGATCCTGGCTGGCTGGCTCTGGCGGATCCCGGCTGGACGGCTCTGGCGGATCCTTGCTGGACGGCTCTGGCGGATCCTGGCTGGACGGCTCTGGCGGATCCTGGCTGGACGGCTCATGGCTGGCTGACGGATCTGGCTGCTCATGGCTGGCTGACGGATCTGGCTGCTCATGGCTGGCTGACGGATCTGGCTGCTCATGGCTGGCTGACGGATCTGGCTGATCCTGTCTGGCGGAAGGCTCTGGCTGATCCTGTCTGGCGGAAGGCTCTGGCTGATCCTGTCTGGCGGAAGGCTCTGGCTGATCCTGTCTGGCGGAAGGCTCTGGCTGATCCTGTCTGGCGGAAGGCTCTGGCTGATCCTGTCTGGCGGAAGGCTCTAGCGGCTCCTGTCTGGCGGAAGGCTCTAGCGGCTCCGGTCTGGCGGACGGCTCGGAAGGCTCATGGCAGACGGGCGGCTTTGCAGGTTCAGTACAGACGGGCGGCTTTAGCGCCGTAGGGCAGACGGGCAGTCCAGGCGCCGTTGGGCAGACGGGCAGTTCAGGCGCCGTTGGGCAGACGGGCAGTTCAGGCGCCGTTGGGCAGACGGGCAGTCCAGGCGCCGTTGGGCAGACGGGCAGTTCAGGCGCCGTTGGGCAGACGGCAGACTCTGGCCGTCTGAGGCGCACCTTAGGCCTGGCGCGTAGTGCCGGAACTGGAGGTACCGGGCTGAGGACACGCATCTCAGGGCTAGTGCGGGGAGAAGGAACAGGCCGGACCGGGCTGGCGACGCGCACCGTAGACTTGGTGCGGGTGGCAGGAACAGGCCGGACCGGGCTGGCGACGCGCACCGTCAGTTTGGTGCGAGTGGCAGGAACAGGCCAGGTCGGGCTGGCGACGCGCACCGTAGACTTGGTGCGGGGGGCAGGAACAGGCCGGGTCGGGCTGGCGACGCGCACCGTAGACTTGGTGCGGGTGGCAGGAACAGGCCGGACCGGGCTGGCGACGCGCACCGTATCCCTGGTGCGAGTGGCCGGAACAGGCCGGGTCGGGCTGGCGACGCGCACCGTATCCCTGGTGCGAGTGGCCGGAACAGGCCGGGCCGGGCTGTCGACGCACACCGCATCCTTGGTGCGTGGAGCAGGAACAGGCCGGGCAGGGCTGTCGACGCACACCGTATCCTTGGTGCGTGGAGCAGGAACAGGCCGGGCAGGGCTGTCGACGCACACCGTATCCATGGTGCGTGGAGCAGGAACAGGCCGGGCAGGGCTGTCGACGCACACCGTATCCTTGGTGCGTGGAGCAGGAACAGGCCGGGCTGGGCTGGCGACGCACACCGTAGGTTCTGTGCGTGGAGCAGGAACAGGCCGGGCTGGGCTGGCGACGCACACCGTGGGCTTGATGCGTGGAGCAGGAACAGGCCGGGCTGGGCTGCCGACGCACACCGTAGGTTCTGTGCGTGGAGCAGGAACAGGCCGGGCTGGACTGGCGACGCACACCGTGGGCTTGATGCGTGGAGTAGGAACAGGCCGGTCCGTACTGGGAACACACACCACTGGCTTTAACTGGGGATCAGGAACGGGCCGGACCGGACTGGTAACACACATCAGTCTCTCACGCCGTGCCGCAACAACTTCCCTTCCTCTACTCGCCAATGGCTCCCGTAATCCGATAGCCTTCTCTCCACGTCTCCCTGTGGCAGCCTCCTGCTGCCCAGCCGCCTAGCCATGTGCCCCCCCAAAAAACTTTTTGGGGTTGCCTCTCGTCCTTCCAACGATGACCCTGCTGACGCCGTTGCTCCTCTCTCGCCAGGGCCTTGATCTTCCCCCAAGGTCCCTTGCCCCCGAGCATGTCCTCCCAGGACCACGATTTGCCCACCTGGGCCATCGCCAGCCTCTCGATCTCCTTACCAGGCGCCTCCTCCCATGTCCAGTCTCTTTGCTCCTGGACACGCTGCTTGGTCCTTTTATGGTGGGTTTTTCTGTCACGGTCGTCTGACGAATGAGTAGACCAAAGCGCAGCGCGTTGAGTGAACATGACTTTATTAAGATAAAGTACACTAACCAAAACAATAAACACTGACGAAACGTGAAGTCCAACAGTACACGACTGAACACGGAACAAAAACCCACCAACACACAGTGAAACCACAACAGTTTAAATATGGCTCCCAATCAGAGATAACGAGCCGACAGCTGTCACTCGTTACCTCCGATTGGGAGTCACCTGAATAATAACCACCACAACATAGAAATGAACACCTAGAAACCAACATAGAAATACACCCAAAAGAAAATGAACAACCCTGGCTCAATAATCAAAGTCCATGGAGCCAGAGTGTCACATCTGGTGTATTTTGAACATTGAGAGCAGGCTCCTGTGGTTGGATACAACAATATAAGAATAGAAAAAAGAACAGTATTTATTTTATTACATTTTTTGCCTCTTGGGCCCCCTATGGGCTTGGGCCCAGCCCCTGACTCACACAATTGGCCAGTCACATTTATTTATTATGCAGTTTATTTTAATTTTGTGTATTAATCAGTTACCCACATGGGCCCCCTACCTCCTCTCCTCCCCCCATCTGATGATTAGGAGAGTGGCAGCAGGCAGCAGCAGTCTACACTCATTGAGAGTGGGCTCATGAGTCTTCCTGTGGTTTGCGGTTGCAGTAAAAACATATATACTACATATATAATATGTACTGTATTTTCTTTTCTTTCTAATTTTTTTTTGCTGCCTCTTGGGCCCCCTTCGGGCCTGGGCCCAGGGGCTTCAGCCCGGTAATCCCCTGCATTAATATGGCCCTGCATTTAGCAGACGCTCTTGTCCAGAATAATTTACAGTCAGTGCATTCATCTAAGGTTGATTAAAAAAAACGAATATCACAGTCATAGCAAGTCAAATGTTTCTGTAACTGTTACTGGCAATGTTGTTGTAGTTAAGGATACATTGGTCTTCAACATATCCTGTATTTGTAACAAGACACCTTTTGAATGTATCTTTGCCTATCTCTGACTAGTGGATATTACGTTACTGTATTATTCACAGTAACTAATCACCAGCTTCCTGTAAGCAGAGCAATGACAGTACAACACTAAAATGTGCCTACTATACTGTAAGAAAGTAAATGCTAACTTGAGTTTAGTGCAAGCAGGTTGGCTGCTAGGTATTTGTATATTACAGCATATTTATGAACATTTGGTGTTTTATATCACTTGCACTTCTAGAGGCCTATAGAAAAGCTTCCAAACTGGCTGTGATTACATGGGCAAAAGAATATGGCTTAATATTCAACCATTAAAGGTTTAAAACCCACTGTCACTGGCCTGTCCCCTAAATACATTAAATTGTTAGGACACTACTACCCCATCAGTTCAATTGGTACAGCATTCACACTAACGGGTGCAACAAATATAGTCACTTAGAAGACATGCCTCGAAATATGTTAAGACCCAGCAATTCTTTCCCTTCCCACAACATTTTTCCACAATGCACCATAATTTACAGAATGCTGCAGTAAATATACAGCAGAACAGCAATACAGTACTATATTATTCAATTGCATTTTAACTACAGCGATTGCTAACAGTGAATATGTAATTATACTGTATATTACAACATACCAATAAATATTTGGTGTTTTATATTACTAGCACTTGTAGAGGCCTTAACAAAGGATTCTGAACTGGCAGTGACTACAGATCAAAAGGACATGGCTAAACACTCAAGCATTAAAGGTTTGAAACTTACTGCCACTGATCTATCCCCTATATACATTTAATTGTTAAGGGACTACAACAACATATCACTTAAATTGGTACCACACTCTCACTAACAGGTACAACAAGTAAAGCCTCTTCTAAGGTACACCTCAAAATGTGTTAATGAGCCAAAGATTATTTTGCTGCACACAACATTTTCCCACAATGCACCATCATTCACAGTACGCTGCTGTAAATATAGAGCAAAACAGGTAATACAATACTTTACTGTAAAATTGTATTGTAAAATTACAGTGCAGCCGAATGCCTTTGAGCCCCCATAATGCATTGCTCTGTACAGTACTGTAATATAGAGTTACAGTAGCTAACTGTAAAAGTTTTGCTGTAATTTACAGCAATTTGTCACAGTGTATGTACTGTAGTTGGCAGCATCTCAGATCTCACCCTCTGCAGATGAATCACTGGGCACAATGCAAATAGACTGTGGCATTTGCCCATCACTCAGCCATCCCATCTTGGTGAGGAAAGAGAGGGGATATTGGAAGTGTTTGCTTACACAGCACTGTTTACCTCAAACCATTTATCTACGTGGCCCCATAAATCCTTGAGATATGTCTGTATGATGAAAACCTCTCTCTCTCTCTCTCTCTCTCTCTCTCTCTCTCTCTCTCTCTCTCTCTCTCTCTCTCTCTCTCTCTCTCTCTCTCTCTCTCTCTCTCTCTCTCTCTCTCTCTCTCTCTCTCTCTCTCTCTCTCTCTCTCTCCCTTCTACAAGAAATTAGCAACATTGGCACGTCCTGTAGGGTTTTCTTCCTTCTCTTTCTCCCTCAGATGGACAGATGGATGGAGGGACTGACTGGGGGAGGTTGTTGACCTGTCTGACCTGTCTGCCTCTATGTCTTGACCTCAGAAGCACTGACTCTGATATGATCATCAGCCTGTCGCTGAGATGGCCCTGACAGCTCTCTGTGTGTTTTTTTATGTATGTGTGTGAGTGCATACGGTGTGTGCTTGTGCGTGTGTATGTGGGTGTGTGCATGCGTACGTGTGCATTTGTGTGGGTGTTTTTGTGTGTTCCCCTGTGTGTGTGTGTGTGTGTGTGTGTGTGTGTGTGAGTGTGGTCTGCAGGCATGGGGTGACTTATCTCGCTGATGTCGGCCACTGGAGAGGTTTAGCCAGCTGCTGGGGCTCTGGCCAAAGATGGTCATACACACCACACACATACCTGCATGAGAAACAGCTACTGTATCTTGCACCTGCCAGTGTTGTCTGTCCTTGTGTGAAGCACATTCTGTTAATTTACCCTATATGGCTTCTGTATGGTTGTGCCATATGTAAGGACAAAACACACTGTTCTCTGTGCCTGTAAAATGTATTATTCTCCATTAAATAGCTGGTTAAATAAAGTTGAAATATAAATAATAAAAATATACTGTGGTTGGTTGCCCTACGGTTGCCCTGCATACCAGTCAACACCAGGCAGACTTAGTCTACCTCTGTGTACTGTGCAGTGCATGTACTACATGGTGGTAGGTTGTTGGTGCATTGTTGTATGGTTGTTGGTAGGTACGGTGTGTGCCAACGGATGTCTCCTTTGCTGTTGCTCTGTCTGTTGACGCAGATGTTGGGATCTGAGGGTATGTTTCTAGATTCTAGAAGCGTTGGGGGGAGCTGGTGCTAACCGCTAATGGATCTTCACACACATGATAACGCAGGAAGTGTTTTTCTAACAAGGCCCCTCTTTTCAAACCACAAACCTCCAACATCCAGCCAGCCAGCCGGCTGCATATATTCACCCAGCTTGTTGCTTTTATCGCAGGTGTTCTTTAATGAGAGAGGTTTATTCACTAGCCCCGTCCTGAATCACGAAACTTGAAAGGAACATTGGGAAGTCTGTGAATGTCTAATAGGAAGAATAATTAAGAGAGTTTGAATATAATATATAGGCTAGCCTATAGTAATGATAATAAGGGACTGATTGCATTAAATCAAGCCAATTCACTGCCCTATCAATCCCATGTGATTTTCTACCCTTACAGCAAAAAACCTACCACCTCAGTGGATATGGAGAATGCAGCAATTACATATACAGTTAAAATATTAGTGACATTTGTGAAAATCACAGAAAATCTATTTTTGTTATCATAACAAAAGCCCTCCTTTTTGCTGAATGCCTGGAATCCAGCGCTACTTCCGAACATTCGTTGCTTTGGCATTGAGATCCATTGCTTCCTTTAACTATTGAGTGGGGATTGAATGAGTGGTTACAGTCAGAGTTGGGGTAATTTTCTAGAGGAGAAGGCCAAAGATATGGAAGTAGCTACTTCTGAAATAACAGAGGGAATTGTGGGCATATAGGGAGTCATTGAAGAGTTATGTTTTGTGCGTTTTGTGATTCAATGGGGATATACTAGTGCAATCGTTTTCTGAGTTTGTGATTCAGTGTGGATAGACACTGGGTCGACATTCAACATCACAGCTCCCAAATAGATCCTTTATTGTTTAACAGACATCTGGAAACCTCCATTTGGCATTCTCCTGCTTTCCTCTACACATATAAGTCCTCCAGTTTTTTATTGACTACAGTAGGTGTGTGTGCATGCTACGTCTTTTGCTTGGCAAATAAACACACACTCCAAGACTTAATTGATTCCGATGGCTCATTTTGACCAGAGTTAAACGAGATATCTGTTAGGACACTGGGAAATAGAAATACAACAAGAAACTCCAATAAGACGCCGGCCGGTTTGTTGTTTTCATTTGAGGATGTCCTGTGCTGATTCCACTGGCTGATTGGTTATGTCCTTTTATAGTGAGCTAGCTCATTTATCCGCCCTGCAAATAAAAAGCTATTTAGCTCTCGACTGGTCCCTCTGCCACAGCCATTTGGCAGGTGATACAAGCATAGGGCTCCATCAAAAACAAATCTATAAAGGCAAATAGACGGAGTGGGGCCTGCTAGCCCACTGTAATACAAATGGATGTGTGATAAGGCTCTCATCCCATCACGCCATCAGGGTGTAAATGAGTTGTTGTGCTTTTCTGTCAGGCTCTGGTTTCACAGAGTATGATTGTTTGTGTTGTAGCTATATTGAGTTTTTACTAACTGACCTGACAAGGAACAACTCGCAGGCTAGAACTAGGGTCTGTTGTTTTTTGGGGTCATGACATGGTCTAGAAACACTCCTGTCCCTATTTGAAGTGCAGTATGATATATTGGGTAAATATTCATACTGACATGTACAGTAATGGAAGTTATTATAGACTTTAAATTATTTTGTTGATGCAATTGAACTTCTATTGCTCCCTCCAACATGATTTATTAACTCCTACTTATCGCATTCTAGCATTTTTCAATAACTCCTGGTTATGCTGACTGTTGAGCCAACGGATTTTGTACCAGCAGCCAAGCAGCAGTAAACATGTAGGTGTATAGGGCTAATTAGACCCTTTCTAAGTGGTACTCATTTTCAACCACTAATTACACCAATGCCAAAACTATGCCTTTGTTATGCCTGAGATTGAACCTTCCTCACTTCATTATGCAATCGTAATACACAGGCACACACTTTTAAATTTGGGGGGGGGAATAAATTATAGATAAACATAACCTGCGTGTGTGAACGACACACACACACACACACACACACACACACACACACACACACACACACACACACACACACAGCACTAGGCATGGTGATTTACTCTCCTAGTTGTACCTCATCAGGCACCATGTAGCCGACTAGCCGTTCCTCTTGGTTTTATGAACTTTTTCAGCGGTGGGCTGCACACTGGCGGGTACAACTTTTATGTTCCCTAGAATGGGATGCTGCTATCATGTGTGCTTGGATGGAAGGCCGCTCATTTCACTTTGGAATTCAAATGTCCCCGTATCACTTCTCCTTAACAATGACATCTTCAAAGCTGTGTCTTCAGACAGTTTATACAGAGGAATATATTATACACCTTTTCTCTTGAGATGTAAAGGCCGATGTAATAGATTGTGTTGGAAATGCAACCAACCTGTCTATCTGTCGTAAAAAGACCAGAGTGGAAATTGTCCAGCTATGTGACATCAGTTCTTAAAAATGTCACTGTGACGATCAGCATAGGGGGACCAAGCTGCTCCTAACAGCCATTGAATCTGATTTGAATCGGAGTCTGATCCATCTCGATGAGGTCTCGAGAGGAGAGGAGCGACTGAGACCTGCCCTTTAAACAGAAAAAAAGCTATCGCACATGGCTTGTCTTTTCCATTTGATAGCTCAAGCACCACCCATTGGCGTTTGATGTGCATGAAACGCCGTCACTTACTAGCTATGCTCAGCTGAATAGCCTCTGTTTGGCAAAAGGAGTTGAGTTGTGCAGTGTTCCCAGCAGCTCCATTGTGGACAGGAGAACTGAGAGCCAAGTTTTGTCCCTCTCTCCACTGGTATTTTGCCTAATTAGGACCACTGAGATCTGGGTACAGTGGAGCTGTTTGACATGTTGGACTGCTCGGGGATCTAAGACCCTCAGGT
The DNA here is from genome assembly GCF_020615455.1 of Coregonus clupeaformis. Lineage (NCBI taxonomy): Eukaryota > Metazoa > Chordata > Actinopteri > Salmoniformes > Salmonidae > Coregonus > Coregonus clupeaformis. Next base: position 47,336,422 of record NC_059221.1, on the reverse strand, counting down.
AACGATTCAGGAGATTATTATAGGATAAAGGAAAGAGAAGACAGCTCTGTTCACATGCTCAGGGATGACTCACTGCATGGAGACCTCACTAATGCAAGGGAGACTAGCAGAAGATGGAAAGAGAAAAAAAAAGAGGGAGACAGAGACCCAGAGAAGGGAAAGAGGGATGTGTGAGAGAGATAAAGAGAGAAAGCGAAAAAGACTTCACCAGCGTGTCTCCAGAACGGTTTGTTTGTTTCGTGGCAGTGAACCTGGAGAATGGTGATGATGTACTAATGAGTGTACTGCATGGTGTGTGCGTGTGCATCTATGTGTGTATACCATATGGGAAAGTGTGTGTGATGGCGGTGGGAGGAGAGCGGGGAGTGCAACTGTCAGTGTGATCTCACCGGATGTCATACCTGTCACACTCAGACTCATGGCAGAAAGCGTATGGGGGGGTGGAACCCCTGTTACAGTTTAGTCTCATGAACAGGCATTCACCATGCTACATGTTCATTCCCACTCCGCTCCCTATCTCAAACCATCATATGCAACAGAAATAACCCCTGTAGTTCCTCAGACACTCACCAACACCCAAAGTACATCTAGACATCTTCCTCAACAGCATAACCAACACCCATCCCCCCTCCCCAAAACGTTTACGCAAAATGAAATAGAGATGAAGGTGAAGCCAAGCTGTGTTTCAGTTATCCAGTCTCGACGTCCTTGTATTTTCCTTTTGATTTCTGCATAAAGAGGAAGTTGTATATAAATCATTCATTATCCGGCATGATCTGGTGTGTGTGTGTGTGTTTCTGTATGTCTGCCTGTCTGTGTGTGCGCGTGTCTGAATTTAGGCCCTTGTCTCTCTGTGCTGTCAGGAGCATGTGCTCTACTCAGACCCCCTCCACGCGGGCCCTGACATGCAGCCTCAGCGCTGACGAACATTGATTGGCTGAATTAATTGTTGTTATCAGATGTTCCTGAAGGCCACTAACCCCTGTCTGTTTTCTCCAGGGCCAGATGGGAATAGGGGGATGATGCCTTTGTAGATCACACAGAGAGTGCAATCTGTGCTTAACACTCTCTCACCTCAAAGGGCGGATTATAGGGAAGGTTCTGTGCCAGCCTTGGACGTGTGCGGCTGCTATACGTAATTATATATTACAGCACACCAATGAATGTTCTGTGTTTTATATCACTTGCACTTGTAGAGGCCTTAACAAAGGCTTCTAAACTGGCAGTGACTACAGGGCAAAACATTAGTGATGTTGCGTTTGATACCGGAGCTCCGAGGCATGCGTCGAAATCGCTAAGCAGCTATCTTCGAAGCAGTGTGCCGATGTGTGTATCACTTTATCAGAAGTACGTCGTCAATGACGTCCGAAGCTTCGTTTGAACATGTTATTTTTCAAACCGTGTGTTGCAAAAAGCGAGACCCCACTGATTTCGCCGTGGTTCCGGTGCTTTTTTCTATTCCAAGCTGCTATCATACACCAACCTCTACTGGACACCATACTTACAAATATAGTTAGGATTTTGTACAGAAACTTTAATCTGACCGGTAGTTTAGCAGATAGAATAGGGAACTATGGCACATTGAGGTCAACTCCTGTTGGAGGCACACTATTTTAAGAATTGTTCTCTCTGCATTGTTCTCTTTTGTTCAAATAATTTGTTTTGTTTAGTATAAGCTTCTGTCTTAAGAATCCTAAATAATGCCATAGATTCAGTTTTTTTTTTTATAGTCAACTTGAAGTCAAAAAAGAGAAGCATGATGAACCTGTTATTCCAACACTTTTATAGGCTACTAAAGCCAACGACTTACCGCTGCAGTGTTATTAAAACAATGGAGAAAAAATACCTCTATCTGATAATCACACGCTGCTATTTATTGCTGACTAGCAGATGTGACTTATGTGCATTGTGAACAGATAATGAAGCTCCGGGTAATTAATCGTTTTTCGGCACAATTTGGTGAACGTGCCGAAGCCTTCAGAAAGCGTCGGTTTCCCATCATTACAAAACTAATCAAAAGGACATGGCTTAATGCTCAACCAGTAAAGGTTTGAGACTTGCTGCCACTCCGATCTGTCCCCAACACGCATTAAATGGTTAGAGAACTACTACCACATTTCAGTTAACGGGTGAAACAAATAGAGCCTCTTATAAAGGCACACCTCAAAATGTGTTAGTGAAAAAATATATATGGTATTGTATTCTGTGGGGTACACTGAATTACAGTAAATTACTGGCAGCACAGTAGCCTGTAGGTTACTGTAGATTTACAGGACAATGTTTTTACATTACAAAAATATGGTATGGTACTGTATTCTGTGGGGTACAGCATTCCCACTAATGGGTGCAACACATATAAACTGTTAGCAATTGCTGTAATTTTATTACAATAAAATGTAACAATAATGTACTGTATTGCAGTTTTGCTGTATATTTACTACAGCATTCTGTAAATTATGGTTCATTGTGGAAAAAGAGTCACTGGCTCATTAACATATTTCGAGGCATGCCCAGAGTGGCAGCAAGTCTTAAACCTTCACTGGTTGAGGGTTTTGCCAAGTCCTTTTGGTCTGTTTTCCCTGTAATCACAGCCAGTGTTGCTTTAGCAGTATGCTTAGGGTCATTGTCCTGCTGGAAGGTGAACCTCCGTCCCAGTCTGAAATCTCTGGAAGACTGAAACAGGTTTCCCTCAAGAATTTCCCTGAATTTAGCGCCATCCATCATTCCTTCAATTCTGACCAGTTTTCCAGTCCCTGCCGATGAAAAACATCCCCACAGCATGATGCTGCCACCACCATGCTTCACTGTGGGGATGGTGTTCTTGGGGTGATGAGAGGTGTTGGGTTTGCGCCAGACATAGCATTTTGCAATGGCTTTTTTTCTGGCCACTCTTCCGTAAAGCCCAGTTCTGTGGAGTGTACGGCTTAAAGTGCTCCTATGGACAGATCCTCCAATCTCCGCTGTTGAACTTTGCAGCTCCTTCAGGGTTATCTTTGGTCTCTTTGTTGCCTCTCTGATTAATGCCCTCCTTGCCTGGTCCATGAGTTTTGGTGGGCAGCCCTCTCTTGGCAGGTTTGTTGTGGGGCCATATTCTTTCCATTTTTTTTATAATGGATTTAATGGTCCCCCGTTGGATATTCAAAGTTTCTGATATTTTTTTATAACCCAACCCTGATCTGTACTTCTCCACAACTTTGTGCCTGACCTGTTTGGAAAGCTCCTTGGTCTTCATGGTGCCGCGTGCTTGGTGGTGCCCCTTGCTTAGTGGTGTTGCAGACTCTGGGGCCTTTCAGAACAGGTGTATATATACTGAGATCATGTGACAGATCATGTGACACTTAGATTGCACATAGGTGGACTTTATTTAACTAATGATGTGACTTCTGAAGGTAATTGGTTGCACCAGATCTTATTTAGGGGCTTCATAGTAAAGGGAGTGAATACATACAGTGAGGGAAAAAGTATTTGATCCCCTGCTGATTTCGTACGTTTGCCCACTGACAAAGACATGATCAGTCTATAATTTTAATGGTAGGTTTATTTGAACAGTGAGAGACAGAATAACAACAACAAAATCCAGAAAAATGCATGTCAAAAATGTTATACATGTATTTGCATTTTAATGAGGGAAATAAGTATTTGACCCCTCTGCAAAACATGACTTAGTACTTGGAGGCAAAACCCTTGTTGGCAATCACAGAGGACAGACATTTCTTGTAGTTGGCCACCAGGTTTGAGCACATCTCAGGAGGGATTTTGTCCCACTCCTCTTTGCAGATCTTCTCCAAGTCATTAAGGTTTCGAGGCTGACGTTTGGCAACTCGAACCTTCAGCTCCCTCCACAGATTTTCTATGGGATTAAGGTCTGGAGACTGGCTAGGCCACTCCAGGACCTTAATGTGCTTCTTCTTGAGCCACTCCTTTGTTGCCTTGGCCGTGTGTTTTGGGTCATTGTCATGCTAGAATACCCATCCACGACCGATTTTCAATGACCTGGCTGAGGGAAGGAGGTTCTCACCCAAGATTTGACGGTACATGGCCCCGTCCATCGTCCCTTTGATGCGGTGAAGTTGTCCTGTCCCCTTAGCAGAAAAACACCCCGAAAGCATAATGTTTCCACCTCCATGTTTGACGGTGGGGATGGTGTTCTTGGGGTCATAGGCAGCATTCCTCCTCCTCCAAACACGGCGAGTTGAGTTGATGGCAAAGAGCTCGATTTTGGTCTCATCTGACCACAACACTTTCACCCAGTTCTCCTCTGAATCATTCAGATGTTCATTGGCAAACTTCAGACGGGCCTGTATATGTGCTTTCTTGAGCAGGGGGACCTTGCGGGCGCTGCAGGATTTCAGTCCTTCACGGCGTAGTGTGTTACCAATTGTTTTCTTGGTGACTATGGTCCCAGCTGCCTTGAGATCATTGACAAGATCCTCCCGTGTAGTTCTGGGCTGATTCCTCACCGTTCTCATGATCATTTCAACTCCACGAGGTGAGATCTTGCATGGAGCCCCAGGCCGAGGGGCTTTTTTGTGTTTCTTCCATTTGTGAATAATCGCACCAACTGTTGTCACCTTCTCACCAAGCTGCTTGGCGATGGTCTTGTAACCCATTCCAGCCTTGTGTAGGTCTACAATCTTGTCCCTGACATCCTTGGAGAGCTCTTTGGTCTTGGCCATGGTGGAGAGTTTGGAATCTGATTGATTGATTGCTTCTGTGGACAGGTGTCTTTTATACAGGTAACAAGCTGAGATTAGGAGCACTCCCTTTAAGAGTGTGCTCCTAATCTCAGCTCGTTACCTGTATAAAAGTCACCTGGGAGCCAGAAATCTTTCTGATTGAGAGGGGGTCAAATACTTATTTCCCTCATTAAAATGCAAATCAATTTATAACATTTTTAACATGCGTTTTTCTGTATTTTTTTGTTGTTATTCTGTCTCTCACTGTTCAAATAAACCTACCATTAAATTTATAGACTGATTATGTCTTTGTCAGTGGGCAAATGTACAAAATCATCAGGGGATCAAATACCTTTTTCCCTCACTGTATGCACGCATCACTTTTCCGTTATTTATTTGATATAATTTTTTGAAACAAGTTATTTTATTTTTTTCATTCACCAATTTGTGTATGTCCATTACATGAAATCCAAATAAAAATCAATTTAAATTATAAGTTGTAATGCAACAAAATAGGAAAAACGCCAAGGGGGATGAATACTTTTGCAAGGCACTGTATATGCATCCACACATGTGTTGACTGCCTGATTATGTTTTTGCAGTGTGTACTTTAAAAAAACTAGATGACTACTTCTTGGATTGCTTTTAAATTCAGAAAGGATGTTTACGGAAGAAATACATGACACCTTTCTGTTTTCTCAATGACATTCAATTCAGCATTGAAAAAAGGCACAAGTTTAAGTTTGTTCCACCTGAGCGAGTCTGACCACAAGTCAGCGACCACTATGTTGACACACCAAATGTGTTTGATGGTTCCTTTTTGTCTTCTTCTAATGCATCTTAAGGGGAAAGTCATCCAAAATAATTTTGGACAACTAGTGTGGATGTGGATGTGTATGTCAGTGTGTCTGTGTGCCTTTGTATCTGTGCATGAGGGTCTGTGGGCACCAGCCTCTCACACATACAGTGCGTTCGGAAAGTATTCAGACCCCTTGACTCTTTCCACATTTTGTTACGTTACAGCCTTATTCAAAAATGAAAAATTAATAAAATAAATCATAATCAATCTACACACAATACCCCATAATGCCAAAGCAAAAACTGGTTTTTAGAAATGTTTGCACATTTATTAAAAATAAAAGTATTCAGACCCTTTACTCAGTACTTTGTTGAAGCACGTTTTGCAGCGATTACAGCCTCGAGTGTTCTTGGGTATGACGCTACAAGCTTGGCACACCTGTATTTGGGGAGTTTCTCCCAATCTTCTCTGCAGATCCTCTCAAGTTCTGTCAGGTTGGAGGGGCACTGCCATTTTCAGGTCTCTCCAGAGATGTTCGATCAGGTTCAAGTCCGGGCTCTGGCTGGGCCACTCAAGGACATTCAGAGACTTGTCCCAAAGCCACTCCTCCGTTGTCCTGTTGGAAGGTGAACCTTCACCCCAGTCTGAGGTGCTGAGCACTCTGGAGCAGGTTTTCATCAAGGATCCCGCTGTACTTTGCTCCGTTAATCTTTCCCTCGATCCTGACTAGTCTCCTAGTCCCTGCCGCTGAAAAACATCCCCACAGTATGATGCTGCCACCACCATGCTTCACCGTAGGGATGGTGCTAGGTTTCCTCCAGACGTGACGCTTGGCATTCAGGTCAAAGAGTTCAATCTTGGTTTCATCAGATCAGAGAATCTTGTTTCTCATGGGCTGAGAGTCCTTTAGGTGCCTTTTGGCAAACTCCAAAGCGGGATGTGCCTTTTACTGAGGAGTGGCTTCGGTTTAGCCACTCTACCATAAAGGCCTGATTGGTGGAGTGCTGCAGAGATGGTTGTTCTTCTGGAAGGTTATCCAATCTCCACAGAGCTCTGTCAGAGTGACCATCAGGTTCTTGGGCACCTCCCTGACCAAGGCCCTTCTCCCCAAATTGCTCAGTTTGGCCGGGCGGCCAGCTCTAGGAAGAGTCTTGGTGGTTCCAAACTTCTTCCATTTAAGAATGATGGAGCCCACTGTGTTCTTGGGGACCTTCAATGTGGCAGACATTTTTTGGTACCCTTCCCCAGATCTGTTCCTCGACACAATCCTGTCTCAGCGCTCTACAGACAAGTCCTTCGACCTCACGGCTTGGTTTTTTGCTCTGACATGCACTGTGAACTCTGGGACCTTATATAGACAGGTGTGTGTCTTTCCAAATCATGTCCAATCAATTGAATTTACCACAGGTGGACTCCAATGAAGTTGTAGAAACATCTCAAGGATGATCAATGGAAACAGGATGCACCTGAGCTCAATTTCGAGTCTCATAGCAAAGCGTCTTAATACTTATGTAAAAAATGTATTTCTGTTTGTATTTTTTATACATTTGCAAACATTTCTAAAAACCTGTTTTCACTTTGTCATTATAGGGTATTGTGTGTAGACCGATGAGGAAAACAAATATTTAATCCATTTTAGAATAAGGCTGAAATTTAACAAAATGTGGAAAAAGTCCAAATGCACTGTATATCCCTTAGTTTACAACCTATGTATAATTGGGATCACACACACATAAAGCCAGGTGCAATTCATCTATAAATCTACAGTATCTGGCCTCAACTCTACACCCTCTCGATCCCTCCGACCCCTCTGTCCACTCCCTGCTCATCCTCATCCTCCAAGGACACGCCGGTCAGTGTTAACACTGCCTGGTGATGGCTTTACTGCCAAAGTTATCACAGCCTCATCCCGGCTGCCTGCGAGCCTCTGTTCTCTATATTAACTGTGTAATTAGCGAGTCACTGCCGGCCTGGCCCACCGGTCACCCCCAGGTCTCCCGATTTAAAGGGGAAGGTCAACAGACGTGTACCTTGCCTTGTCCCACTCCGAACAGGGAGAGTGAGTGTGTGTATGCGTGCGAGCCGTGTGCATGTGTGTGTGCGTTTGTGTGAGAGATGGGAGTAAAGACTGACAGCTCGTTTAATCCGTTTATGAATACCTCGTGGTGGAAAATCCATCCGAAGATGCTTCAGGCTTTTTCCCTGTGGAGGACAGAGCACAGCAGAGCAGAGGCCCCAGGGATATGTTTCATTCAGCAATGCCAACTTTTGTACTCCACACACTGAATGCATGCATTTTGGTAAATAAGTTTTGTCCTATTTCCTGCTAGCTCAGCAATGCAGAATCTGAATGATTTGTGGATTCATTTCAACATACTGCATCATGTAGATGTAGGGTGAACCATGAAAAACAACAGGGTGAATATCTTTGTCAGTGTGCTTCTGCTTGATGGGTTTGTGAGACATACCTAGTCCCACTTGAATGGTGGAGAAAGAAAGACCCTCTCACGGAGTAGAGGGTCTTCTCACTAAAATGTATTTGATATTCAGATGAAATATGTGAATATTTTTTCAAACCCTTATTTTAACATTTAAGTTGACAGAGAACACATTCTCATTTATAGTGAATAGTTACAGGGGGTAGAATGAGCCAATTCGAAGCTGGGGATGATTAGGTGACCATGATGGTATACTGTATATATATATATTTTAAAGCTTTATTTAACCAGGAAAAGCCTATTGAGACCCAGAGTCTCTTTTTCAAGCAACAGTCAATACATTACAGAATTAAAACATACAACAATACAATTGCATTCAACAACATGATCCAGCATAAAAAAGCATTTACACTCCTCTGTAACAGAGTCTCCCATTAAAATGTTACATTCATTCAGTGGCACTAACATATCTAGATGAAGCATGGATTGTAGACTATTCCATGCCTCTGGTGCACAAGACGAGAAGGCAGTCTTCACTAATACTATAAATGTCCTGGGGTCTTTAAGTAGCAATAACCTAGCAGACCAGGTATGGTAACTGCTGGTGGTGAAGGAGACCAGACTACAGAAGGTAAAGAGGGAGTTTACCCAAAAGGGCTTTGTAGAGGGCCAGATTGGAAATGTAGCCAGGACACCAGGGTTAACACCCATCCTCTTACGATAAGTGCCATGGGATTTTAGTGACGACAGAGAGTCAGGACACCCGTCCGTTTAACGTCCCATCCGAAAGATGGCAACCTATACAGGGCAATGTCCCCAATCACTGCCCTGGGGCATTGGAAAAAATACTTTTTTTAGACCAGAGAAAATAGTTCCTCCTACTGACCATCCAACACCACTTCCAGCAGCATCTGTTCTCCCATCCAGGGACCAACTAGGACCAACCCTGCTTAGGTTCAGAGGCAAGACAGCAGTGGGATGCAGGGTGATTAGGGTTGCAAAAATCTGGTCACTTTCCCCAAAATCCCAGAATCAGGAGGGAGTAAGCAGGAAATTCATCCAGCCAGGTTCTCTGGAAGATCTGGGAATTTTGGCAAAGTTACCAGGCTTTTGTAACTCTACTGGAGATAGAGAAACACACCCTGATTCCATATGGTATGCTACAGTTGAAGTCAGAAGTTTACATACACCTTAGCCAAATACATTTAAACTCAGTTTTTCACAATTCCTGACATTTAATCCTAGTAAACATTCCCTGTCTTAGGTCAGTTAGGATCACCACTTTATTTTAAGAATGTGAAATGTCAGAATAATAGTAGAGAGAATGATTTATTTCTGCTTTTATATCTTTCACTACATTCCCAGTGGGTCAGAAGTTTACATACACTCAATTAGTATTTGGTAGCATTGCCTTTAAATTGTTTAACTTGGGTCAAATGTTTCGGGTAGCCTTCCACAAGCTTCCCACAATAAGTTGGGTGAATTTTGGCCCATTCCTCCTGACAGAGCTGGTGTAACTGAGTCAGGTTTGTAGGCCTCCTTGCTCGCACAAGCTTTTTCAGTTCTGCCCACACATTTTCTATAGGATTGAGGTCAGGGCTTTGTGATGGCCACTCCAATACCTTGACTTTGTTGTCCTTAAGCCATTTTGCCACAACGTTGTAAGTATGCTTGGGGTCATTGTCCATTTGGAAGACCCATTTGCGACCAAGCTTTAACTTCCTGACTGATGTCTTGAGATGTTGCTTCAATATATCCACATAATTTTCCTTCATCATGATGCCATGACCAGTCCCTCCTGCAGCAAAGCACCCCCACAGCATGATGCTGCCACCCCGTGCTTCACGGTTGGGATGGTGTTCTTCGGCTGGCAAACATAACGATGGTCATTATGACCAAACAGTTCTATTTTTGTTTCATCAGACCAGAGGACATTTCTCCAAAAAGTACGATCTTTGTCCCCATGTGCAGTTGCAAACCGTAGTCTGGCTTTTATATGGCGGTTTTGGAGCAGTGGCTTCTTCCTTGCTAAGCGGTCTTTCAGCTTATGTTGATATAGGACTCATTTTGCTGTGGATATAGATTCTTTTGTACCCGTTTTCTCCAGCATCTTCACAAGGTCCTTTGCTGTTGTTCTGGCATTGATTTGCACTTTTCACAACAAAGTACGTTAATATCTAGGAGACAGAACGTGTCTCCTTCCTGAGCGGTATGACGGCTGCGTGGTCCCATGGTGTTTATACTTGCGTACTATTGTTTGTACAGATCAACGTGGTACCTTCAGGCGTTTGGAAATTGCTCCCAAGAATGAACCAAATTTATGGAGGTCTGCAATTTTTTTTCTGAGGTCTTGGCTGATTACTTTTGATTGTCAAGCAAAGAGGCACTGAGTTTGAAGGTAGGCCTTGAAATACATCCACAGGTACACCTCCAATTGACTCAAATGATGTCAATTAGCCTATCAGAAGCTTCTAAAGCCATGACATCATTTAAACTTCTGACCCACTGGAATTGTAATACAGTGAATTATAAGTGATATAATCTGTCTGTAAACAATTGTTGGAAAAAGTACTTGTGTCATGCACAAAGTAGATGTCCTAACCGACTTGCCAAAACTATAGTTTGTTAACAAGAAATGTGTGGAGTGGTTGAAAAACTAGTTTTAATGACTCCAACCTAAGTGTATGTAAACTTCTGACTTCAACTCTATATGTATTCTATATGTGCCCAATTGCTTTGAAGCAAAGGTACATACAGCTTTGTAAAAGTACATGCTGAACCTTTTCTTCACCTGTAGGTCCACTACCTAATCCTTCACAGCAACACGTTTCTGACAGGGCCAATTTATCGCGTGTGATTTATGATAAAAAAGCTGAAGACCACTTCAGGTTATAGACTAGTGAAGGACAAAAGGTTGCACGAGGTGTACAGAAACACATGGGACGTGTGTAGATGATTTACTTACTCACCAGCTCCCACAATCAGACCACACTACTTACATTTAAGTCATTTAGCAGACGCTCTTATCCAGAGCGACTTACAGTTAGTACATACATTTATTTTTTTCATACTGGCCCCCCGTGGGAATCGAACCCACAACCCTGGCGTTGCAAGCGCCATGCTCTACCAACTGAGCTACATGGGGTGTACTTCCCTATTCTCCTATCCTTTACTTACACAGCATGACAAAACTCATGTTCTGCTTTTATTTGCTTTCTCCTACTGCCGGACAGGAAATAGTCAGGGGAGATAGGGATGCTGCTTTGTTTGCCGCTTTTCAAAGGAAAACGATCTCACACAGTGGCAACCGTACAGTGGGATGTTTGTTGGTTAGTGGGCTTTTTATTGTTATTCATGCTGTTTGTCCAGGGTGGTCTGAGTGTCCGTAAAGGACTGGTGATGGCTAATGGCATGGTGTTGCCTGTACTTTTCCCTGTCACCAGCCCGTAGATCAGCAGCCCAGGCCCACAGCTGCCTGGCATTACCTGGGGATGGGTAATTGCTCTGCAGGAGACCACCCTCTCTTCACGCCTCATTAAGCCATTCACCACGGTTTGAAACCCTCTACCTTCCCCTTATAATTTATGCCATTTAGCCAACGCTTTTATCCAAAGTGACTTACAGTCATGCATGCATGTATTTGTATGTATGGTTGGCTGCAGGAATCAAACCCACAATCCTGGCATTGCAAGCGCCATGCTCTACCAACTGAGCCATACAGGTTTCAGTCACATCTTTGGTCACGTTTGTGTGGGTCAACCAAAAACACACTAATGATTGGCTGACAAATAGTGCCTCCCACTAGCCAGGCGATGGCTGCATGGTGCAGTTGGTGAAAAGTAACTGCAGCAACTTGAAGGCGACTTCACCAAACTGCATGACCTTTGATCACATGGTTTTTGTAAAGTTCATGAAGTAGATATGTAGGTGCAAGTAAAAAATGTTTAGCCCCATAATGCAACAAACTTTGAAAGGTGGTGACCAACAGTGATCACTGACTAGACAAAATTGATACGCTCGAACGCGCCCAGAGACAGGACCAGTGAGACACTGCACACGGAGCCGAGACTGGTATGTAGCTGTGTTATACAGGCTCAGGAGAGCCGGTCTTCTCCCCCCTGCTCACCTCCTCCCCCTGACAGAAAAGGGGGAGACGGTTCTTCTCAGTAGGATGGAAAAATGTGTGTGTGTGTGTGTGTGTGTGTCAGTGGCGGTCAGTGTCATTTATGATGAGGGAGGATTATTTATTTATTTTCATGAGCATGGCCTTATTTCTATTACAGCATGTTGAATGACTGTCATTCATATTCCATTCACCCAGTTCAATGTAACATCGATAGGTTTAGGCTACTACATGATATTTAAATTTTCCCTACACCCATCATGAGGTTGCTACAACCTAACCTATGAATGAAAGTTTACAACGTAGGTGCACACAGGTCCAAGAGAAAAAATGGAGATGTCAGACAGTGACACATGGACAGACAGTGAGACATTCAATACCGCCTTGCACACTCTTGCCTGCATCTAGCTTATCTAGTCCAACAGTTACAAACAAGAGTTTCTATTGGACAAATTCAGGTATTTTTCAGGTATTTTTATCCCCGTTTCGTTTGCTTCCGTTTAAGAAAAGTTGAATACACCCCTGATCACTCATAAACACAGTTCACTTTCACAGTTCACCTCTATGCACTCTCCTCCTCTCACCTTTTCCCTTCGTTTGTGGACTTCAATGAACAACACATCAGCTGTATGTGACCAGGCGAAAAAACCTTTCCAAGCCAAACCATGTCATAACCTCTACACACAGCCTATACCGTTGTCCCCATATTAGCTAAAGTAACATCCTAGTCAACATAGCTAATAGAAGTAATGCGTTAGTAAACCCGCTACAATCATGCAGTAACGTTACAGTGTATAGTCAGTAAGCAGTTACACCGGCGGGCCCTGGTGGCAATAAATTAATAAAACCAAAAGCTTACCTTGACTTGGAAGAGTTCCAGTGTTGTGTTATATAGTCATAGCCAGCTAGCTAATATAGCATCCCTCTGTTTGAGCCGGGTGTTTGAGTAACTAAACTAGCCAGCTGCATTTGCTATCTAGGTAAGTGAAACTGAAAGTGAAAAAAATGACAAAATCTCTCTCTCTCTCTCTCTCTCTCTCTCGCTCTCTCTCTCTCTCTCTCTCTCTCTCTCTCTCTCTTGCTTCTCCTTCATTTTTGAATAAATTAATTTGTTGAAAACTGTTCAACTATTGTCTTTCTCTCTCTTTGAGTCAACTACTCACCACATTTAATGCACTGCAGTGCTAGCTAGCTGTAGCTTATGCTTTCAGTACTAGATTCATTCTCTGATCCTTTGATTGGGTGGACAACATGTCAGTTCATGCTACAAGAGCTTGATAGGTTGGAGGACATCCTCCGGAAGTTGTCATAATTACTGTGGAAGTCTGTGGAAGGGGGTGAGAAGCAAGAGCCTCCTAGGTTTTGTATTGAAGTCAATGTACCAAGAGGAGGACGGAAGCTAGCTGTCCTCCGGCTACACCATGGGGCTACCCTACAGAGTGCTGTTGAGGCTACTGTAGACCTTCATTGCAAAACAGTGTGTTTTAATCAATTATTTGGTGACGTGAGTATATTTAGCATAATTTTATCTAAAAATGATAACTTTTTCAATGTTTTACTATTTTTATTTTTATGAAATTCACTCAGGAGGATGGTCCTTCCCTTCCTCCTCTAAGGAGCCTCCACTTGTGTGTGTGTGTACTTGTGCTCGTGTTTCCATTGTTTTGAGCTGTCAATGGCACCTCCCTCTACACATATTTCAGACTGTGAAATATTGCTGAAAGTCATATTTCAAACTGCGTTGTTGAGAGCGTTTTGGTCAATTCTACACCTCATTGCTGTACTATACACAACATGGCTGTGCAATGTCTTCCGTTTTTGGCGACAATAATGCTCAATAGAATAGATACATTGCAGACAATGGTATGTGAATTCTAAAGGACTGTCAAAGGACTGTAGCTACATGAGTTGGCAGTGTTGGAAGCTGTGGATTATTCTCTCTCTCTCTCTCTCGCTCTCTCTCTCTCTCTTTCTCTCTCTCTCTCTGGCAGAGATAAAGAAGTTATGCAGATTGTATAGATGGAATGCCTAGACAAGTGTATGCATAATGTTAATTGCTCATGGAAAATGCATATACCATGGATAACTAATGCATGCTTGTACCAGGGTTATATTCAATATAGGCCCGTCGAACTGAACTGTCTGGATCCCCCTCTGAACGCATGCAATTAATTCAAATTCAGCTCATGAAAAAATTTGTACTTTGAGGGGTTTAAACCACTGTTCAATAATTGAATCATATTTCCTCTCTTCCAATAACATGCCAATTTCTTGAGGCTGTATGTTATGGGTTATTGTGTTGCAGGAAAGATGTGGTCTGTGTGTGCGTGCGTGCCTGTGGGTGTCTGTGTGTCTTTGTGTCTGTGTGCATGTGTGTGTGTCTCCATCCCTCCTGGTAACTAGAGTCAGTGAGAGGATCCATAAGGCTGTGAAGGATCTCAGAGCCACAGAGCCGGTGCCTGTGATTTGTGGGACAACTGAGAAATCATTTCCTGACGAATGAGCCTTCGCTCCTTCGAAAGGCCCCATATCTGCTAATAATCGTAAAATCATAGCGCAATCTGCAATGGATTGTGGACAGCTCCAATTCAGGTGCCTCTCTCAAGAAACACATCTACTCTCCAGACAGGATGGGGGGAAGGGGGGGTGAGGGGATGAGGGGATGGGGGAGGTGGGGTATTCTGTTTCTACTGCCCAGACATTTTTCCACAAAAATATCCCTCAGGTACTGATAATGAAGCATAAAATTGCATAATGTGTTATTTTCTCATGCTAATGTTAGAGAGAGGCAGGCAGAGAGGATTCTCTCTCAGGGATACAGCTCGATGTGACCTGTAAGCACTCTTTCAGTAATTAAACAGATCAGCATGACAAGAACACCGCCACGAACACACACACACACACACACACACACACACACACACACACACCACCGCACTGGAGAGTTGTTAAATAAAATATATACATGCATAGTTACCTTTATGCCTCTGGTGTTTATCGTAGATGAGGCAGAGTAGAGGTACAACATCTCCTCTCGCTCTCTCTCCCGCTCGTTCTTTCCCTCTCTCTCTCTCTCTCCCATTCTCTCTTATTAGCTATCTATATTTTATATTCCCCTCTTCTTTTCTTCTTGCTTCTCCTCTTCACTCCTCCGGTAGCATTATTCTCATTACCACTGAATAATAACTGTGTTTCCCCAGGGTGTATTCTGTTCTGCCACTGCTGGGGTTTGTCCTTGTGCTGTAAGGATACGAACAGGAGACATGATAGTAGGATGCACAGTCACCCACAGGTGGTTTACCAGGCGTTAGGGAGAGGGGGAAGGAAGGGTGGAATGGAGAGGAGTGGGCGAGCGCCACAGAAGTGGGCCAGTGGCAGAGAGAGGGAGAGAATGGGAATGGAGGGAGGTGGTGGAGGACACCTATTATTTATGCTTAGGGAGTTCTCTCTCTCCAGGCTACCCTCTGATACAGTACGGGGGATGGGGAATGGGAGTTTGTCATTATTCCATGCAGTTCAGCAGGGCTTATACTGTAAGGGTCCCCACACTCTCCCACAGCCCCACAGTACACGTTGATCTCCCAGTGTGGCCTGGTCCTATATATCACCAGGTCGTTTTGCTGGTCGGCCACACAGTGCAAAACCAGGAGAGGGACCAGAGCAGGCCAGGGGAAATCTATCAACACAGGGGAAATAAAGTGTTGACAGTCAAATACAGGAGTCAAGTGCAGAGGCTTTGCAGTAGTTGCACCATAGAGTACTGTGCCTCATAGGACGGCATGAGCATGCATTCATTAGCTGTGATTACTTCTTTTTGGTTTGCTTATGCATCAGCATGGGTTAAAACTGACTCTCATAGCAGGATATGAATGCCCACGCCTGGTCAGACTGGTCACAATGAGGGGATCTAACTGTAAAAAAGGCTGTCCTGCTCCACTCCTCTCTACCTACATTTCCCTCCCTTCAGTTTCCCTTGAGTCCCGTTAGTTTGGCTGTTCAGCCTACCTTAGTTATCTCTCACCCATCATGGTCCTGCCATTCCCAACCAATCAGAGCACTTGGAAAGGCACATCTGGACACTGCACCCACCCACTCAGGTCAGAGTGTTATCGTTGTCCGAATAACTATTTTTATTGTGGACAGTAACAAGAATACCTGAATGTGAACCACAATTTATTCGGAGTAACACAAGTACTATTCCACCAAGATTCACTCCCAGTCAAGATTCATGTTATATGACAAAAAGTGTGTGTGCTTAATGTGTGTTGGTGAAAAGGAAAAGGAAATAAAACCCTGAAAAGAGAAGCATCAATATTGTTCTTACCGGACGTCCTGTGGAGGGTCAGAACCCAAATCACAGTCAGCATAATTGTACTTGCGGGTGAGGGCATTCACAGCCGACCCGCTCAGACGGGTGAGGGCATACCAGCCAACCATTTGTATACTAACAGTATTGATGACTGTGTCTTACTGTTTACTGTGAACACAGCAGGAGGTCATCTACAGCTCTGTTACCTGCTGTGTGTGTACACTATTTATGACTAATCTAACATACACATGTGGGGGGGTAGACTGTGTGTGTGTGTGTGTGTGCATACTCAAGGTGTGTGCACCTGAGTGTTTGTATTTGTCAGGGGCAGGGTGATGTGATGTACTCGCTGAGCGATGTAATGGTGGCTGTTTTGCGGTTGTGTGCCCTTGTCATCCTACATTACCCATAATTACACCTTATCAAAGACAGCACTCAGACCGGGCTGAGTCTCTTGGGACATGGAGGCAGTGTATAAAAATGCAGCCTGTGTAGAGCTCCTAATTTCCCCTCCTCTTCCAGTCTCTCTCTCTCTCTCCCTCCCTTCTCCCCTCTCTCTCTCTCTCTCTCTCTCTCTCTCTCCTTTCTTTCTCTCTCTCTCTCTGTCTCTCTCTCTCTCTCTCATGCGCTCTCCCCCTCTCCCCTCTCTCCCTATCTCTCCCCTCTCTCTCTCTCTCTCCTTTCTTTCTTCCTCTCTCTCCTTTCTTTCTCTCTCTCTCTCTCTCTCTCTCTCTCTCTCTCTCTCTCTCTCTCTCTCTCTCTCTCTCTCTCTCTCTCTCTCTCTCTCTCTCTCTCTCTCTCTCTCTCTCTCTCTCTCTCTCTCTCTCCCTCTCTCTCCTCTCTATCTGTGTTTGATGCTATATCTTGTTCATTTTTTTGCATTAAGAAAAGTCACACATTTGATTCCAACTTAAAGGTGACCCAGGAGGTATGTGTTTGTTCAGTGAGAGGCAGACAGAAAGTGTTGGATGCAAAGGGTTCACTGTAATTATCTATGGCACTACAAACCCACTCTTATTTGTTTGTACTATAAAGGAGTAAAAAAGAACTGTTTTATTTCTATAAAAAGTTATAGGAAAAAAACAGATTGGGATTATACAACGATGATACCCCAGGGCTCAGTTCTAGGCCCTCTCCTATTCTCGCTATACACCAAGTCACTTGGCTCTGTCATATCCTCACATGGCCTCTCCTATCATTGCTACGCTGACGACACACAACTAATCTTCTCCTTTTCCCCTTCTGATAACCAGGTGGCGAATCGCATCTCTGCATGTCTGGCAGACATATCAGTATGGATGACGGATCACCACCTCAAGCTGAACCTCGGCAAGACGGAGCTGCTCTTCCTCCCGGGGAAGGACTGCCCGTTCCATGATCTCGCCATCACGGTTGACAACTCCGTTGTGTCCTCCTCCCAGAGTGCGAAGAGCCTTGGCGTGACCCTGGACAACACCCTGTCGTTCTCCGCTAACATCAAGGCGGTGCCCCGATCCTGTAGGTTCATGCTCTACAACATTCGGAGAGTACGACCCTGCCTTACACAGGAAGCGGCACAGGTCCTAATCCAGGCACTTGTCATCTCCTGTCTGGATTACTGCAACTCGCTGTTGGCTGGGCTCCCTGCCTGTGCCATTAAACCCCTACAACTCATCCAGAATGCCGCAGCCCGTCTGGTGTTCAACCTTCCCAAGTTCTCTCACGTCACACCGCTCCTCCGCACACTCCACTGGCTTCCAGTTGAAGCTCGCATCTGCTACAAGACCATGGTGCTTGCCTACGGAGCTGTGAGGGGAACGGCACCTCCGTACCTTCAGGCTCTGATCAGTCCCTACACCCAAACGAGGGCACTGCGTTCATCCACCTCTGGCCTGCTGGCTCCCCTACCTCTGCGGAAGCATAGTTCCCGCTCAGCCCAGTCAAAACTGTTCGCTGCTCTGACACCCCAATGGTTTAACAAGCTCCCTCACGACGCCAGGACAGCGGAGTCACTCACCACCTTCCGGAGACATTTGAAACCCCACCTCTTTAAGGAATACCTGGGATAGGATAAGACATTAAAGACATAAAAATAAAATAAAATAAAAACATTGTAAAGTGCTTATCCCACTGGCTATAAGGTGAATGCACCTATTTGTAAGTCGCTCTGGATAAGAGCGTCTGCTAAATGACGTAAATGTAAATGTAAATGTAATGATATGTTTAACAAGACATCATACAGATTGTGATTATACGACGATGATGTGTTTCTTCAGAGTCTCATTCTCAGTCTTACACTCTGAGTTACTGCCTCTTCTGAGCATGTGCAGTGCGGTTGCTCCAGCGAGCTGTGTCAGTAACCTCATTTGGTTGATAGTGGTCCAGCCACACATTCATGGGGCTCTTCAGAGGTGCTTATCGTATTTGCAAATATGAATACTATTATAGTATCCTTGTCAGTACAAGCGTATGTCACTTTTATACTGATTAAAAGGCGAGGCAAGCTGTTGCTTAGTCATTTGAAATGAAATTTTCAAATAAATCCAATGCATGTGTTTGAATCAGAGGGGCCAAATATAAGTGAAATTGGCTATTCTTTGAGTGAGAGGACAAAGCAAAGCTACGCAGTTTTTTTTGCCCCTCTGTGATTCTGCATACAAATGATTGCTTAGCACGACCTGGAGCATAAATAGATTGCTGTGCAGTTGACAACAGCCAGAGAGGGCCTATCTCACACACCTGATGGATTATATGAATTTAGTGCAGTGCATTTTATACACAGTCTTTCATTCATACAGGGACCCAAAGGCACTTTACAATTATTGGGCGGATTATGAAAACCTCATAGATGTGCAGAACGCAGAACCCTACAGTATAGCTGGATGATGAATGGAGACCATATTGCACCAGTATGCCCAATCATATTTTGGTGCAGAGCAGAGAGTTCAGTGCCAATTTGTCCTGGCCTTTTTTTGATAAATGTCACAAGACCCCTGTGTCTCTGTGCACTCCATTGGCCTCTACCAGAACCTTGGATATGCTACAGTTTTCTGTGCCATAAAGAATGATATTGCCCTCTGCTACAGGCTAGATGGTAGGCCTACTGTAACGTATAAGTGCTCCTCTTATGGACCAATTAAATTGTCTGTCAATCTGCACTCCTCATTCAGCTTTTGATTTCAAAGAGGTGAAAAAGGTAATACATGACAGTCATGTTAGGGGCTAAGAAATCACCAGGGAGAAAAACCTTAAACGGCTGAAAGCTGCATGGTTGGCCATGGCGCTCTCTCTCACTATCTCTCTCTCTATATATCTCTCTACTAGCGGTGCGGGGTTAATATCACTGAGGAAGCCAAGCCAAGCCAGTAAAAAAGCCATATTACGACCTATGTTGTGATATTTGCGCTATAACCCATTCGTTCATACGCCACCATGATATACAATATGGCCGAGACAACAAAAAGACAGTCACAGTGGTGGAATAAATTCAACTACACATATGTTTGTTTCATCAAAAACCGGAGAGCAACATCTGTCCAATGAAGTCTATTGCATGTAACAAACAGTTATATGACCTGCAGCATGGTTAAGCAACTTAAATGTTTTCAACAGTTTACTAAACAACTACTGATTTAGAACCACAGAGTTAACGCAAGTCAGCACAAAGACAACAGGAGCACTTCCTCCTGTCACACCCTGGCTCTGGGACTCTATATGTTGAGCCAGGGTGTGTTCATTCTATGTGTTTATTTCTATGTTGGTAATTCTGTTGGGTGTATTTCTATGTTGGGAGTTCTGGTTTGTGTATTTCTATGTTGGCCTGAGTGGCTCCCAATCAGAGGCAACGAGTGTCAGCTGTCGTTGGTTGTCTCTGATTGGGAGCCATATTTAAACTGTCTGTTTTCCCTTTGTGTTTGTGGGTTCTTGTTCCGTGTTGGTCATTGTTACCGTGGACTTCATGAGTCGTTTCTTGTTTTGTTTATTGTTGGCTATTATCACTAAAGATAATAAAGTTTAAACATGTTCGTTCATCACGCTGCGCCTTGGTCTATTCCTTACGACGATCGTGACAGAAGAACCCACCATGCTACGACCAAGCAGCGTGTCCAGGGGCAGCTCTTGGGCTGGACATGGGAGGAAGCGCCGGGAGAAGAGATGGTGGAGGCGCGCCGTAGAGAGGAGCAGCGGCGCCAAACGGGTCAACGTCGGACAGGCGAGAGGCAACCCCAGAAAATTTTTAGGGGGGGGCACACGGCATGGACGACGGGGCTGACGGAGGCAGAAAAGGGGCGGATTCAGAAGGCCACCAGGTTACGGATACACCGCCCTGTACGTCCTGTGCGGATGCCTCACACAGAGTGTGTGAGGGTAGGCATTCAGCCAGGACGGGTTGTGGCCGCTCTTCACTCCAGGTCTCCTATCCGTCTCCACAGCCCGGTTCGGCCTGTCCCTGCTCCACGCACCAAGCCTACGGTGTGCGTCGCCAGCCCAGCCCGGCCTGTCCCTGCTCCACGCACCAAGCCTACGGTGTGCGTTGCCAGCCCAGCCCGGCCTGTCCCTGCTCCACGCACCAAGTCTACGGTGTGCGTCGCCAGCCCGGTCCGGCCTGTCCCTGCTCCACGCACCAAGTCTACGGTGTGCGTCGCCAGCCCGGTCCGGCCTGTCCCTGCTCCACGCACCAAGCCTACGGTGTGCGTCGACAGCCCAGCCCGGCCTGTCCCTGCTCCACGCACCAAGCCTACGGTGTGCGTCGCCAGCCCAGTCCGGCCTGTCCCTGCTCCACGCACCAAGTCTACGGTGCGCGTCACCAGCCCGGCCCGGCCTGTTCCTGCCACTCGCACCAAGTATACGGTGCGCGTCGCCAGCCCGGCCCGGCCTGTTCCTGCCACTCGCACCAAGTATACGGTGCGCGTCGCCAGCCCGGCCCGGCCTGTTTCTGCCACTCGCACCAAGTATACGGTGCGCGTCGCCAGCCCGGCCCGGCCTGTTCCTGCCACTCGCACCAAGTATACGGTGCGCGTCGCCAGCCCGGCCCGGCCTGTTCCTGCCACTCGCACCAAGTCTACGGTGCGCGTCGCCAGCCCGGCCTGTTCCTGCCACTCGCACTAAGCCAGGGGTGCGAGACGTCAGCCTGGTAAGGCCCGTTCCTCCTCCACGCACCAAGCCAGGGGTGCGAGTCGTCAGCCTGGTAAGGCCCGTCCCTCCTCCACGCACCAAGCCAGGGGTGCGAGTCGTCAGCCTGGTAAGGCCCGTTCCTCCTCCACGCACCAGGCCAGGGGTGCGCGTCGTCAGTCCAGCACAACCCGTGCCTGGGCCACCGGTGCCTGGGAAGGTACCGGTCAACTGCTCCACTATGGAGCTGAAGCTAACCGCTCCTGCTACGTCCAGTTCAGCTCCAGCCGGCGGGGCCAGACTGGACCAGGGGCGCTATGGGGGGTTTATTGGAGGGTGGTGGTCAAGGCCGGAGCCAGAACCGCCGCCGAGGAGGTATGCCCGCCCAGCCCTCCCCTGTGTTGTTCAAGTTGAGGCGCGGTCGCAGTCCGCGCCTTTAGGGGGGGGTACTGTCACACCCTGGCTCTGGGACTCTATATGTTGAGCCAGGGTGTGTTCATTCTATGTGTTTATTTCTATGTTGGTAATTCTGTTGGGTGTATTTCTATGTTGGGAGTTCTGGTTTGTGTATTTCTATGTTGGCCTGAGTGGCTCCCAATCAGAGGCAACGAGTGTCAGCTGTCGTTGGTTGTCTCTGATTGGGAGCCATATTTAAACTGTCTGTTTTCCCTTTGTGTTTGTGGGTTCTTGTTCCGTGTTGGTCATTGTTACCGTGGACTTCACGAGTCGTTTCTTGTTTTGTTTATTGTTGGCTATTATCACTAAAGATAATAAAGTTTAAACATGTTCGTTCATCACGCTGCGCCTTGGTCTATTCCTTACGACGATCGTGACACCTCCACTATTCCAGCACCATTTCAACTTAAAATCAACAAAGCTATACATGCTTAGTTTAATACACTGAAAGTAATCATTGTTGCTAAATATCATGTGGCTGTCCATGGCACTGATTTCTGTGTGTGTGTGTGTGTGCATGCGCAATAATTATAATTTTTTGACTCACCCTACTAGACTAGTTGAAAGCCAATGCCATCCTCCTCTCTTTTAAGTTGGCAAAACAGTCTATGGTTCTGTCATACAGGCCCCTTTTAGTTTTTGTTGTCATAGGCTACCTAACTAAAATGCTTGTGAGCCTAACTTCCCCGCATGGGCAACAATGAACCAGGTAAGTTAGCTAGCTAGTTAATGTGAGCCTACTAGGCTACATCTAGGATACATATTGAACTTCAATTGTCTCAGGCCAGTGGTACAATATATTAATTTATGGTTAGATCAGAATCGGCGTCATAATCATTGGCCTGTACAGAGAATTAAGTCAAAACCACAAGTCCAAATCCCCATCTCCATCCATGGCTTAGGAGAGGGATGATTTAGCAAGTTCGCTACTGCAGGACATCAACACAAGCAGACCAGAAACAGACACGCTTTTCTGACAATGATGACGTTTTGCTTAGGATGTGATTTGATTGGTGTGAAGCCAAATCCAAACTGGCCTCCCTTGGGGGCCGTTTTGCTACGCCAGGACAAGCCACAGTTGAGCTCAGCTCAAAGCTGATTGGTTGATACTTGTATATAGGTAGCACTGACTTTACTATTTATTTCAGTCACATTAAGTCCTTCTCTAGCCTGGGTGCCAGTCTGTTTCAAACATATTTGGCATCACGGTTCCATAAGGAGTTGACAAGATAGCAGAAACCCGGTGGAGTTGCCGCAATGAGACAAGGTCGTAACTACACAATTGGATACCACGAAATTGGGGAGGAAAAATTGGGGTAAAATTTTATCAACCAAATTGGATAAACCCCCCCAAAAAAAATAATCTGGGAAACCAGGGAATTTTGGGAAAGTTAGCGTAATATTACAACCCTACATAGAACTAACCCTGCTCTGTGTAGCACACCAACCAGGTGACTGAAAAAATTTATGCACGCCTGACTGTAAGTCGCTTTGGATAAAAGCGTCTGCTAAATGTCTTATTATTATTATTATTATTATTGTATATTTTTTATCAAGGCCAAATGTTTACTGCCATCAGGGGCACTATTTCCCTCACTCGGATGATTTTTCTCATGAGATTCAGCCACTTGTGAATAGACTGAAAATTATGAAAACACAGAGAGATGAAAGAGACATTATTTTATCATTTTTATTTTTGAATTGGTCAAATATTTGGCATCCATGAAGACACGCCACTGTATCTCTCTCTCTCTCTCTCTCTCTCTCTCTCTCTCTCTCTCTCTCTCTCTCACACCCACAAACACACACACACACTCTCTCTCTTTCTCTCTTTCTATAGAGTTATTACTCAAGGCCAGAGCACACCATCTATTTCACACTCTATCTCCTGGTAGCACTTGTAGCCTGTTTCAAGAGAAGGGAAACATGCCCTGACACCAGCACTGTCCGGGTTAAAGACAGCTACTGCTAGGCGCACTGGTGATGGGGGAGGAGGGGGGGGGGGGGATGGGGCAAGGAAGAGAGGAAGATAGATGAAAGGCTGGGTGTAATATGATGGTGAGTGAAGATAAGCGAGAGACAGAGAAAAGTTATTCCTCAGTTTGATGAACAGTAGCAGTGGGGCCTGGAGAAAAAGAGAAAGATTGGATGGAGTGGAGGAGGAGAGGAGGGAGCAGGTGAAATGAACACTCCTCATAGAACAACAGATGGGCTGTTGAAGGAATGGAGGTGAAGAAAGGGTCGACATTTTAAAGGCAAAGGGGATCTGCAGTTGAATATGTCACATTGAGGTAGTTTGTTTATGTGGCAGGCAGCTTGAATGATGATGAACAGCGCCGGAAGAAGATGGCTGCCGTTTTACAGCCCTCTAACCAATTGTACTACTATGTGTGTTTTTCCGCGTTATTTGTAATTTATTTTGTACATAATGTTTCTGCCATCGTCTCTTATAACCAAAGAGAGCTTCTGGATATCAGGACAGCGATTACTCACCTCGCGTTGGACGAAGACTTTTTCTTCAACGAGGCGTTCGCGAAGGATATTCTACAGACTCCCGACAAGGCCCAGATCCCCGTCATTCGCGTGAGGAAGAGACGGAGATATCGTGGGACGCAGATCCGGGTGCCTTGTAAGGATCCGACGGCGAACGAGTAAACTGCCTCTCCCATCAATCCTATTAGCCAATGTTCAATCTTTTGAGAATAAAATTGACGATTTAAGATTACGGTTATCCTACCAACGGGACATTAAAAACTGTAATATCTTATGTTTTACGGAGTCGTGGCTGAACGACAACAATGACAACATTCAGCTAGCAGGCTATACGCTACATCGGCAGGACAGAACGGCAAACTCCGGTAAGACGAGGGGTGGCGGTCTCTGTATATTTGTAAACAACAGCTGGTGCACAAAATCAAATACTAAGGAAGTCTCGAGGTTTTGCTCGCCTGAGGTAGAGTATCTTATGATAAGCTGTAGACCACACTATTTACCAAGAGAGTTTTCATCTATATTTTTCATAGCTGTCTATTTACCACCACAAACCAATGCTGGCATTAAGATTGCACTGAATGAGTTGTACAAGGCCATTAATCAACAGGAAAACGCTCATCCAGATGCAGCGCTCC
The DNA here is from genome assembly GCF_020615455.1 of Coregonus clupeaformis. Classification (NCBI taxonomy): domain Eukaryota; kingdom Metazoa; phylum Chordata; class Actinopteri; order Salmoniformes; family Salmonidae; genus Coregonus; species Coregonus clupeaformis. Next base: position 47,311,402 of record NC_059221.1, on the reverse strand, counting down.
TAGTAGCCGGGGACTTTAATGCAGGGAAACTTAAATCCGTTCTACCTCATTTCTACCAGCATGTTAAATGTGCAACCAGAGGGGAAAAAACTCTAGACCACCTTTACTCCACACACAGAGACGCATACAAAGCTCTCCCTCGCCCTCCATTTGGCAAATCTGACCATAACTCTATCCTCCTGATTCCTGCTTATAAGCAAAAACTGAAGCAGGAAGCACCAGTGATTCGGCTAATAAAAAAGTGGTCAGATGACGCAGATGCTAAGCTACAGGACTGTTTTGCTAGCACAGACTGGAACATGTTCCGGGATTCTTCAGACAGCATTGAGGAGTACACCACATCAGTCACTGGCTTCATCAATAAGTGCATCGATGATGTCGTCCCCACAGTGACCGTACGTACATACCCCAACCAGAAGCCATGGATTACAGGAAACATCCGCACTGAGCTAAAGGGTAGAGCTGCCCAGTGACACAAGCCTACCAGACGAGCTAAACCACTTCTATGCTCGCTTCGAGGCAAGCAACACTGAAGCATGCATGAGAGCACCAGCTGTTCCGGAAGACTATGTGATCACGCTCTCCGTAGCCGATGTGAGTAAGACTTTTAAGCAGGTCAACATTCACAAGGCCGCAGGGCCAGACGGATTACCAGGACGTGTACTCCGAGCATGTGCTGACCAACTGGCAAGTGTCTTCACTGACATTTTCAACATGTCCCTGACTGAGTCTGTAATACCAACATGTTTCAAGCAGACCACCATAGTCCCCGTGCCCAAGAACTCTAAGATAACCTGCCTAAATGACTACCGACCCGTAGCACTGACGTCTGTAGCCATGAAGTGCTTTGAAAGACTGGTCATGGCTCACATCAACAGCATAATCCCAGAAACCCTAGACCCACTCCAATTTGCATACCGCCCCAACAGATCCACAGATGATGCAATCTCTATCGCACTCCACACTGCCCTTTCCCACCTGGACAAGAGGAACACCTACGTGAGAATGCTATTCATTGACTACAGCTCAGCATTCAACACCATAGTGCCCTCTAAGCTCATCACTAAGCTAAGGATCCTGGGACTAAACACCTCCCTCTGCAACTGGATCCTGGACTTCCTGACGGGCCGCCCCCCAGGTGGTAAGGGTAGGTAACAACACATCTGCCACACTGATCCTCAACACGGGGGCCCCTCAGGGGTGCGTGCTCAGTCCCCTCCTGTACTCTCTGTTCACCCATGACTGCATGGCTAGGCACGACTCCAACACCATCATTAAGTTTGCCGACGACACAACAGTGGTAGGCCTGATCACCGACAACGATGAGACAGCCTATAGGGAGGAGGTCAGAGATCTGGCCGTGTGGTGCCAGGACAACAACCTCTCCCTCAACGTGACCAAGACAAAGGAGATGATTGTGGACTACAGGAAAAAAAAGAGGACTGAGCACGCCCCCATTCTCATCGACGGGGCTGTAGTGGAACAGGTTGAGAGCTTCAAGTTCCTTGGTGTCCACATCACCAACGAACTATCATGGTCCAAACACACCAAGACAGTCGTGAAGAGGGCACGACAAAGCCTATTCCCCCTCAGGAGACTAAAAAGATTTGGCATGGGTCCTCAGATCCTCAAAAAATTCTACAGCTGCACCATCGAGAGCATCCTGACTGGTTGCATCACCGCCTGGTATGGCAACTGCTTGGCCTCTGACCGCAAGGCACTACAGAGGGTAGTGCGTACGGCCCAGTACATCACTGGGGCAAAGCTCCCTGCCATCCAGGACCTCTATACCAGGCGGTGTCAGAGGAAGGCCCTCAAAATTGTCAAAGACTCCAGCCACCCTAGTCATAGACTGTTCTCTTTGCTACCGCACGGCAAGCGGTACCGGAGTGCCAAGTCTAGGTCCAAAAGACTTCTCAACAGCTTCTACCCCCAAGCCATAAGACTCCTGAACAGCTAATCATGGCTACCCGGACTATTTGCACTGCCCCCCACCCCATCCTTTTTACGCTGCTGCTACTCTGTTAAGTATTTATGCATAGTCACTTTAACTCTACCCACATGTACATATTACCTCAACTACCTCAACTAGCCGGTGCCCCCGCACATTGACAATGCAACGGTACCCCCCTGTATATATAGCCTCCCTACTGTCACTTTATTTTACTGTATATATAGCCTCCCTACTGTCACTTTATTTTACTTCTGCTCTTTTTTTTCTCAACACTTTTTTGTTGTTGTTTTATTCTTACTTTTTTGTTTAAAATAAATGCACTGTTGGTTAAGGGCTGTAAGTAAGCATTTCACTGTAATGTCTGCACCTGTTGTATTCGGCGCATGTGACCAATAAAATTTGATTTGATTTGATTTGATTTGATGTACTGTACAAACATGAGGAAATGTTACGCCTTGAGGTGCTGCCTGAATTTAACAACCCTCTGCAGATTTCTCTGATGGGCCACAATTGTCAGACAGCACCTTCTGTCACTAGGAGTCAAGGACAGTAAAACAAATAAATAATTACTTATTCAGTGTATTATGTATCATAGATCCATCCATTTTATTTGCCTGAGCCGGAATACCCTACAGTTTTCATGACAGCACCACATCTTGTCATGTGTTGATACTTCTCACGCCTGTTGTTAATGTAACACATTTTGTTATTACACAATATTGCCGGTCAAACTACAGGTTTTATCTGTATGTTGATTAAACAACTTTAGTTGATTTAAACTGCTCTGCCCATAAAACCGACATCAGTGTGATAGCTTAGCAATATTAGCTTCCTTCCTCTCTGAGTACAACATAGAGGTAAAATGTTAGTACCACGGCTCGAACCCGGGGCCCTCTGCCTTGCTAACGTATGACCGCCCGCTTGATCCAATTCGATAGCACTATTGGCAACATTTTAAGCTAACTGTGTAGTGAGCTTACAGCACTTTCTTATCTCCGTTACACACACACATTGTGACAGAGTTTGATAATCTTCATCCATTTTCCATGAGCCGTGCGACATGTCTATGCACATAATAAACAGTGTTTCCATCATAGGCAATTATTCCCTTTGTTTCTCTCTTCATTGAATATGATGCTGGGTCTCTGCGTAGTGAACGACTGACAAAGACAAAGACAGGGATCTTGAATTTATGGTTTCGCATATAATTAATGAATACAAGCTGTTCTGTGGTGACTGCACCAAACAGTCGACTTTAAATTATTCTGAATTGCATGTTTGGGTTCATTTAAGGTTCATTTGAGGTTGTGAAAATAGTTGTTGTTATGGTTATCACTGGTTTAGTTGATACTGGATCCATCAATATAATTTTAGTTTATATTCTACAGGAGCTTTCACATATCTTTGAGACTGTTTCAATACCAAGGAATGTAAATCCTGCGTAGCATCACACATCACATGTACTCATTGTGAACATTCTCCCAATACAATTATTGCACTATTGATTCCTGGAATGTTTAACTACTACCATTCCTCTATAGCCCAAATCCCATTGATTTTCTAGGCTACTAGACCAAGGTTGATGAGTCCTATTGAATTCCATCAGTTGACGGAACCAATACCGTTTCCAGATTTGATGCCTTGTTTTCTCTCTCCTTTGCTGTCGTGTCAAACAGAGAACCAACCCACTGGGCACAAACTGGTTACATCAAAGTTGTTTCCACAATAAAAAATAACATTTCAAAAGTCAATGTGATGACGTTGAATCAACGTGGAAAACTGATTGGATTTACAAAAAGTCAGCAACGTAAGGAAATTATGAAATTGCTGTCTTTTTTCACGCAACCTTTAACCTAAATCCAATGACACGCTTCAAATTCTTGTTGATTTCATGTTGAATTCACATTAGTTGACAACTCAATCAAATGTAAATCAAAACTAGACATTGAAATGACGTCTGTGACCAGTGGGAAAACTCTTTCTCAAGATGGCCATTTTTTTACAGTCTGATTATTTATTATAAACATTTCTGGACAATTGAACTAAAACTTTGTACAATTTAAAGGACCTTATTCAACTATCGGCAACATACCCTATTAGCATTTCTACCCTTTCATTCTCCCTCAACTCGTTAGCATTTCCTCTCCCATGAAGAAATGAACTCAAAGTTCTCTTCAAGCTGTTTTCCATTACTTCTTCTTGGGCCATAATAACTTTGCTGAGAATAATAATAAGAGCATGAGCAGCACAATGTTCTCTAGCTCGAAGGGGTATCCTTATCCTTATTCTGCAATTGTCGCCTTCGGTCTAGAGTGGCTTTTACTAATGTGCTCAGAGCTCTGTAGGACTGGACCTAGATCACAGAGATTCAGAAAAACAACAGCTAAACAAACCACTCCCTCTAAGCGTCGCTGGCAAATCAAGGAGATTCGGGTCTAATTAGGCAACTCTTTGTCTGTGATCTTGCAGCATTACCCATTTGGTAGAGAGGCTCATGAAGCTACAGTAGCTGTGTGTTTTTAAGGGGTAATGTATGTCCATGCGATGATTTCATAAGAGCCCTCCTCATTATCTGTTAGTGGTTCTCTCTTGGTTCTCTCCGTCTCTGAACTGTTTGGAGGATAAAAAAAAAAAGTAGAGCATTGATATTGTTTAATTTTTCACTCTAGCACGTTTAGCTCTCATTACAAGCTTACAGTACAGTAAGTCTGTGCAATCCAAGATGTCGTAGCAGTGCGTCGTGTTCTTTGTTGTGTGTCCGTGTAAATAGCCTGTTTTTTGCCATATTTCCCTATCACACTTTTCATCCTTCTACAAAATATACTTTCCTGCAACCCGCCTCACTCAATGTGGAACGGATTCTATTATTGACTTACCTTTTATCTAGAATCTCCGGTTGAAACTAACTAGCTACTTGCTATTAGCCACCATTAGCGGTTTTCACCCAGAACATCTGATTTTCTGCCGGAATAACTGAATCACTGGACATTAACACCGGATCGCAACTAGCTAGCCGCAACCGAATGGATGTTGCTGTTGTCCACTAATCACCACTGCCCCCGAAGCAAGCACCAGTTAGCCTTGAGCTAGCCTCGAGCCAGGCCCATATCCCAGCTATCTACCTCTCTGTCTACCGGACGGGAGTAGCCAGCTAACTAGCTACTTGCTATTAGCCACCATTAGCGGTTTTTCACCATTGTCCATGGCCTGCACTACCTACCAGCCAGCTCTAGCCTGGACTATTATCGGCCAGTCTGCACTGTCTGCACAGCGCGTTATCGACCCAGAACATATCGTTTTTTCTGCCGGAATAACTGAATCACTGGACCTTTAACACCGGATCATCACAACTAGCTAGCTGCAACCAAATGGATGTTGTTGTTGGCTAATCAGCCTTGAGCTACGCTCGAGCCAGGCCCATCTCCCGGCTATCTACCTCTCTGTCAACCGGACGGGACCTCCTAGTGTTGACACGAAGCCCCGCCGATCCAACACGACTGGTCTGCCGACGAAATCGTCTGATGTGGTTTCAACAGGCTATCCGTTACGACGTCGACCACGAAGATCCATCTGCTAGCCCCGGCCCGCTAGCACACACAAGCCGTGGCCTCTTGCTCGCCAGTGCTGTAGCAGCCCCCGAACTACCTCCAAACTCTCCTATTGCTGTTCACCAGACCTTATGATAACTCAGCTATACAGCTGATGCCTGCTGGACTGTATGTTTAGCCTCAGCCCAAACTTTGTCGCCATTACCAGCTGTTGTCTTAGCTCTCTCAAATTAACACCTGTGATTGCTTTATGCCTCTCTCCCATGCCAATATGCCTTGCTTATTGCTGTTTCGGTTATTTCTTATTGTACTATTTCACTGTAGATCCCCCAGCCCAGCTTAACCTGCCTTAGATAGCTCCTTTGTCCCAACCCCATACACACGGATACCGACTCAATCGGTGCCTCCAGTGATGCTATCTCCTTCATCGTTACCCAACGCTTAGGTTTACCTCCACTGTACTCATATCCTTCCATATCCTTGTCTGTACATAATGCCCTGAATCTATTCTACAACGCCCGGAAATCTGCCCTTTTTTTTCTCTGTACCCAACGCACTAGAAGATGAGTTCTTAAAGCCTTTAGTCGTATCCTTATTATACTCCTCCTCTGTTCCTCTGGTGATGTAGAGGTTAACCCAGGCCCTGTAGCCCCCAGTATTACTCCTACTCCCCAGGCGCTATCATTTGTTGACTTCTGTAACCGGAAAAGCCTTGGATTCTTGCACGTTAACATCCGAAGCCTCCTCCCTAAGTTTGAGTTATTCACTGCGTTAGCACACTCCGCCAACCTGATGTTCTAGCAGTGTCTGAATCCTGGCTTAGGAAGGCCACCAAATGTCCATCCCCAACTACAACATTTTCCGTCTCGATAGAACTGCCAAAGGGGGTGGGGTTGCAATCTACTGTAGAGATAGCATACAGAGCTCTATCATACTATCCAGGTCTGTGCCCAAACAGTTTGAGCTTCTACTTCAAAAAAATCCACCTTTCCAGAAATAAGTCTCTCACTGTTGCCGCTTGCTACAGACCCCCCTCAGCCCCCAGCTGTGCCCTGGACACCATATGTGAACTGATTGCCCCCCATCTATCCTCAGAGTTCGTACTGCTTGGTGACCTAAACTGGGATATGCTTAACACCCCGGCCAACCTACAATCTAAACTAGATGCCCTCAATCTCACACAAATTATCAACGAACCTTCCAGGTACAACCCTAAATCCGTAAACATGGGCACCCTCATAGATATCATCCTGACAAATTTACCCTCTGAATACACCTCCGCTGTCTTCAACCAGGATCTCAGCGATCACTGCCTTATTGCCTGTGTCCGTAATGGGTCCGCGGTCAAACGACCACCCCTCATCACTGTCAAACGCTCCCTAAAACACTTTAGCAAGCAGGCCTTTCTAATTGACCTGGCCCGGGTATCCTGGATGGATATTGACCTCATTCCGTCAGTAGAGGATGCCTGGTTGTTCTTTAAAAGTGCTTTCCTCTCAATCTTAAATAAGCATGCCCCATTCAAAAAATTCAGAACTAAGAACAGCCCCTGGGTCTCCTCAGACTTGACTGCCCTTGACCAGCACAAAAACATCCTGTGGCGTACTGCATTAGCATCAAACAGACCCCGTGATATGCAACTTTTCAGGGAAGTCAGGAACCAATATACACAATCAGTTAGGAAAGCAAAGGCTAGCTTTTTCAAACAGAAATTTGCATCTTGTAGCACTAACTCCAAAATGTTTTGGGACACTGTAAAGTTCATGGAAAATAAGAGCACCTCCTCACAACTGCCCACTGCACTGAGGCTAGGAAACACTGTCACCACCGATAAATCTACAATAATCGAGAATTTCAACAAGCATTTTGCTACGACCCTTTCTTTCTAAAAATAGCCGCCAAAATTGTCGCAACCACTATTACTAGCCTGTTCAACCTCTCTTTCGTAACGTCTGAGATCCCCAGAGATTGGAAAGCTGCCGCGGTCATCCCCCTCTTCAAAGGGGGTGACACTCTAGATCCAAACTGTTACAGACCTATATCCATCCTGCCCTGCCTTTCGAAAGTATTTGAAAGCCAAGTTAACAAACAGATCACCGACCATTTCGAATCCCACCGTACATTCAGCCACGCTCAAGGTCCTAAACGATATTATAACCGCGATCGATAAAAGACAGTACTGCGCAGCCATCTTCATCGACCTGGCCAAGGCTTTCGACTCTATCAACCACCGCATTCTTATTGGCAGACAAAATAGCCTTGGTTTCTCTAATGACTGCCTCGCCTGGTTCACCAACTACTTCTCAGATAGAGTTCAATGTGTCAAATCGGAGGGCCTGTTGTCTGGACCTCTGGCCGTCTCTATGGGGGTGCCACAGGGTTCAATTCTCAGGCCGACTCTATTCTCTGTGTATATCAATGATGTCGCTCTTGCTGCTGGTGACGCTCGATCCACCTCTATGCGGACGACACCATTTTGTATACATCTGGCCCTTCATTGGACACTGTGTTAACAAACCTCCAAACGAGCTTCAACGCCATACAAAACTCCTTCCGTAGCCTCCAACTGCTCTTAAACACTAGTAAAACGAAATGCATGCTCTTCAACCGAACGCTGCTTGCACCCGCCCACCCGACTAGAATCACTACTCTCGGCGGTTCTGACCTAGAGTATGTGGACAACTACAAATACCTAGGTGTCTGGTTAGACTGTAAACTTTCCTTACAGACTCACATTAAGCATCTCCAATCAAAAGTTAGATCTAGAATCGGCTTCCTATTTCGCAACAAAGCCTCCTTCACTCATGCTGCCAAACATGCCCTCGTAAAACTGACTATCCTACCGATCCTTGACTTCGGCGATGTCATTTACAAAATAATTGCAAATTGGATGTAGTCTATCACAGTGCCATCCGTTTTGTCACCAAAGCCCCATATACTACCCACCATTGTGACCTGTATGCTCTTGTTGGCTGGCCCTCACTACATATTCGTCGCCAAACCCACTGGCTCCAGGTCATCTATAAATCACTGCTAGGCAAATCCCCGTCTTATCTTAGCTCACTGGTCACCATAGCAACACCCACCCGTAGTCTGCGCTCCAGCAGATATATCTCACTGGTCATCCCCAAAGCCAACATGTCCTTTGGCCACCATTCCTTCCAGAACTGCAAAAATCTCTGAAGCTGGAGACTCTTATCTCCCTCACTAACTTTAAGCGTCAGTTGTCAGAGCAGCTTACCGATCATTGCACCTGTACACAGCCATTCTGAAATTAGCCCACCCAACTACCTCATCCCCATATTGTTATTTATTTTGCTAATTTGCACCCCAGTATCTCTATTTGCACATCATCTTTTGCACATCTATCATTCCAGTGTTAATACCACATTTTAACTATTTTGCACTATGGCCTATTTATTGCCTTACCTATTTTTTAGTCATTTAGCAGACGCTCTTAACCAGAGCGACTTAAAGTTAGTGAGTGCATACATAATTTATTTTTCATACTGGCCCCCCCGTGGGAATCAAACCCACAACCCTGGCGTTGCAAACGCCATTCTCTACCAACTGAGCTACATCCCTTCCCGCCATTCCCTCCCCTACCCTGGACGATGCTGGGCCAATTGTGCGCCGCCCCATGGGTCTCCCGGGAGTGCCTGGATTCAAACCAGGATCTCTAGTGGCACAGCTAGCACTGCAATGCAGTGCCTTAGACCACTGCGCCACTCAGGAGATACCTCCATAACTTACTACATTCGCACACACTGTATATATATATATATATTTCTGTTGTATTTTTGACTTTATGTTTTGTTTACCCCATATGTAATTCTGTGTTGTTATTTTTATCGCACTGCTTTTCTTTATCTTGGCCAGGTCGCAGTTGTAAATGAGAACTTGTTCTCAACTGGCTTACCTGGTTAAATAAAGGTTAAATAAAAAAATAAAAAAGAGCATTCACTTAGGTCATTAAAATACTGTACTGCATTTGAACTCTATCGGTGTGTGTGTTACAGTAGTATTCCCTTTGCTAATAATGTGTATCCCCCCAAAAAAAAAAAACACACACTGACATCACAATCAGTAGAACAACAATAGCTAAATTAACAGCTGCTTATATAGAATATTAAATTACACATCAATGGGGTTTTTTCACTCTGATGTCTCTGTCTGTATTTTGCATTGTCATTACAGTTGGCCTACTGTACTATTCAAATGTACTCCTTTGTTCATGGTTATCTGTGGGGAAAGCCATTCTGTCTGTGAGAAGCTATTGCTCTGGGATGTACTGTGTTGATGTGCAACCCTAATTGGGGCATTATAACCACTCTGTTCAGCATATCAGCATATTCCCCATATTTTCTAAGCGTCCAGAGCTCTCTGGCCTCTGCTGTAGTGACACACAAAGAGACCTAGAGCCAGAACCAGAAACCAGAAGCCCCCGCAAAAATCAATAAAACAAAGGTCAATCATAGCCAAGTCTATTCTCTGTTTACTGTATTTGTTGCATACCAACAAGTTTAAATCATACAACACAATGAACACTCCCTTTGTGTTGTTATATCAATGGAATGAGACTTCCATTATAGAGAGGACGATGCCATGCAGTTCTTTATTTTGACTTAGGAGGGAATTAAGTCTAAGATGACTCCTTATTATCATGGCTGATTGTTCTATAATAGCTGGGTTGTGATAGACTGCTAAATAGAATTTTTACATACTCTATATCCAACTGTTTTATAAAAAATAAATCACATAAAAAAATATGCAATGCATTTAATTAATTAGCTATTTAACTAAATCGTTTCTGACTGTCAAAGCCATTTAGTCATCGACTCATACACCAACCACCAACAATTTGTAGTCGCTGAGAATGGCCCCATCGCTAATCCAAGCTGAAGGCTTTGTCTGCTCGAGCTCCCGATTCCCGAAGATGCTCAGCTCGAGTTGCTGGTGTGTCAGGCCCTGCACGGGATCCCACATCCGACCAGAAGGCAGCGGGACGATCAGGTACACACCATCTGTGTGAATGACCTGCCAAACATGGCAGACATCAGCATCATCAGTCAACTAGAGAGGAGAGGAGTCAGTGTGGGTGACACCTGACCACCATTCATCTGTCCATCTGTTTTCTCCCTGGCCAGGCCCGGGGCTCTCTCTCTCTCTCTTTCTCTCTCTCAGTCAGATGGCTGAACTGATGCGCTCATCATGTCCTTGAGGCCTAGTAGCATTGCCTTCTACAGTACTTCTCCATTTTGGCTTGAAAACATAGGACTACGCTACTGTATGTCACGTCTCCTCCCGTTGCTCCCCTCCGGCGCTCTGATTCGCCGGTCTACTGAGCCACCGGTCTGAGCGCACCACCTCGGCAACACCGGAATGGAATCCCAACACACCCTAATCACCTCCAGCGCACCTGCACCTCATCATCTCATCACTTCCCCTATTTAGACCTGGACTGTTCTGTAGGATGTTGTGTGTGATTGTTTTGCTTCATGTCATGTACTCTATCTTTGTTAATTCTCTTTGTCATTGTTTGAGTAAACCTTGACCTTGTTAATTCCTGCGTCTGCGTCCTGCCTCTTCGTATCCTCAGTACTCGTCACAGAATCACACACCAAACGAAAATGGATGCAGCAGGAGTTTCCCAGTGCCTCGACCAGCACCAGCAGCAGCTTGCCCAGTTGAACGTCACCATGCAGGAAGTGCTCCAAACTCTGCATAATCTGTCCAGGGCTCCGGTTCTACCACAGGGAGCGGCGAGTGCCTCCAATCCACCTGTCCCCGGACTATCACCCACTTCTGCGGGAACCCTCGCCCTGCCGGAGCACTTTGACTGTAAAACTACTAAATGTAGCGGCTTCCTGCTACAGGTTTCACTTTATCTGGCGTGTCAGCCTGGGGCATATCCATCTGACCAAGCCAGGATAGCGCTGGTGATTTCGCTTCTTAAGGGGAAGGCGCTGGATTGGGCCACGGCAGTCTGGGAAGGAGAGGAGGCAGTGGCGCTACCCTACCCCACCTTCCTCGCTCGATTCAGGGCGGTGTTTGATCATCCCACGGAGGGAAAGGACGGTGGTGAGCGTCTCCTCCATCTACAACAGAGAGAGGGGCCCGCGTCCGAGTACGCTTTGAGCTTTCGCACGGTGGCGGCGTCTTCCGGCTGGAATAAGCATGCTCTGCGCACAGCCTTCAGGAGAGGCTTACGGGAGGACATTAAGACGGAACTCGCATGTCGGGACGATGAGATGGACCTTGATACCCTTATCACCACGTCCATCCGTTGAAATGTTGCGAGAGAGACAGCGTTCCCAACACCTCCCGGAGCTTCGACGCTCACCCCACCTAAGTTATGGAAGCCGCCCTGATTCTGAGTCCTCACCCATGGAGATGGGCAACACCCCCTACACCACCACGGAACACAGATCTCCTGGCGGCTCCCTATCTAGGCGGTATGACTCACTTCGCCGCTCCGTGAGTATGACGTCATCTCCTATCACAAAACCATTGTTTTTAATTCCCATAACGGTGACTGGTTATTCCTTATCTTCCATTTCTACTGCAATGATAGATTCCAGATCAGCAGGGAACCTTATAGATAGGGAGCTGGTTTCTGAATGGGGGTTGCCCACCGTGCCACTGCCATCTCCACTACACCTCACCTCATTGGACAATCAACCCCTTGGGTCATGCACCATTATGCACGTCACTCACCCCATCACCATTCCCACACTACCGGAGCACCACGAGGAGCTGTCATTCCACATCGTCAAGTCACCCCTTCACCAGATCTTCTTGGGATTGCCCTGGCTCAGACTACACAAACTCACCATCAATTGGATCACCAAGAGGATCACAGCCTGGTCCACCTCATGCTGGAAGACCTGCCTGCAGGTGGTTTGTTGTTCCACGTCAGTTGAGAGTCCGGAGTCCGCCCTCCAGCCCAGATCCTCCAGATCTCTCCGATGTCTTCTCTTAATCAAAGGCTATGTGTCTCCCTCCTCACAGGTCCTGCGACTGCTCCATTGACCTGCTGGAGGGACAACACCCCCCGAAGAGTCACATTTACTCCCTTTCCATGGTGGAGACTGAGGCCATGGAGAAGTATGTGGTGGAGACCCTGAAACAGGGGTTCATCAGACGCTCTACCTCTCCTGCCTCCGCCAGCTTCTTCTTCGTGGCCAAAAAAGACAGAGGACTGAGGCCGTGCATTGACTACAGGGGGCTGAACGCAGTCACCACCAAGTACCGGTACCACCTCCCTCTGGTTCCGTCGGCCATCGAGCAGCTACGAGGGGCCTGGTACTTTACCAAGTTGGACCTGAGGAGTGCCTACAACACAGCCTGTTGGTGAAGGGGGAGAAATGCGAATTCCACCAACAGGCCATCCTTCCTGGGATACAGGATCAGTCCTCAGGGGGTGTTCATGGAAGGAGTGAAGACGGACACCGTCAGGTCATGGCCAATTCTCACCACCATCAAGGGCCTACAGAGCTTCCTGGGCTTCCTGGGCTTCGCCAATTTCTACCAGCGTTTCATCAGGTCCTTCAGTTCCATAGCCGCCCCGCTCACCTCTCTCCTTAAGGTTGGGCCTCAGAAGCTGACCTGGAACCCTGAGTCTGACGATGCCTTCAAGAGGCTGAAGGAGAGGTTCACCACAGAGCCCATCCTAAAACACCCAGATCCCTCTCGTCCTTTCATCCTGGAGGTGGACGCATCGGAGGAGGGCGTGGGTGCGGTCCTCTCCCAGCGGCACTGTAAGCCAGAGAAAATGTATCCCTGTGCCCTTTTCTCAAAAAGCTTACCCCCGCAGAGAGGAATTATGGAGTTGGAGACAGGGAGCTGTTGGCGGTGGTCCTCGCTCTGGAGGAATGGAGACACTAGCTGGAGGGCGCAGTCCATCCATTCCGGATTCTCACTGACCACCGGAATTTGGAGAAAATACGGGCAGCGAAACGGATGAACTCTCGTCAAGCCAGGTGGGCCCAATTTCTTACTCGATTTCAATTCATTCTGTCCTACCGCCCAGGATCCCAGAATGTGAAATCTGACAAACTCTCCAGGATGCACCATGCCGGAGAAAGGAAGGATCTGGGGGGCCCCATCCTGCCCTCGTCTCTCATCGTTGCACCTGTCGTTTGGGATGTGGACGAAAACATCCGCCTGGCAGACCCGTCGCCTGCCAACGCCCCTCCGGGGCGCGTGTATGTACCCACCAGTGTCCGGGACCACCTGCTGATCTGGTGCGCACACCTACCTTACGGCAGGGCACTCTGGTATTACATGCACCCTGCATTCTCTAGCACAAAAGTACTGGTGGCCCACCTTGGCTTCTGATGTGTCCCTCTATGTCAACTCCTGTTCCGTATGTGCCCAAACGAAGACACCTCGTAACGCCTCGGCAGGCAAACTAGTTCCCCTCCCAGTGCCTCAGCGACCTTGGTCACACCTGTCCATAGACTTTGTCACCGACCTTCCACGTTCTGATGGCTTCACCACAGTCATAGTGTTCGTAGATCGGTTCTCCAAATCATGCAATTTTTTGCCACTAACTGGTCTTCCTTCTGCTCTCCAGGTCGCTGAGGTCCTGTTCCAACAGGTCTTCCGGCATTATGGACTTCCGGAGGACATCGTCTCGGACCGTGGCCCCCAATTCACCTATGAGTGTGGAAGGCTTTCCTGGAGAAGATCAAGGCCACGGCCAGCCTCACTTCCGGGTATAGGCCTCAGTCGAATGGGCAGGTGGAGCGCATGAACCAGGAGCTGGGGAGGTTTCTTCGTGCCACTGTCAGGACCGGCAGGGTGAGTGGGCGAGGTTTCTTCCCTGGGCAGAATATGCCCAGAACTCCCTCGTTCACTTCTCCACTGGGCTCACTCCCTTCCAGTGTGTCCTGGGGTACCAGCCGGCCCTGGTCCCTTGGACACCCAGCCAGACTGATGCGCCCGCTGTCGACGAGTGGTTCCACAGGGCCGGACAGGTCTGGGACGCCGCCCATGTCCATCTCCAGAGAGCCATTCGTCGGCAGAAGGACCAAGCCGACTGTCACGTCTCCTCCCGTTTCTCCCCTCCGGTGCTCTGATTTGCCAGTCTACTGTGCCACCGGTCTGAGTGCACCACCTCTGCAACACCGGAATGGAAACCCAACGCACCCTAATCACCTCCAGCGCACCTGCACCTCATCTCATCACTACCCCTATTTAGCCCTGGACTGTTCTGTAGGATGTTGAGTGTGTTTTGCTTCGTGTCATGTACTCTATATTTGTTAATTCTCTTTGTCATTGTTTGAGTAAACCTTGACCTTGTTAATTCCTACATCTGCATCCTGTCTCTTCGTATCCTCAGTACTCGTCACTCTGTACTACATGTCCTTGTTGTTGTCGTTAAATGGCAGAGGGAATCTTTATAGTAGGTAGAGGAGCATCTGACCTCATTGTAAGTACCATTTCAGTGCATGTTCTTACTGATGGGACTTCATAGTTATTTCATGAAAAAGACACTAACTAAAAACAAACATGCTCAGGATTCAACTACATTTACAAAATACTAAATTGCCTTGTTTTGATTAGTCCCTTGTGATATGAGCCCTGGTCTGTGTTATTCTATTAGAGAATAGCTCATGATAAAAGCAACTTCCTCTCATTCTTCCACTCATCCAAAATAAGATTTCGATTGATTAACTGCCATCGAAGCAGGGCATCATCAGATTGGTAAAATCTCAGCATGTTTCCGTACAGTACAACTCGGAGGCAGTGAATTTAGCAGCGTCTTTAGTGAGACACAGATCTGCTCCCACAATCAGCTGATTTCTCTGCTTGGCTTGGGCGATACATCATTAAGGAAGGAGGAGGGTCACAGAGGTTCACAGAGCTACACAGGTTTATCATCTTCCCCCATCGCCCCCATCTCGCCTGCCAGTCAATTTGTATAATTTACCTCCGTTCTGTCTCTCTCTTAAAGCACCCGTTTGACCCCCCGATGCTGATGAGTCAAACATTGCATATAAATTAAATGGCGGAGACTCTGGGAGAATGTATACGGCCAAGTCAATAATTTGATGGGGAAATGATTCTCAGACGATGCCCGACACAGAGCTGTTTAGGTATGAACAGTAAGCAGGAAAAGAGCGAGAAGAAACAGAGCAAGGGAGAGAGAATGAGAGAGAGAGAACGAGGGAGAGAAAGGGGGAAGAAACTGAAAGAGAGAGCGGTAGAACGAGAGGAAGAGAGAGACCAAGAGTAATGAGGAATGAGAAGTTTAAGTTTGTCCTTCCCCGAGGTGATTTGTAGAAGTGACCCCCAGAAGGAGAGAGATGCTGCTGAGCTCTGTGGTGTGTATACCTCCCTGCCTACCCGACGGAGGGGGCTTTAGTTTATGTCTCATAGTCAATCATGAGCCAACCTGCTGAGGGATGGAGGGATGGGAGAGGAGGAGAGGAGTGATGGTGCTATGGAGAAGAAGTGATTACCCTGCGCCGAGCTAAGGGGGTGAGAGTAGAACAGGACTATTTTATTTTGTCAATTGAAGTGTGCAAATGGAAATGTCAGAGCGGCCTGAGAGTTTACAAATGTGATAAGGAGAGCAAGTGCCGCCGTCGAACGCCTGGTCAATCGCCACTGTCTTTTGAGTGTTGTTTTTGTTATCCTATTTGATGGTGTGCTGTTGCGGGCTTTGCAGTCAAATGTTCTGCAGATGAAGTGTGGGCCAAGGAAAGGGAGAAATTGTTTGGTGTTAGAAATCCCACACTTTTGTTTGGTGGGCCTCCCACACTTTCGCAACAATCAATGGAAACATAGAAAAGATAAATTAGTAAATGCTATTCACTATATAGACGAATTGAAGAATATTAGGAATGAGCCACACACTCAAGATGATTCCATCTATGGTCCCAACAATAACAAAAGCCTTACAGAATCCAAAACACATCCCAAACTAACGTCTTGTAAAAATGCAAATATTCCAATTAAGTCTGTAAAGAATTTCAAACACTTCAATGTTTTTATCAAACTTCAATGTCAGTGAGACTCACGACATATGTGCTTAGTTTAAATTTAGACCCATCCACCACAATTTAATGCTTGTGCAGTCACATTTCTCTGACTTGATGAGGAGTGTTGTTGATGCCGAATCGCTATGCGGGATACTAGCGTCTGCAGTATTCTGTTTTGACAACCAGGCTAATTTCTGCTTTGGGTCATCAATATTTGTGACACTGCCGTACTGGTGTAAATATAGCATGGTTCTTTGTTCTGCTTAGAAAGCGACATGTCTGATGACATAGACAGGAATTATTTTGATTTGTTTGTTAGTTTGTTCTGTGTAGACAGTAGGTTGTTCTGCATTTGCTTCCCTCTAGATTTCACACACACACACACACACACACACACAAACACAAACACACACACACACAGTGCTCTCACTATGGTGCAATATCCTTGGACATGTGTACTGTAGACGGCAACTTAAGCTCATCTACCCACTCACTCGAGGCAGGGATGCAAATATCAAGTTGGAATGAAATTATTCGACTTATATTCATGTAGTTTCTGAGACATTCTGCAAAAAATATATAGACTCCCTAGTGACAAGAACTATTGTAAAACAGAACTGTGCAAACTTTTAATAAATTATAATATCTTTGTAATATATTTCATACTTAGAGAGTCAGTACTTCAGCTGTTGGCTATTCTCTGTGGATTTAAGCCCTCTTTTTTCCGAGCTGTTCAGAGAGTGGACTTACTCTCTCGCTCTCTAATTGACTACACTCATTAGTAGCATTCATTTTGATTCTGAACAAGGCTTCATGCCCCTCTCTCTGCTTCTTCTTCCTCTTCTTCTTCTTTGAGATTGTGTCGGTGGATCGCATCCAACTTTTAGGTGGATTCACCGCCAACTACTGTACTGGAGTGTGAGGCCAGTCATGGCCTATCTACATTAACATCCGGTAATACAAAATTGTGAAAAAGGAAAATTACTGTGCCAACTATTAGCCCTCACAAAAAAACACCACCCATTCAACTATTTAACCCTATCAAATCCTACTCCAGGCCAACGGTCTGGGAGGACAGAACACTACCACTTGCATCGGCAATAAACTATTGATATTGAAGGGTATGTATGGTATGGACACAACAGAAACACTCATGTGAAAGCCCTCAGGGGCACTGGGGGAGTGGGGATATGTGTAAAGACTGATATGATGAAAGCATATACAATTGAAATTGTCGATAAAGCCATAGAATGAATTATTATTTTGTGCTTTGAACATAGGGAGTCAGATTATTGTTTTGTTGTGTTTTCATGCTATTTGCCACCTGAACAGTCCACATGGGGTAGAGATGCATCCACCTTCTATAATCATCTGTTAAGTCAAGTATACCTATATACAGAAGCAGATGCTATTTACATATGTGGGGATGTTAACAGTCGAATTGGGAGGTCAGATGACTATATAAATTATATTGATGATATTCTATCGCGTGTTGCTTTGGAAGACTTTGTTAATCATCATGGGGAATTCCTTCGGGACTCTAAAATGTGTATCATTAATGGAAGGATATGCCCCTTAAGCGATAACTTTACATCCATATCTGGCAAAGGAAATGTTGTGGTGGACTATATAGTTACCCTCCACGACTGTCTAGAAACTTGTTTGGAATTTAAGGTGTTCCCCCTACACAGTTGGTTGAAGAATGCAGATGTTTTGACTTAATTGGAGAAAAAGGTAGACTTCCAGCATGTGTTTGATAAAAGACTGTGCCTATTCAAATGTAGATATCAGAGAGGGCAGTTATTACACTTGGAGGAGACACAGACAAGAAATCCTCAACAGTTCTGGAGCCAAATAAACAAGTTAGGACCAAAACGACATCAGAAAATCCCAATGGAAGTCAGGGAAGATCAGGGGGGACTGAACTTTGATATTACACAGGTACTTAAGGAGTGGGAGAAGGGGTTTGCTGTTTTGTTCTCAGGTAACGAAAATGTGGCATATTTTGAGGAAGAATTTTATAAAGACACATGTTCCCTGAGAACTAAACTGGAAAATACAATGTTAGAACCCTCTTATATATCTAACCCATACTTAAATGAGGAGCTGTCTGTGGCATAAATTAAGAAATTGATTGACTGCAAAAAATGGGAAAGCATTTGACATTGATGAACTGCCTAATCAAGTTTTAAAATCCCCTAAATTAATTGACGTCCTATATGATTTGCTCCAAATTTGTTTTGAGGACAGTATACTGCCATCCACTTGGTATAAGTCTATTGTGAATCCCATTCCCAAATCTTCAGAAAATGACCCGAGAGTACCACTGAAATATAGAGGCATAATTTTCTTAAGTACAGTCTATAAATTACAGTATATTCATCCATCCTCAACAAGATTACCTTTTTGGAGGATCAAAACATTCTGGTGGAAGAACAAAATGGTTTTCGTAAATCCAGAGCTTGTATAGATCATATCTTCTCGGTCTGTAAAATAATCAGAAATAGACTACACGAAGAGAAGCCTACTTTTGCATGTTTAATTGATTTCCAGAAAGCTTTTGATTTCTTTTGACACGCAAAACGACACCGGATTCAAAAATTAGAATCTTTCAATTTAAATTATTATATAAAATTCTTGCTACCAATAGAATGTTATTTATATGGGGGATACAATCTTCCCAGCTCTGCAGATTTTGCTGTGAAGAGACAGAATCATTAGATCATTTGTTTTGGTTCTGTCCATTTGTAGCTTGTTTTTGGACACAGGTCCAGGAATGGCTAAAGGATTGCAATATTTACCTGGAACTAACCTTGCAGATAGCATTACTGGGTGATCTGAAAAGTCATAGTCAATCAATCAATATATAATAATACTTTTAGCAAAAATGTTTATTTTTTTAATTCACAATCTGTAGAAGCAATGAGAATAGAAAGGTTCAGGACTTTTGTAAAACATCACAGTACGGTTGAAATATATATGGCAAATAGAAATCCTATATGGATGGTGTTAAAGAGATAGATGGGAGGTATTGAATAGAGTTGAAGGATGGGACTAATAACAAATAACAACAAATAATAACAAAGATAGCTAATAATGTAAGCATACTGTGTCCATAATAAGTATATAGGTTGTATGTTGGGAGCTTTTGGGAAAGAGCACAGTTAGAAAGATATGGCATATAGAAGCAAACCGGATGGACATCATGAAAATGATCGGAGAGGTTGAGAGTAGAAGAAGTTCAGGAGCAATAAAAATAAAATATATATATATATATATATATATATATATATATATATATATATATATATATATATATATATATATATATATATATATTTAATATAATTATTGTAAAATTAACTATGTCCATAAGGTGTAGATAGTAAGTATAGACCGGAAGTAGAGGCCTGGGCATTGTTGTTCACTAATTTACTCCAAGTAGGGAAAGGATGGTGGGGTTGAAAAGTAATAAAGGGGAGTATATTTATAAAAAATAAAAATATACAAAAACATGGGGGATTGGAAGTGATGCAGACAATTACATTGATAGAAGATACAATCTATCTGCAATATTAAGCTGATCCATTCCCCCCCCCAAAAATAAAAAAATAAAAAAATAAAAAAATAATAATAAGCTTTTGATTTTGTAAATAGGGATCTTTTAGCCTATAGTTTGTTAAAGACATGGGTTGATGGGACATTTTATCTCGCAATCCAGTCTCTATACAAAGTAGCAATTGCTTGTGTTCGTGTTAATGAATATCGTACAGATTGGTTTCCCACACCCTCGGGTGTAAAACAAGGAGATGTGTTATCACCGACATTGTTTGCTATGTTTATAAATGATTTGGCAAAATAAATTAAACAGTTAAATATTGGATTAAGATATGATGATGAAATGCTAAGTATCCTTTTATATGCTGATTATATTATTTTGATGGCAGAAACTGAACAAGTGTCACGCCCTGACTTATGGGACTCTAGTATGTTGAGTCAGGGTGTGGAGTTCTATGTTGTTATTTCTATGTTCTCGTTCTAGGTTGTGTGTTTCTATGTTTGGCCGGGTGTGATTCCCAATCAGAGGCAGCTGTCGCTCGTTGTCTCTGATTGGGGATCATACTTAATGTAGCCTGTTTGCATCATTAGTTGTGGGATCTTGTTCCGTGTAGAAGCTTGTATTGTGTTTAGCCTGAGGACGTCACGTTACGTTGTTTTGTTGTTTTTGTTCGTGTGTTTATCTTTATAATAAACATGTATGCATTTCACGCTGCGCCTTGGTCTGACCCGTCCTTCAACGAACGTGACAGAAGATCCCACCAAACACGGACCAAGCAGCGTGCCCAGGAGCAAACACCCTGGACACAGGTGGGGAAGATTTGGTCTTGGGAGGAGATATTTGCGGGGAAAGGACCCTGGGCGAAGAAGGAAGCCCAGGCAGGAGAGGCAGCCCCAAGAAAATGTTTGGGGGGGGCTAAAGGAGTGGTCGGGGAGCGAGAGAGAAGAGCCCCGACCACTGCACCCGGTGGGTTTCCAGGTTGAGTCCCTACGACCATGGGAAGAAGAGTGGGAACAGTTTTATACTGAGGAGTCGGAGGATGACGACGACGATGAGTTTCTGTTCCCTAACTTGTGGGGGCTCCCGGAGGAGTCCTCACTGGAGGAGGAGTGCCGAGAGAGAGAGAGAAGGATCGGATCTGCAGGGTAAGAGAGGAGGCCACCACATTACGGGGGCTGATAGCAAGAATAGAGCGGGAGAGCTCCATTCAAGAGGAGGCACTGCAGGAGGCTCGTAGGGAGAAGGAGGAAGTAGATGCACGGAGAGAGGAGCTGGTTAGGCAACATAAGGAGCGTGGGTTAATAGAGGAACCCATGTATGCGGAGATACGCACTGTATCGCCAGTGCGCATGCACAGCCCAGTGCGTTCTGTGCCAGCGCCCCGCACGTGTCGTGCGAAAGTGGGCAGCCAGCCAGGACGGGTTGTGCCGGCTCAACGCTCCTGGTCTCCAGTGCGCCTCCAAGGTCCAGTATATCCTGCTCCGGTTCTACGCACTGTGTCACCAGTGCACCTTACCAGTCATGTACGGCCCGTTCCTGTTCCTCGCACCAGACCAGTGGTGCGTGTTCCCAGTCCGGCCCGTTCCTGCTCCCCGCACCAAGCCAGTGGTGTGTGTCCCCAGTCCGGCCCGGCCCGTTCATGTTCCTCGCACCAGACCAGTGGTGCGTGTTCCCAGTCCGGCCCGTTCCTACTCCCCGCACCAAGCCAGTGGTGTGTGCCCAGTCCGGCCCGTTCCTGCTCCTCGCACCAGACCTGTGGTGCGTGTTCCTAGTCCGGTCCGGCCCGTTCCTGCTCCTCGCACCAGACCTGTGGTGCGTGTCTCCAGTCCGGCCCGGCCCGTTCCTGCTCCTCGCACCAGACCAGTGGTGCGTGTGTCCAGTCCGGCACGGCCCGTGCCCGTTCCACCGGTGCCGGTCAGCTGCTCCACTCCGGCGCCAGAGCAGTCCGCTCCACCTGGGTCTAGTCCAGCTCCGGTCAGCTGCTCCACTCCGGAGCTAGAGCAGTCCGCTCCACCGGTGCTTAGTCCAGCTCCGGTCAGCGGCTCCACTCCGGAGCCAGAGTAGTCCGCTCCACCGGTGCCCGGTCCAGCTCCGGTCAGCGGCTCCACTCCGGAGCCAGAGCAGTCCGCTCCACCGGTGCTTAGTCCAGCTCCGGTCAGCGGCTCCACTCCGGAGCCAGAGTAGTCCGCTCCACCGGTGCCCGGTCCAGCTCCGGTCAGCGGCTCCACTCCGGAGCCAGAGCAGTCCGCTCCACCGGTGCCTAGTCCAGCTCCGGTCAGCTCCGGTCAGCGGATCCACTCCGGAACCAGA
Organism: Coregonus clupeaformis; assembly: GCF_020615455.1. NCBI lineage: Eukaryota > Metazoa > Chordata > Actinopteri > Salmoniformes > Salmonidae > Coregonus > Coregonus clupeaformis. The sequence goes on along the minus strand of NC_059221.1, from coordinate 47,289,040 downwards.
GCAGTCCGCTCCACCGGGGTCCAGTCCAGCTCCGGTCAGCAGCTCCACTCCGGAGCCATAGCAGTCCGCTCCACCGGTGCCCAGTCCAGCTCCGGTCAGCGGCTCCAGTCCAGACCCAGACGTCAGCCCCTCTCCAGGTTCGGGGTCTCCCACACCAGGGTCCAGACAGGGCTTGGTGCATCGTGGGAGGAAGGAGAGGGGAAGCAGCGCGCCGAAGTCCAGACCAGACCAGGGGCACAACGGGGAGGCTGAGAGAATGTGGTCATCACGCCCGGAGCCGGATCCTACCCTGTTATGTCAGGTTTGTGCGGTCAGAGTCCGCACCTTTGGGGGGTACTGTCCAGCCGGCCGTGACCGGGAGACCCATGGGGCGGCGCACAATTGGCCCAGCGTCGTCTAGGGTAGGGGAGGGAATGGCCGGCATGGATGTAGCTCAGTTGGTAGAGCATGGCGTTTGCAACGCCAGGGTTGCGGGTTCGATTCCCACGGGGGTATGAAAAAATATAGAATAATGTATGCACTCACTAACTGTAAGTCGCTCTGGATAAGAGCGTCTGCTAAATGACTAAAATGTAAAATGTAATGTAAATGTACTGTCACGCCCTGACTTATGGGACTCTAGTATGTTGAGTCAGGGTGTGGAGTTCTATGTTGTTATTTCTATGTTCTCGTTCTAGGTTGTGTGTTTCTATGTTTGGCCGGGTGTGATTCCCAATCAGAGGCAGCTGTCGCTCGTTGTCTCTGATTGGGGATCATACTTAATGTAGCCTGTTTGCATCATTAGTTGTGGGATCTTGTTCCGTGTAGAGGCTTGTATTGTGTTTAGCCTGAGGACTTCATGTTACGTTGTTTTGTTGTTTTTGTTCGTGTGTTTATCTTTATAATAAACATGTATGCATTTCACGCTGCACCTTGGTCTGACCCGTCCTTCAACGAACGTGACAACAAGACCTGCAGAACATGTTATTATGTGCAGTCAATTAGTGTAAAGATGGAGACTCATGATCAACCAGACAAAAACACAGATATTTTAGAAAAACAGGTACTAAGAGAAGTGTTTTTCAGTTTTGTTTTGGTGAAGACATTTTTGAGTTTACTAGCAACTATAAATATTTGGGAATTTCTATTGATGAACATATTACCTTTCTATATGGAACATCTGCCCTAGCCGACTCCGCAAGTAGAGCTCTTGGGGGAGTTATAGGAAAAACAAAAATCCTCTAAGATATTGGTTATGCTACATATTCCAAACTGTATCAGACATGCGTGTGTCCTGTTCTGGACTATTCAGCAGGAGTGTGGGGTGCTAAGAGGTATCTAAAAAATGAACATGTCCATGACAGAGCACTACGCTACTTTTTAGGTGTCCACAAGTTTGCACATATACTTGCAATAACTGGGGACATGGGCTGGGAACCCTGTGAGCTGAGATGGAAGGCATGTATGGTGAGACTTTGGAATAGACTGTTGGATATGTCAACTGCCAGAATAGCTAATAACGTTTTTCAATGGGATCTATCCATAGGGGGAGCCTGGGCAACTGAAATGTTTTAGCTTTTGTACATCTGTACGAAAACCAAATTAAGGGAGACGTAGATATTATTAAAAAACAACTGTTGATGCAATATGAAAAAAAAAATTGGTGGAGGAGATTAATTATGAACCCAAATGGAGAACCTTTTGTTTGATTAAGGGTGAATTCGTGTGTGAGAGATATATTATGTATAACCTACCTAAAAGCAAGAGATCGCTATGTGCACAGGTAAGATCAGGGATATTGCCTCTGCGTATTGAAACAGGTTGGTACTGTGGTGAAATGGAAGAGGAAAGACTATGTAACTATTGTGACCTCGAAGAAATAGAGAATGAAACTCATTATATCCTCTATTGCCCTTTCTACCACAATATATGTTTGTTCTTATTCCAGAAAGCACACCAGATATACCTTGGCATTATGTGGCTGAGCGATGAAGAGAAACTGAAATGTTTTTTTGTCCATTGTGTATTTCCGTTTGCGGAATATTTAGATAAAGCCTGGAATAAAAGAAAAAGGGCTACCTATAATTAAATTATAAACATATTTAGTTTCCATGTGGTAAATGGCACGTGTGTATATAGATTGTGTATAGTCTCCCACATGAATCTTCTCTTTGTGCCAGACTGGGTTGAAAAGCCTTCTGTTTATTTTTTGTATTTATTTATCTGTATATGTTATGTATGTTTGTGTATATACAGTGCTATGAAAAAGTATTTGCCCCCTTTCTAATTTTCTCTACTTTTGCATATTTGTGATACTGAATGTTATCAGATCTTCAACCAAAACCTAATATTAGATAAAGGGAACATAAGTGAACAAATAACACAACAATTACATATTTATTAAACAAAGTTATGCAACACCCAATTCCCCTGTGTGAAAAAGTAATTGCCCCCTTACACTCAATAACTGGTTGTGCCACCTTTAGCTGCAATGACTCCAACCAAATGCTTGCTGCAGTTGTTGATCAGTCTCTCACGTCGCTGTGGAGGAATTTTGGCCCACTCTTCCATGCAGAACTGCTTTAACTCAGTGACGTGTGGGTTTTCAAGCATGAACTGCTCGTTTCAAGTCCTGCCACAACATCTCAATTGGGATTAGGTCTGGACTTTGACTAGGCCATTCCAAAACTTCCAATTTGTTGCGTTTTAGCAATTTTCATGTAGACTTGATTGTGTGTTTTGGATCATTGTCTTGCTGCATGACCCAGCTGCGCTTCAGCTTCAGCTCACAGACGGATGGTCTGACATTCTCCTGTAGAATTCTCTGATTCAGAGCAGAATTCATGGTTCCTTCTATTAAGGCAAGTCGTCCAGGTCCTGAGGCAGCAAAGCATCCCCAAACCATCACACCACCACCACCATGCTTGACCTTAGGTATGATGTTCTTACTGTGGAATGCAGTGTTTGGTTTTCGCCAGGCATAATGGGACCCATCTCGTCCAAAAAGTTGACTCAAGTTTGCCAAAAATCACCTGGATGATCATCAAGACTCTTGGAAGAATGTTCTATGGACAGATGATTCAAAAGTATAACTTTTTGGACGACATGGTTCCAGTAATGCCTGGCGAAAACCAAACTCTGCATTCCACAGTAAGAACATTATACCAAAGGTCAAGCATGGTGGTGGTGGTGTGATGGTTTGGGGATGCTTTGCTGCCTCAGGACATGGACGACTTGCCTTAATAGAAGGAACCATGAATTCTGCTCTGTATCAGAGAATTCTACAGGAGAATGTCAGACCATCCGTCTGTGAGCTGGAGCTGAAGCGCAGCTGGGTCATGCAGCAAGACAATGATCCAAAACACACAATCAAGTCTACATGAAAATTGCTAAAAAGCAACAAATTGGAAGTTTTGGAAAGGTTTTGCTCGCCTGAGGTAGAGTATTTTATGATAAGCTGTAGACCACACTATTTACTAAGAGAGTTTTCATCTATATTTTTCATAGCTGTCTATTTACCACCACAAACCAATGCTGGCATTAAGATTGCACTGAATGAGCTGTATAAGGCCATAAGTGAACAGGAAAACGCTCATCCAGAGGCAGCGCTCCTAGTGGCCGGGGACTTTAATGCAGGGAAACTTAAATCAGTTCTACCTCATTTCTATCCGCATGTTAAATGTGCAACCAGAGGAAAAAATACTCTAGACCACCTTTACTCCACACACAGAGACGCATACAAAGCTCTCCCTTGCCCTCCATTTGGCAAATCTGACCATAACTCTATCCTCCTGATTCCTGCTTATAAGCAAAAACTAAAGCAGGAAGCACCAGTGACTCTGTTAATATAAAAGTGGTCAGATGACGCAGATGCTAAGCTACAGGACTGTTTTGCTAGCACAGACTGGAACATGTTCCGGGATTCTTCAGATAGCATTGAGGAGTACACCACATCAGTCACTGGCTTCATCAATAAGTGCATTGATGATGTCGTCCCCACAGTGACCGTACGTACATACCCCAACCAGAAGCCATGGATTACAGGAAACATCCGCACTGAGCTAAAGGGTAGAGCTGCCGCTTTCAAGGAGCAGGACTCTAACCCGGACGCTTATAAGAAATCCCGCTATGCCCTCCGACGAACCATCAAACAGGCAAAGCGTCAATACAGGACTAAGATTGAATCGTACTACACCGGCTCTGACGCTAGTCGGATGTGTCAGGGCTTGAAAACTATTACAGACTACAAAGGAAAGCATAGCCGCGAGCTGCCCAGTGACAAGACTTCCAGACGAGCTAAACCACTTCTATGCTCGCTTTGAGGCAAGCAACACTGAAGCATGCATGAGAGCACCAGCTGTTCCAGATGACTATGTGATCACGCTCTCCGTAGCCGATGTGAGTAAGACTTTTAAGCAGGTCAACATTCACAAGGCCGCAGGGCCAGACGGATTACCAGGACGTGTACTCTGAGCATGTACTGACCAACTGGCAAGTGTCTTCACTGACATTTTCACCATGTCCCTGACTGAGTCTGTAATACCAACATGTTTCAAGCAGACCCCCATAGTCCTCGTGCCCAAGGACACTAAGATAACCTGCCTAAATGACTACAGACCCGTAGCACTGACGTCTGTAGCCATGAAGTGCTTTGAAAGGCTGGTCATGGCTCACATCAACACCATTATCCCAGAAACCCTAGACCCACTCCAATTTGCATACCGCCCCAACAGATCCACAGATGATGCAATCTCTATTGCACTCCACACTGCCCTTTCCCACCTGGACAAGAGGAACACCTACGTGAGAATGCTATTCATTGACTACAGCTCAGCATTCAACACCATAGTGCCCTCAAAGCTCATAACTAAGCTAGGGATCCTGGGACTAAACACCTCCCTCTGCAACTGGATCCTGGACTTCCTGACGGGCCGCCCCCAGGTGGTAAGGGTAGGTAACAACACATCTGCCACACTGATTCTCAACACGGGGGCCCCTCAGGGGTGCGTGCTCAGTCCCCTCCTGTACTCCCTGTTCACCCATGACTGCATGGCCAGGCACGACTCCAACACCATCATTAAGTTTGCCGACGACACAGCAGTGGTAGGCCTGATCACCGACAACGATGAGACAGCCTATAGGGAGGAGGTCAGAGACCTGGCCATGTGGTGCCAGGATAACAACCTCTCCCTCAACGTGACCAAGACAAAGGAGATGATTGTGGACTACAGGGGAAAAAAGAGGACTGAGCACGCCCCCATTCTCATCGACGGGGCTGTAGTGGAACAGGTTGAGAGCTTCAAGTTCCTTGGTGTCCACATCACCAACGAACTATCATGGTCCAAACACATTTGTTGTGAAGAGGGCACGACAAAGCCTATTCCCCCTCAGGAGACTGAAAAGATTTGGCATGGGTCCTCAGATCCTCAAAAAATTCTACAGCTGCACCATCGAGAGCATCCTGACTGGTTGCATCACCGCCTGGTATGGCAACTGCTTGGCCTCAGACCGCAAGGTACTAGAGGGTAGTGCGTACGGCCCAGTACATCACTGGGGCCAAGCTACTGTTATTTTATTTTACTTCAACACTTTTTTGTTGTTGTTTTATTTTACTTTTTTATAAAAATAATAAATGCACTGTTGGTTAAGGGCTGTAAGTAAGCATTTCACTGTAATGTGGCCAATAAAATTTGATTTGATTTGATTTGATTTGGGTATGTATGTATATTTTTTACTGCTCTAGGGATATAGTTATTGTTAGGATAACCTTATTTACTATTATGTATTGATTTGTATCCCCAAAGAAATCACTCTATATGCGATGCGCACTGCAGAGAACACCGGAAGAAGAATTATCACAGTGAATTATTGTAATGTTTGTTTATGTGTCAATTAATCCCATAAGGGTTGGGTTGCCAACTGCCGATTTGACTAGAAATTTTTTTTTTCATTCATACCACTCAACACCCCCTGCAAATCTTCTGCAGTAAAACCTCGCAATCCCAAGTACTTCTCTGCAGCTGCCACCACAACCTCTATTTTATTTTACATTTAAGTCATTTAGCAGACGCTCTTATCCAGAGCGACTTACAGTTAGTGAGTGCATACATTATTTTTTTTCATACCCCCTGTGGGAATCGAACCCACAACCCTGGCGTTGCAAACGCCATGCTCTACCAACTGAGCTACATCCCTGCCGGCCATTCCCTCCCCTACCCTGGACGACGCTGGGCCAATTGTGCGCCACCCTATGGGTCTCCCGGTCGCGGCCGGCTACGACAGAGCCTGGATTCGAACCAGGATCTATAGTGGCACAGCTAGCACTGCGATGCTGTGCCTTAGACCACTGTGCCACATTTTATTACATTTTACTAAAGCACATATTATTCCCATCCCACTCTATTGGTCTCTGCCTCCCCACAGGAATCCTCTCAGGATCCCTCACCCTGTACCCATCTTCCTCTACCACTCTCTTCACTGCTTCAGCATACGACACTTTCTGTATTACTCTGACCTTGGCAACCTCAACCTGCCTTTCTCTCACTGGACACCTCCAATCTCCAGCCCCATGGGCACCCTCACAGCTTATACACAAAACTTTCTGCACCGATACTACACATTTCTTCGTCTCATGCCCTCCTGCACACTTCTCACATCTAGGAATCTTCCTCCTACACACTGCTGCAACATGACCATAAGCTTGGCACCTAAAACGCTGTAGTATTTTTGGAACAAAAGCTCTCACTGGATAACTAACACATCCTAAATCGACCTTTTCAGGCAAAGACTTTGCATCAAAACTCAGCAGGATGCCCCTCTCTCACATCTCCTCACCTATCTAATCCATGTTGAAAGCAGTAAAAGTTCTCACTTACTTACATCATCCCCTCTCGTGAGTGCTGGGAATAGATCTAATAAAAAAAAAAGACTTAAATGCAGCTATGGTACACAGCAAATTGGCCAGTGTTAGTTACTGTTGATTTTTTAGCATTACATTTCTAGTGTTGATTCATTCACCTACAGTGGGAACTCACTTGGTGAAGTCCAAAGGACCGAATATGAACAAATTCAACAACTAATGCCTCTGTCACTAACAAACACATTAATTGGTGGTAACTCTAGTTATTGTGGGTGTAGCATTTTGCTACACCCGCAATAACATCTGCTAAATATGTGTATGTGACCAATAAATATTTGATTTGAATTCACTCGAAAAGGCAAGGCACACTGGGAATTTTTATTGGAGGCATGTCTTAGTGGGGGCTTGGCTTTCAATTAGTTATTTTTGGCCACCTGTGAGTGGAAGTGTTGTATCAGTTAATAAAATAAAATAAAATTGTATTTATCACATGCACCGAATACAACAGGTGTAGACCTTAGCATGAAATGCTTACTTACAAGCCCTTAACCAACAATGCAGTTCAAGAAATAGAGTTAAGAAAATATTTACTAAATAAACTAAAGTAAAAAATAAAATTAAAAGAACACAATAAAATTACAAAATAATAACGAGGCTTTATACAGGGGGTACCGGTACCGAGTGAATGTGCGGGGGTACAGGTTAGTCGAGGTAATTTGTACATGTAGGTAGGGCTAAAGTGACACACCTTAATTTATTTGATCTCCACCCCCAAGTAATAGCAGGTGAATAGCATGCTATTCTCATGCTTAAGTTCAAGGTCAGAATACGCTTAGAGAGAACAGTGGATTAAAGGGAATTACGTGGGTTGGAATTCCAACAAGCTCTCACAGTCTCACGTCATAATTAGACGTTCATCCATGTTTCACAAACCAAATTTCGAAGTTGTTCCAAAAGTCACATTTCTAAGTGTTTAAGGTTACGTTTAAGCATTAACTCCAAAAGCTTAAGGTTAGTCATTAACTCCAAATGGTTAAGGTAAAGGTTAAGGTTTGGGATAGGCTGAAAACATGAATTATTATTTATTATTAAAGGAAATTAGCTTTAAAATTGCAACATTTTCTCACAGCCTCATCGCAAAATGTGTAGAATAGTAGGAATTTAGTTCAGAAACTTTATTTCTATAGTTGAAACAATTTATGTTTTTGCATTATTGGAGCTAATAATTTACATTTAGGTGAATTGTATAAGGAAAATATTTGTTTTGGGAATTTTCTAAATACTTTCAATTTCATTCATTTCCATGTCGGCTCTATGCCTGGAAATGCCCTTGTCCAGAGCAAAGGATCCCAATTTCAAACTCTCTAAAAACGTTTTTTAAATAAAAAAAACTGGCAATAATGGATATTAGCTGGAAAATTATCTTACAGTAGTGTCTTGCCCTCTGTGACTTTAAGTAATATTTCTCTCAAAACTGTGATTCCTAAAAGATGTGTCTGGAGATTTGGTGAATTCCGTCAGATTTGTCTAAAATCCTAAATGAATCAGGAATGAACAGGGTCAGCTATACCATAAGGACACCCTAATAATGTCCTCATTATATATAGTGCCAGAAGACAATTCATGGTCTGTAACGTTTTGATTTAAACAAACAATATTGGAATCACTGTGGTCACAACCATAAACTGTCAACTCCATTTGCCTGATAGATTACGATAGAATATAAATTTTGGTTCAAATATGTTACCTTTAATTAGGTTTTTGAGTCATAAAGCAACTGAGTAAAATTAAAATTGCTACTGTGTATACCACTTAAATTAAACTCAAATCAGACTCAGTCAGATTTTTGGCTAACGTCAACTCTGTAAAAGGGCTGAAAGATCTGATAGAATGGTTATGTTTTTATTGGGGATTTTCAAAATAACACTTTTCCATATTTTACAAATGTTTATACTGAACTTTTATTTTTAGAGGCAAAAATATGTCTGTTTTGAGTATCTGTTGTCAACTCCGTCAGTGGCTTGTCAACTACGCTTGAGCAGTATAATCATGGATCTCTAACATGTTATTTATTTATGTGGACTCTTCATGCTACTCTGAGTCCACATGGGAAATACCATAAGATACTATAAGCCTGCTTCAGATACCGGTATATAATTATTATAATGCCATATTGGTCTTGGTCCCGGCTTTGAGGATATTTCTTGAAGCTAATTTGTTAACATACAGAGAATTACCTCTCATAGAACCTTAGACGTACTATAAATAAGATGAAACCCCTCTCCTACAATACTCTCTCCTACAGAGCAAAATAGCAAATGGCGATTGTGGTGTATACTTAGAGCAGGTTCTAATCTAGAACACGACCATGGACAGCCAGGATTCTAGAACATTTAGAAAACACAGCCCTCTAATCATGATCATGTTGCAGCTGACACAAGCTCTGAACTCTTTCACTCTTTCTCCCCATCATTGCAAGCACATTCATGTGGAGGATAGCTCATTAGGTTTGCTTGCCTGTTCATAATAGCTGCATGCGGGCATGGCTCTGCTCACTGAGGAAACAGCACAGAGACAAGTGAGGAGTGTAGTTGATCCATCAATGATCAGGAAACCAATTATCCATTTGGCAATGGGAGAATGGGATGACCAATTAGTACGAAAACCACCTCATGGTGATACAGTGGGGGAAAAAGTATTTAGTCAGCCACCAATTGTGCAAGTTCTCCCACTTAAAAAGATGAGAGAGGCCTGCAATTTTCATCATAGGTACACGTCAACTATGACAGACAAATTGAGAAAAAAAATCCAGAAAATCACATAGTAGGATTTTTTATGGATTTATTAGCAAATTATGGTGGAAAATAAGTATTTGGTCACCTACAAACAAGCAAGATTTCTGGCTCTCACATACCTGTAACTTCCTCTTTAAGAGGCTCCTCTGTCCTCCACTCGTTACCTGTATTAATGGCACCTGTTTGAACTTGTTATCAGCATAAAAGACACCTGTCCACAACCTCAAACAGTCACACTCCAAACTCCACTATGGCAAAGACCAAAGAGCTGTCAAAGGACACCAGAAACAAAATTGTAGACCTGCACCAGGCTGGGAAGACTGAATCTGCAATAGGTAAGCAGCTTGGTTTGAAGAAATCAACTGTGGGAGCAATTATTAGGAAATGGAAGACATACAAGACCACTGATAATCTCCCTCGATCTGGAGCTCCACGCAAGATCTCACCCCGTGGGGTCAAAATGATCACAAGAACGGTGAGCAAAAATCCCAGAACCACACGGGGGGGACCTAGTGAATGACCTGCAGAGAGCTGGGACCAAAGTAACAAAGCCTACCATCAGTAACACACTACGCCGCCAGGGACTCAAATCCTGCAGTGCAGACGTGTCCCCCTGCTTAAGCCAGTACATGTCCAGGCCCGTCTGAAGTTTGCTAGAGTGCATTTGGATGATCCAGAAGAGGATTGGGAGAATGTCATATGGTCAGATGAAACCAAAATATAACTTTTTGGTAAAAACTCAACTCGTCGTGTTTGGAGGACAAAGAATGATGAGTTGCATCCAAAGAACGCCATACCTACTGTGAAGCATGGGGGTGGAAACATCATGCTTTGGGGCTGTTTTTCTGCAAAGGGACCAGGACGACTGATCCGTGTAAAGGAAAGAATGAATGGGGCCATGTATCGTGAGATTTTGAGTGAAAACCTCCTTCCATCAGCAAGGGCATTGAAGATAAAACGTGGCTGGGTCTTTCAGCATGACAATGATCCCAAACACACCGCCCTGGCAATGAAGGAGTGGCTTCGTAAGAAGCATTTCAAGGTCCTGGAGTGGCCTAGCCAGTCTCCAGATCTCAACCCCATAGAAAATCTTTGGAGGGAGTTGAAAGTCTGTGTTGCCCAGCGACAGCCCCAAAACATCACTGCTCTAGAGGAGATCTGCATGGAGGAATGGGCCAAAATACCAGCAACAGTGTGTGAAAACGTTTGACCTGTGTCATTGCCAACAAAGGGTATATAACAAAGTATTGAGAAACTTTTGTTATTGACCAAATACTTATTTTCCACCATAATTTGCTAATAAATTCATTAAAAATCCTACAATGTGATTTTCTGGAAAAAAAAATCTCATTTTGTCTGTCATAGTTGACGTGTACATATGATGAAAATTACAGGCCTCTCTCATCTTTTTAAGTGGGAGAACTTGCACAATTGGTGGCTGACTAAATACTTTTTTCCCCCACGGTATATGTGCTTTCTTGAGCAGGGGGACCTTGCGGGCGCTACAGGATTTCAGTCCTTTACGGGGTGTGTGTTACCAATTGTTTTCTTGGTGACTATGGTCCCAGCTGCCTTGAGATCATTGACAAGATCCTCCCGTGTAGTTCTGGGCTGATTCCTCACCGTTCTCATGATCATTGCAACTCCACGAGGTGAGATCTTACATGGAGCCCCAGGCCGAGGGCGATTGACAGTTATTTTGTGTTTCTTCCATTTGCGAATAATCACACCAACTGTTGTCACCTTCTCACCAAGCTGCTTGGCGATGGTCTTGTAGCCCATTCCAGCCTTGTGTAGGTCTACAATCTTGTCCCTGACATCCTTGGAGAGCTCTTTGGTCTTGGCCATGGTGGAGAGTTTGGAATCTGATTGATTGATTGCTTCTGTGGACAGGTGTCTTTTATACAGGTAACAAACTGAGATTAGGAGCACTCCCTTTAAGCAATTGGTGGCTGACTAAATACTTTTTTTCCCCACTGTATATTCTTCCTCCGTTCATTTTGATCTAGATTTTCTAATCGATGGAAAGATGAATAGGACACATTTTATGTTTTTGTTTGTCAATAACGTATCATAATGTTTACGACATAATGTATATGTCTAACAGATACTATGCTTCATTGTTTTACTACAGGTGGCGTCACTCCTACACGATGCTCGTCCCTCAACCGACAGTGCAGACGGAGGCACGGAGTCTTCACGCATCTAACGTAAGACAATGATATATGATAACTATAGGATGCTCTGATGTAAGTGGATTTTGTTTACTTTCTGCAGTGTTATTTTTTGTTATTTAAATGTCAAAGACACCCAAGTGTGCATGTGTGGTATATTTCCTGGCAGGGCCAGGTTGGTAATCAAGTGAAACATGCAAATGTGATAACAGTCCTCATCTATGGATCAACGCTCTATTAGCCTCACAGCCGAGCTCCAATCAAATTGGCTCCGTAAAAAGAAAGCGACTGATGATTGCAGATGTGTTTCTGGAGATAGTGTGTTTGTGTGTGTGTGTGTGTGAGAGAGAGAGAGAGAGAGAGAGAGAGAGAGAGAGAGAGAGATACCATTTGTATCCATTTGGCAATGGGAGGATGGGATGACCAATTAGTACGAAAACCACCTCATGGTGATATATCCAAGATGGTGTAGCAGTGCAGTCCTGTTTCTGTCGTGTGTCTGTAAATAGCCTGTAAATACCCAGTTTTTTTGTATTTTTCGTACATATTTCCCTATCAGACTTTTCATCCTTCTACAAAATATGGCCTCTTGCTCGCTAGTGCTGTAGCAGCCCCCAAACTACCGCCAAACTATCCTATTGCTGTTCACCGGACCTTATGATAACTCAGCTATACAGCTGATGACTGCTGGACTGTTCCTTTTTACGGTACCGCATCCTGTTTATGTTTAGCCTCAGCCTAAACTGTGTCGCCATTACCAGCTGTTGTCTTAGCTCTCTCAAATTACACCTGTGATTGCTTTATGCCTCTCTCCCATGTCAATATGGTTTGCTTATTGCTGTTTCGGTTATTTCTTATTGTACTATTTCACTGTAGATCCCCCAGCCCAGCTAAACCTGCCTTAGATAGCTCCTTTGTCCCACCCCCCATACACGCGGAGACCGACTCAATCGGTGCCTCCAGTGATGCTATCTTTTCATTGTTACCCAACGCTTAGGTTTACCTCCACTTTAATTATATCCTTCCATATCCTTGTCTGTACATAATGCCCTGAATCTTTTCTACAGCGCCCGGAAATCTGCCCCCTTTATTCTATGTACCCAACGCACTAGAAGACCAGTTCTTAAAGCCTTTAGCCGTATCCTTATTCTAGTCCTCCTCTGTTCCTCTGGTGATGTAGAGGCTAACCCAGGCCCTGCAGCTCTCAGTATCACTCCTACTCCCCAGGCGCTATCATTTGTTGACTTCTGTAACGGTAAAAACCTTGGTTTCTTGCATGTTAATATCAGAAGTCTCCTTCCTAAGTTTGAGTTATTCACTGCGTTAGCACACTCCGCCAACCCTGATGTTCTAGCAGTGTCTGAATCCTGGCTTAGGAAGGTCACCAAAAAATCTGAAATTTTCATCCCCAACTATAACATTTTCCGTCTAGATAGAACTGCCAAAGGGGGTGGAGTTGCAATCTACTGTAGAGATAGCCTGCAGAGCTCTATCATACTATCCAGGTCTGTGCCCAAACAGTTTGAGCTTCTACTTCTAAAAATCCACCTTTCCAGAAATAAGTCTCTCACTGTTGCCGCTTGCTACAGACCCCCCTCAGCCCCCAGCTCTGCCCTGGACACAATATGTGAATTGATTGCCCCCCATTTATCCTCAGAGTTCGTACTGCTTGGTGACCTAAATTGGGATATGCTTAACACCCCGGCCATCCTACAATCCAAACTAGATGCCCTCAATCTCACACAAATTATCAACGAACCTACCAGGTACAACCATAAATCCGTAAACATGGGTACCCTCATAGATATCATCCTGACTAACTTACCCTCTAAATACACCTCCGCTGTCTTCAACCAGGATCTCAGGGATCACTGCCTTATTGCCTGCGTCCGTAACGGGTCCGCGGTCAAACGACCACCCCTCATCACTGTCAAACACTCCATAAAACACTCACTCAATCTTAAATAAACATGCCCTATTCAAAAAATACAGAACTAAGAACAGATATAGCCCCTGGTTCTCCTCAGACTTGACTGCCCTTGACCAGCACAAAAACATCCTGTGGCGTACTGCATTAGCATCAAATAGCCCCCGCGATATGCAACTTTTCAGGGAAGTTAGGAACCAATATACACAAGCAGTCAGGAAAGCAAAGGCTAACTTTTTCAAACAGAAATTTGCATCCTGTAGCACTAACTCCAAAAAGTTTTGGGACACTGTAAAGTCCATGGAGAATAAGAGCACTTCCTCCCAGCTGCCCACTGCACTGAGGCTAGGAAACACTATCACCACAGATAAATCTACAATAATCGAGAATTTCAACAAGCATTTTGCTACGGCTGGCCATGCATTCCACCTGGCTACCACTACCCCGACCACCAGCTCTGCACCAGCACTCCCCCCCTTAGTCTTCTTATTGGCAGACTAAATAGCCTTGGTTTCTCAAATGACTGCCTCGCCTGGTTCACCAACTACTTCTCAGATAGTTCTTCTCACAGTTCAATGTGTCAAATCGGAGGGCATGTTGTCTGGACCTATGGCAGTCTCTATGGGGGTGCCACAGGGTTCAATTCTTGGGCCGACTCTTTTCTCCGTGTATATCAATGATGTCGCTCTTGCTGCTGGTGACTCTCAGATCCATCTGGCCCTTCATTGGACACTGTGTTAACAAACCTCCAAACGAGCTTCAATGCCATACAACACTCCTTCAGTAGCCTCCAACTGCTCTTAAACACTAGTAAAACTAAATGCATGCTCTTCAATCGAACGCTGCTGGCTCCCGCCCACCCGACTAGAATCACTACTCTCGACGGGTCTGACCTAGAGTATGTGGACAACTACAAATACCTAGGTGTCTGGTTAGACTGTAAACTCTCCTTCCAGACTCACATTAAGAATCTCCAATCCAAAGTTAAATCTAGAATCGGCTTCCTATTTCGCAACAAAGCCTCCTTCACTCATGCTGCCAAACATGCCCTCGTAAAACTGACTATCCTACCGATCCTTGACTTCGGCGATGTCATTTACAAAATAGCCTCCAACACTCTACTCAGCAAATTGGATGTAGTCTATCACAGTGCCATCCGTTTTGTCTCCAAAGCCCCATACACTACCCACCACTGTGACCTGTACGCTCTTGTTGGCTGGTCCTCACTACATGTTTGTCGTCAAACCCACTGGCTCCAGGCCATCTATAAATCACTGCTAGGCAAATCCCTGCCTTATCTTAGCTCATTGGTCACCATAGCAACACCCACCCGTAGTATGCGCTCCAGCAGGTATATCTCACTGGTCATCCCCAAAGCCAACACCTCCTTTGTCCGCCATTCCTTCCAGTTCTCTGCTGCCAATGACTGGAACGAATTGCAAAAATCTCTGAAGCTGGAGACTCTTATCTCCCTCACTAACTTTAAGCGTCAGTTGTCAGAGCACCTTACCGATCACTGCACCTGTACACAGCCCATCTGAAATTAGCCCACCCAACTACCTCATCCCTATATTGTTATTTATTTTGCTCATTTGCACCCCAGTATCTCTATTTGCACATAATCTCTTGCACATCTATCATTCCAGTGTTAATACTAATTGTAATTATTTTGCACTATAGCCTATTTATTGCCTTACCTCCATAACTTGCTACATTTGCACACACTGTATATATATTTTCTGTTGTGTTTTATGACTTTGTTTTTTTTACCCCATATGTAACTCTGTGTTGTTGTTTTTATCGCACTGCTTTGCTTTATCTTTATCGTTCTCAACTGGCTTACCTGGTTAAATAAAGGAGAAATAAAATTAAATAAAAGTATGCGTGGCAGTGTCTTTCTGTCTTTGTGTGTCTTCATGTGGGGGTAGGGCAGACAGCGTCTCTTTATCTGAGAGGGAGCGGGAGGTAGGAGAAAGTATATGGGAGAGATGGTTGTTTAGATGGAAATGGAGATAGGGAGAGGCCAAGCAGAACTGAAAGATACAGACAAATGGCATTTGACCACTTTCCCTTTGACAAGCCATGGCAAATTTACCATGACATCCTGTCTCTGCTTTTCAGGAAATACATTGCAATGCATGTCAAGAATGGAGATTGTCTGGACTAATGCTATGTTCATGACAACGAAGGTGCTTAGTTTGGAGTACACAAAATGTCTTGCTCTGTCATTTGATATTATTATCAGCTATTCCAGGTCAAGGTGTGTGGACTGGGTGGGTTATCTACATTTTACATTTTAGTCATTTTAGCAGACGCTCTTATCCAGAGCGACTTACAGTTTCTATGGTTTCTACAAACCATAAAACTGTCTTTGCATTTCTGTGTTGCAAATTCATTTGTCAAATAGGCTAAATGGAGAACGCAAAAAATATGAAGCCGCATGAGAGATTTGTTTTCTATTTGTTTTCTAATGTGACAAAGAAGAAAAGTTTTGTGTCACAGTAATTCGTTAAATGTCAACTTGGCTGTTCTTGTGATTGCTGGCTACTCAGGTAACCTCTACGAGAAATAATTAAATGTAATACTTAGGTGCTATAGCTGCACTGGGATTATAAATAAATGTTGACATTTCACTTTTTATTGGAAATGTTGCCTGTAGCTGCCCAGGCTGACCTATGTAGGAATGTGTAGCTGTAATAAGGTCGTATATGGAGAGCTTATGGAGTTGTTTGACCTCTTTTACAGTACCTGCTACTGGCATATACAGGTAGCTGTGTGTGTTTCATATACATGGTATGAAATTATATAAAATGATTAAATTCAATAATCCCATTCAAGGCTTTTGACCTCTGGTGTGAATAAAGAAAATGGTTCAAACATATTGACGTATTAGTATTGAAATGTTTTGTTAAGGTTTGTACTTTGTATATCATATACATATTATAGTGCAGAGTGTTCAAATTGATCTATTAACAAAATCACAACTCCAATATACATGAATCTTTCTGCTGATGCATGGAAGATTCGCTGGCTGGACTCCAAGCACAAATGACTACGGACAGTGGAAACCGAGAGATTGTAACTTTTACGGAGTCAAACAAAGTCATTTACTTATTTTACTGAATAGTACACAGTAGTACGCACTGACTGTCACACTACGTTACATATGGCATTACGCATACTTTGATTTATACATTCATTTTTCATAATTATAAAACAATGTTATACTTATGAAAATCCTCTTTCATAACCCACAGCATACGCAATAAATATAAATAAAGCAAAGACTGAAGAAAGCAAATTTAGACTAACCATTATTACTGCCTTTGTCTTAAAAGGTCATATAAATTAGTTTTATAACATAAGAACTCATTAATAATAGCTTCTACCACCGTGCCATAGAGTTTGACGTTGGTGGTGATGATCCTTGAATAAATTAAATGGAACTGTATAACTGGCAGAAATACCTTAATATGCACATAGAGAAAAAACCCAATGTGCACAGAGAGAATGCTTTAATATCTCAGCATTGCAGATGGGGATTTTTTATAATAGTAGAAAGTGATTCAAATAAATTTTTTGAAGATTCATCAGAAACTCTCTCTCTCTCTCTTTTTACGCCCACTATGGATTAAATGGCTGCACCTCACTGGCTCTTTTCATGTAGGATTTAAGTTAAATCCTGATGTCTCTCATATAGGTGGCTGTGAGCTGTGAATGTACAATTACAGGGGAAAAGCTATCACCTGAGTTCATACCCGCTTCAGTAGAGAGAGAGAGGGAGAGAGAGGGAGAGTGAGAGAGAGAGATGGGGAGAGAGGTGTAGACAGAATTTGTGGATACGTCTTGAGCTTGTTCATCCAAGGATGTAATCAAATCATGGGTTTGTGATAAAAAATAATAATACCCCACAAGCTGTATGTTCTTCTAAGGACACACTGTTCTCCTTGTGGGCACATAGAGCACACAGTCTGTAGCAGTCTATAGCTTTTAGCCACAGTAGCACCTCCATGTTGTCTCCAGGGTAAAGATATCACAAGGTGTGTGTGTGTGTGTGTGTGTGTTTGCGTGCGTGCGTGTGTGCGCGTGTGTGTGTGTGTGTGTGTGTGTGTGTGTGTGGGCGTGTGTGTGTGTGCTTGCTTGTGTGCATGTATGTACAGTATGTGTGTTTCTCTGTGTGCGTCAGATGGGGGCAGACTGTCAAGGCTGACCTGAGCCACTGCCTGAGCGAAGCAGCTCTGGTCATATTTGAGCTCCCTTTGTCTGTGACAAATGGCTGAGCTCTAAAAGCCCTGTCCATGGTGCTGAAGGCTGCAGTGATGTATGAGGTAGGTCCTGTCTGATAAATCTTCCATGTCACTCTGCCCCTGACAGACATTCATCATGTCTGGGATTTTTATGTTCGGGACTCCAGCATTGGATCCTTAATGAAACAAATATAATGCGATTTTCCGATTCCGACTGCTTTGGAGCAAGCTTTAACCGGCTGACTTCCCTTGCAAAGCGTTGTCATTGGGACATTGTGTCTTTCCGCTCTGGTTCTCTACATGACTGCGTCACTGACTTTGCTGGGTTTATTCAAACCATGGACCTCTGTCTAAAGAATGAACATGTCCCTAATGAGCCAGTTAATGAGGCTGTATTGGGGTGTATCTGGCAATAACAATGTAGGTTACAATACATACAAACTCATATAATACAGTATATTCACATTGTGTTACAACAGGTATTTCTGCTCTTATATGAAATGCTGTGTGATCATTATCAAGGTCTCCTGGCAATATAAAGGTCAGGAACACAAAATGTTGCAGGAAATGTCACATCACAAGGCTGTATAGTGTTTTCATCAAGTCCACTGTGATGATTGTCATGTTGTGTGATAATAAAATGCTTTCAGCACTCTGAAGAAAGGGGAGAGCGGGAGTAGCCCTATGATTGCAAAGAAACGTTGACGTTTATTATTTTTTTTTCTTAGCACAGATTCTCATCTTAGTCCCAGTTGTTCCCAGATATCACAGACAGTACAGTCAATATAAAAATGGCTTTTATAGCTTTACACCCAAAGCAAGAACGCAATGTTTTTAAAATGTTTATATGCCAAAAATACTAAGAATGTATTTTCACTAAAAGTACTTGAGATTAGCTTGTGAGTCTGCAGATATGACATGGCCTTGTTGTTATTTCTCTGTAGTAGTTCTTGTGTACTTCCTGTGTACTTCTTGAGTAGTTCTTGTAGTAGGCACTTACCGGGGCATAACAACCCACTGAGCACAGACGTCAGTTCAACGTCTAGTTTTGATTTTCATTTGGTTGAGTTGTCAACTAACGTGAATTAAACATGAAATCAACATAAAATGCCATTGGATTTAGGTTAAAAGTTGGGGGGAAAAGACGAAATACCCTTATGTTGATGACATTTTTCAAATCCAATCAGTTTTCCACGTTGATTCAACATCATCACATTTAATTTTTTTTGTTGAAATGATGTGGAAACTAGTTTTTGCCCAGTGGGAAACCACTGTTCATCATTCCTCTCTGGGAGATGTCAGGATAGACAACAACATTCAGACCATAAACTCACCATCAACTCAAGGTCTGCCTCTGTCAAGATTCTTAGATCCTTCAGCAAACACTTGCAAACAACCATTTCTTAAATGCCCTCTCTATATACTGTACCCAAAACGCATATAATTGTATTTAGCATAATGATGTTGTTATTATGAGAGTAATTTGTTTCTGTCGTTATTAATATCACACTAGTTCACTGTCCAGATATTACACCAGAGGATTTATGTTTACATTAGCGGATAGAATATATAACAATTTATCAATGAAAAAACAAAAATCCTCTCTTTCTAAATAGAAAAAAGGGTATATTCATCAAAAGTTTTACACCATAGTCATTGTTATTGTCTATTCTATTCTACTACATAGTTCCTCCGTTATAGACAGTTGTCATCTCTAGCTCGCCTATGGATGTTGTACAGCACAGACGCTATTGCTTGGGGACCACAAGGACAGTTCCACTATTCTTAACACATTTAACAGTCAATTACAAGAGAGCGAACACCATCATCATCATCTTGTCTCTTATTCTGTCTGTACTCTGCGAAGAACCCCGGGATATCGAACTATGTGTTTTAGCAAGGAAAACGATCTCCCTGGTGATGTTAGCTTGATAAAGCAATTGTTATAAAGCCGCCACGTCAGATACTATGTTGTAACCGAGAGAGTGGTCTGTCTCCCTCCTACCGGTTCCTCCTCAATTCAATGATGTTGTATATTTTTCCAGAATGTCAGAGTCAAAGCTAAAAGGATGCAGATGCACATTTTTAAACAGTTACTGCAGGATTCTCCTCTTTAAACGCCTTGTCCATTCTTTGCGGTTGTGTGGTAAGCACCACTGGGGTATAGTTCTTTAAAAGGCATTGTCAGATACATTTATGACTGTGGGTTTCACTTCCACCGCGGTTGGCAGTCCTTTCCCTGAGACCCAGAGCCTCGTAAAAGGAGAGTGCAGGCCGGCCACCGGCATCAGGGACACTTTGGAGTGGCATTTCCTTAAATCCCCATAAAGGTGGTGGTTCCTCAGAGACACATAAATAAGCAGACAGGCCACTGAAATCACAGCGAGAAGCACACCAAAGACGGCGATTACTGCTGCGTGCCACTTTTCAGTGTCCTTGGCCGCCAGCTCTAATCCCTTTGTGGTGACATTGACACATTTGGTGTCGTGTTTGTAGAGGATGCCACGGATGTCCACACACACCTTGTACTGGGTGGCGGGAGTCAGATGTGTGAGATTGTACACTTTCACATCAGACGGTACGCGTGCAGTGAATGACATGGTCGGGTGGCTGGGGTCGGAAGCCGTGTACCACTTTATGTTAGGAGCCAGACCGCCATGGGCAGCTTTCCAGGCCACTAGGACCGAGTTGGTCTGCACTGATTTGATGTTGACGTCCAAAGAGCCGTTGGCAGGTCGGGGGAAGTATCCATCCACCTCCACAGAGACTGACTTCAGGTCTGCGCCAACCAGATTGTGGGCAACGCAGGTGTACAGTCCAGCCTCGTTCTCTGTTACGTCGTAGATGTCAAACGTTCCCTCTGGGTGCATGTAGTATTTATCTGAAACGGTATTCGGTAGGACCCTGGTACCGGAAGGCGTGATCCAGTAGATTTCCGGTTCGGGTTCGGCAAAGGCCCGGCAATGGAGTGATACAGAACTCCCATTGTCGATGCTGACGTGCCCGGGCATGCTCTCAGTGGAGATGAGAGGCAGACAGATCTCTGTCATCTCCCTGAAGTGGACCTGCCGGACGTGTTGGCCCTCGTACTCGGGAGGCTCCACGCAGAAGAGTGAATCCGGTTCCATGAAGCGTATGTTGGTCTTGTTCATGTTCATCCAGCGGACCACACAGTCGCAGCGGATGGGGTTGCTGTGCATGCTCACCTCCCGCAGGTTGGGGAGGGACTCCACTGTAATCCTGTGTAGGGCGCTGAGCGCGTTCCCATTCAGCATCAACGTCTCCAGCCTAGGCAGCTTGTAGAAAGCATTGGGGTGGATGTAGGAGAGTTTGGGGTTGTTGGTGGCCTCGATCTTAGTCAGTTCGGGGAGGTTGTTGAGGGCAAAGCTGTCGATAGAAACCAGTTCCGGCATGCTGTTAATGCCCAGCTCTTTGAGGTGGAGCATGTCCGCGAAATCTCCCCGCTGTATCCTCCCAATGGGATTCTTGTTTAGATCCAGAAACTTGAGGTTCTTTAAGTTCCTCAGAGCTGCGTGGGGAACTTCGGGGAAGGTGTTGTCGTAGAACGAGATGCTCTCCAAGTTGTCGAGGCCAGATAGAGCGCCGTCGGGTAACTGCGATAGGTTCATCCTGGTCAGAACTAGACTTCGGAGATTATGAAGGGGTTTGAAGTTCATGTCTTGAACGGAGGTGATCGGATTCTCTCCAATCATGAGTATTTCCAGATTGGGCATGGTGTCGAACCACTCACTACTGATCGTCTGCAGCTTGTTGGAGTTGAGGTGGAGCCGGAGGAGGTTGTGGAGGCCCTGGAACGCTGTGGAGGAGATGGAGGAGATCAGGTTGTGGTTCATGTAAAGCTCCTGAAGGTTGGCCAGCTCTGCCAGGCAGCTGTCTGGCAGCTGGCGTATCCAGTTCTCCTCCATGTGTAGGGACAGCAGCTGAGGCAGCCGCCCGAGGTGGATGTCACTCATTGAGGATAAGTTGTTTTGCGACAAGTCAATCTCTGTGATGTTGGCCAGGTAATCCAAAGGTTTCTCAATCTTTGCAATGTTGTTGGTCTGCAGCAATAGCACTTGTGTGTCCGTTGGTAATCTCCCAGGCAGAATGAAAAGTCCCAAGTCATTACAGTCAACAATTGGGGCCTCCATGTACACGGAGCTGGGAGAGAACCAGGGTCTGATCTCACACATACATAGCTGAGGGCAATCGACTCTCTCCTCAGAGGCCAGAACAAAGGCAGTCATGGCAAGGCCCACGAAGAAACGATCCACAAATGACACGTCCTTCATATTGGCCCGATTCCCTCCAGTAAGTAATTGGTCTTTGTAGATTATCTGAGCTGTTAACTTCACAACTAATGAATCATTTGTTGCTGTTGCTATAGCAACTGACTACCCCCCATCGGTAGGGATGGTTTCCCAGGGGGCTTTTGTTTTGCTGTGGTTGTGCTGGTGTGGCGTCCAACCGCTCAATTTACCCTCCTGGGCGTACGGGTTGGGGTCAAGACTTCGGTCATGCAGGCCCAAGTAGATGACGATGAACATATACCTCAGGGAGCTACGGTCCTGCTAAGCACATCTGGGTTAGCCTCCATTAACGCTCTGCTTTCTTTTGAAGATTAATCACATCCATCTCTCGACGTCGTTACTAGCTCCCAGCATCGTCAAATGAGTCCATTCCTACCTGTAAAAGAAGAGAAAGGAAAAAACTGTGAATACCATGACAGAGGGGATTTAGGCATATTGACATTTGTTATAGAGGCACACGGATGAATGTTGACATTTACATTGCACGGCCCTTCATGACACATCAGCATGGATTTAGATCTGCTTGACCTATTGCAAATCATTTGGGGGCATTTCTGTACCCTCCTGATATGGCATTAAAGGATACATTTAGGAGGATTGAGTGCCCTTAGAGTTAAAGCGAGAAGTCTTTATTTAATTCCTAAATGGCAGATTGTGTAGGCTTAATGGGATACTTCAGGATTTTGGCAATAAAGCCATTTATCTACTTCCCAAGAGTCAGATGAACTCGTGGATACCATTTTTATGTCTCTGCGTACAGTTTGAAAATAGTTGCTAACTAGCAATAGCGCAATTGCTAAATACCATTAGCGCAATGACTGTAAGTCTATGGTAACTGCTAGCATGCTAGTAGAAACCATATACTTCCAGTCATTGCGCTAACACTAGTTAGCATTGGCTCGCATAACTACCTCTAACTTCATTCATACTAAATGCAAAGACCTAAAAATGGTATCCAGAAGTTCATCGGACACTGTGGAAGTAGATACATGCCTTTATTTAAGCACTATCTCGAAGTATCCCATTAAGTACTAGTCTCTAGGGCTACCAGCATTGAGAAGACACTAGATAATATACATTACATGACCAAAAGTATGTGGACACCTGCTCAACGAACATCTCACTCCAAAAATCATGGTCATTAATATGGAGTTGGTCCCCCATTTGCTGCTATAACAGCCTCCACTCTTCTGGGAAGGCATTCCACTACATGTTGTAACAATACTGAGGGGACTTACTTCCATTCAGCCACAAGAGCATTAGTGAGGTAAAGCACTGATGTTGGGTGATTAGGCCTGGCTTGCAGTCTGCGTTCCAATTCATCCCAAAGATGTTCGATTGGGTTGAGTTCAGGGCTCTGTGCAGGTCAGTCAAGTTCTTCCACACTGACCTCGACAAACCATTTCTGTATGGACCTCGCTTTGTGCACGGGGGAATTGTCATGCTGAAACAGAAAAGGGCCTTCCCCAAACTGTTGCCACAAAGTTGGAAGCACACAATCATCTAGAATGTCATTCTATGCTGTAGCGTTAAGATTTCCCTTCACTGGAACTAAGGGGCCTAGCCCGAACCATGAAAAACAGCAGATTGTGTAGGCTTAATGGGATACTTCCTCCTCCACCAAACATTACAGTTGCCACTATGCATTGCGTTCTCCTGGCATCTGCCAAAGCCAGATTCGTCCGTCGGACTGCCAGATGGTGAAGCGTGATTCATCACTCCAGAGAACGCTTTTCCACTGCTCCAGAGTCCAATGGGGGCAAGCTTTACACCACTCCAGCCGGCGCTTGGCATTGCACATGGCGATCTTAGACATTGCTTCCAGAGGCAGTTTGGAACTTGGTAGTGAGTGTTGCAAACGAGGACAGATTATTTTTACGCGCTACGTGCTTCAGCACTCGGCAGTCCCGTTCTGTGAGCTTGTGTGGCCTACCACTTTGCTGAGCCGTTGTTGCTCCTAGACGTTTCCACTTCACAATAACAGCACTTACAGTTGACCAGGGCAGCTCTAGCATGGCAGAAATTTTACGAACTGACTTGTTGGAAAGGTGGCATCCTGTGACAGTGCCACGTTGAAAGTTACTGAGCTCTTCAGTAAAGCCATTCTACTGCCAATGTTTGTCTATGGAAATTGCATGGCTGTGTGCTCAATTTTATACACCTGTCAGCAACGGATGTGGCTGAAAAAGCAGAATCCACTAATTTGAAGGGGTGTCCAAATACTTTTCCAAACATTATGTATATCACTAGGGAAAATATGTATGGGAAACAGATTCAAAAACATTAAGCTAATTAAGTAAAAAGTACAACTTTCATTTAAAAGTACTCATGAACACTTCACGCTATGAAAATGACTGTTTATCAGCAGGCACTCTTACGAAATATTGCTTCACTTCTGTTTACTGTTTCCTCTCTTTGCTTCCCTCTCCACAGTTATTCTGCTGCTCTTTATCATTTGTCATACATAAACAATATTTACTGAACGGATGGATTTGATGGTGCTTGTCATAACCTGGGCTGCAGAGCAACAAAACGCCAGACTGAGCCAGAAGAAGAAGAGAGGAAAAAGGGAAAGAGAGAGAGAGAGAAATATAGGGGGAAAGAGAGAGAGAGAGAGAGAGAGAGAGAGAGAGAGAGAGAGAGAGAGAGAGAGAGAGAGAGAGAGAGAGAGAGAGAGAGAGAGAGAGAGAGAGAGAGAGAGAGAGAGAGAGAGAGAGAGAGAGAGAGAGAGAGAGAGAGAGAGAGAGAGAGAGAGAGAGAGAGAGAGAGAGAGAGAGAGGTGCACTGCACCGGATACATTCCATCATCCTCATTTCTGTTTCCACCCCTGTGCTCCGAGACGACAACAGAAATGAGAAAGTCAGAATGGTGCTGCAAAAACACTGCAGTCAGCCCCAATGGCAAAACAGGCCATGAGTTAATTTCTCAAGCCACTGTTGGAGTGTGTGGCTGAGAATGTGGTTTTGGATGAGGTAGGGCGAGGGTGAGGAAGGGAGAGAGAGAGAAAGCGACGAGAGAGAGATTGGGGGGTATTCTTTTTCAAAGCACCTGGCACTTTAATAAGTGGAACACCCAGAGCATTCTGAAAACATGGTTACCCTCTCTTTCCCTCAGGGAGCATTGACTCTCATCGTATAGCTCTGTACTTAATCTTTCCTGGGGAAAGAACAAAGGACCTTCCTTTCTCTTACAACAGTAATTTTCTTCTATGGTGTTTCGGTTCTCACCCCCGCTTACTCTTGTTCCTGTGTTTACTAATCACAATTAGAAACACGTTAATGTGTTTGGGCTAAATGTTATTGCATCCACCGCATGTTCCATCACAGTGGGTAGCCATTGTCGGTCCCTTAGGGTCTGGTGCGTTATTATGCTGTTAGTCACCCACCCCGCCTGTTAATTGGCTAAATGGAGACATTATTTGGATATGACTTCCATTGGGTGATCAATATCTTTGTGAGCCGACCGGGCCCCTTCACAGCAGTCACAAAATGGAGGCTTGAAAATATCGGTAGCAGCCAGAACGAGGAATCAGGCAAGGTGTGGCAAGGTTCTATGGCATCCAGATGTTGGAACGGTTAGCAAGGTAGCCTACAGTACTGAGGTGTTGATTGTACAATGGAACAAAGGGCTATTTTCATATCCATTTCATTTCAGTGCTTAAAATCCCTCCTACACATGAAATGTAGCCTACTGTATGATTATATTGAGGTTAGTTGTGGATTCAAATGGTGTGGTGTGCCTGGATAACATAACAGCGTTTCTCATTACTTACTCATGTGTGAGTAAATCTGAGTTATGATAATCCAAACTTGATTCATGAAAATTGAAGTTTTACCCTACAATTTATTTCTGGTTGTGTTCACACCATGCATAATATTTTCTTAGCCTCTCCCATTGTGTAATGACAAGAGGGCTAGAATTATTACACACGCTACAGCACTATTGCATTTCCTCCACACATAATCATAAATCATAAAGGTTTTTACCCTTCACTTTTGGACAAGGTTAAACTACCCGAGTACCAGTACTTTAGGGATGCCAGATTTTGTATTGTATGAGTGTGCATTGAGCATCACAGAGAATGTTGAGAGAATGGTTTTATTGGTGATGTGCTCTTATGTGATGCTTAAAAATAAGCTTAAAAATATAAAGACATCCCTTCTGAACTGACCTTAATTCAACTCCCATGCCCTCTGCTTTTATGCTGATGGTGACCACTTTCATATTATAAACTAAATGCATGAATTACTTCAACATTATGTCTGTAACTTAAGAATGTGGTGGTCAGATCCATGTTAAGTAAGTTCACTCGTTAATGTTTAATTCATGACCCAACGGTGAGGAGAATGTCTGTGCTGCTCTACTATACAGCAGAACATTAAGAGGCATTAGTCTGGGGACAGGGCGATGGGGAATTGGAGGTGACACCTACAGAACCTTCAAGCTAGGCTACAGTATTGTAAATGTTTAGGACACTGCCAGCTTCATAAGAAAATAGTGTAAAAGAGATGATGATACGAAATCCATCACTAGGTTTGAATTGCCTATTCGGAGGTATTCAGTCTCCTAGCCTTATAATCAAAATGTGAAAAAGTAGACATGTTGTAAATACTACCCCACGCACTGTATAAGGTAAGAATATACTCTAGCTACTGTAAACTACACACAGCGTAGCCTGCAACAGTGTATGTGGCAAAGGGCTAGTACACTAAACTACTGTCCCTAGTCCAAGATTAAAGTGTTTACTGCACTTGAACTAACATGTCAGTGTGAAATCAGGTCAAGCTGGGTTTTCCCCCTTTCAATACAGAGTTAATTTCCCCCCACAATACAGTTAATTCCCCCCACAATACACTGTTCAATTACCAGTAGTCAACAGGAAGCAATGGGGAAAATATCTAGGACAAAATGACTGCCAGGGTATCAATACCATCACATTAACCTCTAGTGGACCTCTGTGGTCCTCTGTAGCTCAATTGGTAGAGCACGGCGCTTGTAACGCCAGGGTAGTGGGTTTGATCCCCGGGACCACCCATACGTAAAAATGTTTGCACACATGACTGTAAGTCGCTATGGATAAAAGCGTCTGCTAAATGGCAATATATGATTTATTATTATTAGTGACCTGAGGAATTCGTAATGGCATTAAAAACCTTAGCCCAAGACAGATGAGGGAAATCAGCCTTAACCCATTTAAGCTTAGGTGAAAACAAGAGTTCCAAGGAAAAAAGAGGGGAGTAGAGAAAATTGTAGCTTGTTTGGCATTAAGTGGCAATAACTTGCATAACGCCTCGCGGTTCTCAGACAAAGAGAAATGTGGTTAATATCGAAGCCAAATGGAATTATAAGATGGATGCTCCTAATCAGAGTCCTGATGCAGTGCAGCATCAACGAAACGATACGACGAAGGGAGAGAGAAATAGATGTGGAATCTGGATCTGTCCCTTCTGCTTCCAATGTGTCCCGGCCAGTGACACATACAGGACACTCCCCTATGTACTAAAACTTTTAATTTGGCTCTTCGCTCCAGCATTTTGGATTTGTGATCAAATGTTTTATATGAGGTGACAGTACAAAATGTCACCTTTTACTTGAGGGTATTTTCATACATATCTGTTTTATTGTTTAGAAATTAAAGTAATTTATGTTTCTAGTCCACAAATAGGGACCAAAACTAAACTTTTGACTAAATGTAATATACCATAAATACATTTGTCCAAATATTTATGACACCTTCAAATTAGGGGACTAGATAGGGCACTAAGGCTGCTGAATCAAGTATATCTACTGCCAACAGCGTGAAACTAATACAAAAAATAGGACCGCAAGGCTTTATCATTGTTGTTTGTTACAGAAATGTTTGGTGATCGTCTAGGAATGCCTTGTCAATCTCTAGGTGACCACTGCGCTACACCATGCCGACAGACGATAGCTTCTTCTCCTTAATGAGACTGGATCATGAACACAAACACATTCCAACTGTTCTGATTGGTCCTAGAAACCAATGGGTTGGCCAGAGCCAGAACACATGTGGGTAAAGCAGCGTTTAGAAAATGTGTCATTGGCTTCGAAACTGTGATTGGTTAGAGATGATCCAATGACTGATGACTTTTGTTTTGTACAACACCCCTCATTTCGACGTCACCACAAACAACTTCAACGATGGCAGTCTCAGACTGAAGTATGTAGCGAACATAGAGAAGCGGAAGAATTCCGTTCAGGCAAGCAGAGAGCTGGGCTCCTCCTGACTCTGTGACGGTAACTCAGCCGTGGCTGTGGCTCAGCACATCCTCAATCAGCCAACCTGCACTGTTTGTTTTGTGGCTAGCTGCTTGTTAGAAGTTAATTCTAAATCCTAGTCTGGGGAGGTTTGCTGGGGTCAAGTGGAGATGAGGGGGGAGATTTGGAACATGTACCCGTCACTTGTTTATGCCAATGTATATATATAAGTATGGAATTAGAAAGGGGATGTTGCATTACATTAACAAAATGTTCTGTACCGACATTAAGTTGATATTTCTCAACAGCATTAGAAACTCGGTAAACTCCCTGCTGCCAGAAGGGGGAAAGTTAGGCTGGGATCGAGAGGTGAGGAATATTGAGATCATTATTTTGGTAGTGTGCAGTCGCTAGTTGATATGTTGTAAGAAACTAAGGGTACTGTCTTATGTATGAAATAAACAACACATTCTGTTCTGATCACGGGTTAGAAAAACTCCCCGAATGTACACTAGATTCCCAGAAGGAAACAGTGGATGTGCTGCATCTATCGTAGGTGTTGAAAGGGAACATATTGGCCCTCAGGGATGTGATTATGTCGCCTATACCGTTTAAACGGTAACAAGGCAGTATGGTCTCTGCTGAAAGTTAGACACTACCCTGGCAGGGTTAAAACTGTTTCCCCGACATAAAGGTCATACGTAACTGGAAAGTAGGGCAGCAGAGGTATTGCCTCCTTTTTGCAGGAGAAATGGCCTGTGTATTTAAGAAATGGTTCACAGGGATTCTGATCCATTGGTTATAATCCTCAAAGGCTCTCTCTTCACCCCTCCTCTCTCTCTCTCTCTCTCTCTCTCTCTCTCTCTCTCTCTCTCTCTCTCTCTCTCTCTCTCTCTCTCTCTCTCTCTCTCTCTCTCTCTCTCTCTCTCTCTCTCTCTCTCTCTCTCTCTCTCTCTCTCTCTCTCTCTCTCTCTCTCTCTCTCTCTCTCTCTCTCTCTCTCTCTCTCTCTCTCTCTCTCTCTCTCTCTCTCTCTCTTCCTCTCCCTCTAATATCACCCTTCCCTTCTCTCTTCTCCTCATCCTACTTTCTGTGTTTCTTCTCCCCCCTCCTCTTTCTCTCTTTCTCTCTCCTGCTCTCCCCTTTCTCTATATCGCCCATTTCCTTCTCTCTTCTCATCCTGTTTTCTCTCTTTCTTCTCTTCCCCAGATGAAACCTCCATAGTGGGTTCCTCTCCTCTCCATCTCCACTCCTTCCCTCTTCTCCATTCAACCCATTAGCATCACTGTGTCACCCTGACCTGCCTGTCTGCCTGCCTGATTCCCTCCCAGTCTCAATGCCTGTCTGCCTGGCTGGCTAAGTGCTGCATGGATAAGCCGCTTGGTGGGTGGCTTTGTGAGCCTCCTGTCCCTTCCCTTCCCCTGCCCTTCACCTCATTGATTTGCCATTACAATTTTTTTCAACAGTAAGGGGAGAGTCAATTAAACGCTGTCTACTATGCAGTGTGTGTGCATAATTAAGTTTTGTGTGGTGATGTGAAAAGGGGAAAACGTTTCCCCTTACACCTGCTCTTGCATGGCCGCAAATCAGCAGCGAGTCCACAGTTAATGCGGAATCAATGTTCCAAATGGACCACAGAACACCCCAGGTCTAAGCTCATCCTAGCTCAGCCTCGTGCCTCTCTCGCTCTACAGCCATTTCCCTTAGGCTGAGTAAGGGAGAACAGAGAAAACACACACAACATCACATGCACACAAACATTTGCCTACAGGCAACTACAGACCACACATGAACGGACACATGCATGCATGCAAAGGCACACACACACACACACATGCACGTGTATGAGCACATGTACACAGGAAAGTTTCTTCTGAATGACAGAATAAGGCATCATTTTATAATCACGCTAAGTCAGCCATTGATAAGGTCAAAAACATGGTGAACACGCCTAACACTTATTTATCTCCCTAATACATAACCGTACTCTCCCTGTCACTCACCTACATAATTATCCTTGTAGTTGTTAACCAGAATGAAAGGAGGCAGAGATATCACTCAATGTCGGGAGGAAATTGAATCTGCAGGTGCAAATGTGGCATGTTTCCTGCTTTGGAGATAGATGCACAGCTATCTATATTTATATGAATAATATATATCTGGTCAAGAGGCCACAAGCCTGCAGGGACTATGTTTCCTTCAGCAGACAGAATCAATCTTAATACCCCACTGAAATCCATTTAATTTCAGCTAGGACTTCTTTACTATGATTTTATGGCTCTGATAGGGTATTCTATGGTACCTATTGTATGTATATAGTCCTCCCAATGTGAATAAGTCATAAGTATTTAGACAAATTCACTTATAGTGTATCAAAGTAGTGAAAAGTTTAGTATTTGGTCCCATATTTCTTGCACACAATGACTACATCAAGCTTGTTGCTCTACAAACTCAGATGCATTTGCAGTTTGTTTTGGTTGTGTTTTGGGTTATGTTTTGGCCAATAGTAACTGAATGGTGAATGATGACTGGAGTAGTTTTCTTTCTAAGTGAGTAGATAAGATGTTTCTGAACACTTCTAACTGAAGAAAAATGATACATTAATCATTAATAAGGATGATTGAGATGCCATTCAGAGGCTACAACAAAACATTCTAACCTCTCACCATGATCAATAACAGAGGAGGTTAGCATTTTTGGGGGGTATGATCTTTATTCATGATTTTGTGGGTATGATCATCATTAGTCATGATTCCTTCATGATTATCTATAATCATGGTAGCATCCACATTAATGTAGAAGTGTTCAGGAACATCTTTTTTTATTTACAATGAAATGTACTCAATACAAAATGACACAATACATTATTCACCATTCAGTTCGTATTGGGCAAAACAAACAACCAAAACAAACTGCAAATTCAACCAACACGTTTGTAGAATCACAACTTTTGGCGTGAGAGAAGTCTGTATGATGAGACAGTTTATGTGAGTGAATGAACCCGTAAATGATTGACTTGTGTCCACTTCAATATCTCAGATAAATAGGACATGCGTAGTTTGAATACCATAAACTTTATGTTGTTTTAATCATTGCATGCTACGAATATGGGACCAAATACTAAACTGTTGACTAATTTAATACACTATAAGTGAATTTTCCAAATACTTATGACTTCTTCAAATGGGGTGACTAGATACATAAAGTTATTTCATTTCTAAATACAGATATTTATGAAAATACCCTCAAATAATTCGGTACATTCTGTACTGTCGCCTCATATGAAACATTTAATCTAAAATCCAACATGCTGGAGTACAGAGCCAAATTTAAAATGTTTGCTTCACTGTCCAAGTACAAACGGAGGGGAGGGTATGTGTGTGTCTGTGTGTTTGTGTGTGTGTGCGTGCATATGTGTGCCTGCATGTCCACTATACGCGCGTGTGTCTGTGTGTGTGTGTGTGTCTATGATGCATGTGTCTGTGTCTCCATACATCCATCACTCTGTCTGGTTAGCTCATGATTGCGCGACTGCCTGGGTTTTAGCCCATTCCGTCTCAGTAGTATCGTATCACTCCTAAGCAATAGCTTTTCATTAGTCTATCCATGGCTATACATATTCATCTTGAATATTACGGAACAGATTGACAGCACAGCAGCAATTCTCAGATGTCTCTCCTCTATTTGAAAATGTCCCTCTTATCACATTCCCTCTCTGATTAAAATCTATATTCCCTGAGACTTTAGGAGTTACCTTTGAACAGATGAAAGGGTATCGCTACATTTCGACAAACTTTTCATGCTAGATTAGAAAAGCTGAAATGTCATTGACGCAGGTAAACAACAATACTTTGATTTTGTATTTCTACTTGCTTTTCTTAATGTGTGCCCGACTCAAATCTGTTTGTAAACAGAAGGCTATCAGCTATGGAGGACCTGTTTACTGTACTGTATGCTTGAACACTCTGAACTCTTCCCTCTAGCTGTCTGTCTGAACCACTGTTTACATGCTGTGTATTCAGGTATCAGAATCAAACCAGGGGCTTCTTGTAATACATCATTATGCAACTAACAATTCATTAGCCGCAGTGTATTTTGACATTGAGTATAGGACTGAGAGTTAAACCCACACATCTTTGCTCCTCCTCATAGATAGATAGCCTAGAAAATTGCACTCGGGCTACATGTAAATTCTCCTCTAAATACATACACCCACACACTGGCACACCTCACTGTATTAGGCTATTGTATGAGAAAAAAACTATTTAAATCCTGTTTCATATAGGCCCAATGTAATGTAGCGTAACAAGATCAATATACTTGTTTACACTGTACTCTACTGCAGGAGTTGTTGGGGAAAAAGCAATGATGAATTTTGAACTAACTGAAATCACTATTCGATTTTAGGACTTTTACTTTCACCTGAGAGGGGGAAGTAGTTGTATGTTTAGTGGAGAAAGGGCTCTGACTCTTAAATTCCCAGGCTAAACACATATTAACTCAGTAAAGTCAATAAAAATACACATTTAAAGAGAAGGGGAATATAGACGGGTTGGCTGACAACGTCACAAAAATGTTGTGCACGCATTCGATAATGACTTGGAGAAGATCTGCAAAGAGGAGTGGGACAAAATCCCTCCTGAGATGTGTGCAAACCTGGTGGCCAACTACAAGAAACGTCTGACCTCTGTGATTGCCAACAAGGATTTTGCCACCAAGTACTAAGTCATGTTTTGCAGAGGGGTCAAATACTTATTTCCCTCATTAAAATGCAAATCAATTAATAACATTTCTGACATGCGTTTTTCTGGATTTTTTTGTTGTTATTCTGTCTCTCACTGTTCAAATAAACCTACCATTAAAATTATAGAATGATCATTTCTTTGTCAGTGGGCAAACGTCCAAATCAGCAGGGGATCAAATAATTTTTTCCCTCACTGTATGAGCTAACCAACAACCGTAATTATGTATTTGAGAGACAACAGGTGCTCATTGTGTAAATGAATGTATGTTTTCAATAAACATTTGTAGACTAAATATAGTTTACATGTTGTTAACAGTCTAAGCCAACCCCGTCTGGTTTGCCCCCTTGTTGCTAAACAACCAACCCGTCTATAATAATACACAGAGCTCTGATGACATCAAAATGTAAGGTAAACAGACTAGGCTACATATGAATGGTGTTACATGGAGACAGGCTACTGTGCTATACTGTGCTATACAGAGCTATAGGATGACTTGGCCTTGGATTCCCCGCTCCCAGGTTGTCACATGCCTATGGATAGACATGACAAGCACACTGTTTGGTCTGCCATTTTCTCACGACAGGATGAAGATGGTCTCCATCAGAGGCAAATTACAATGATAAAATGGTGGTTAGGTTTCATGGTGCGCATTGAGCAATGCTATATAATTTCATATTGAATGGCTGTTGGTTAGGCTTCTGTCTGGAAGAGGGGGGTTCTGGATCCATTGTGCCCATGTTCAATATAAGCTCCATTAGTTTGTAGGAGCAACAAGGTAGACTGACTCACTGATACAGCAACAAGGTAGACTGACTCACTGATACAGCAACAATGTAAATACTGTCAATGGACAACTGTGCCTCATATGTAAGACACATCATAGTAAGCCTTACAAAAACATAAGGCATTCCCTCATGTTTATGTCTCATTGGAATATTCCATGAGTGACATATTATGTTGGAGAGGTTATAGTTTGGAGAGAGAGAGAGAGAGAGAGAGCGAGAGAGAAACGCCCCAATGCAGTTAAAGGATTAGTGACTGCTTCTCTCTCCAAATCCTGCAAGGTGTAAGAGGTCAGGCTCCGGGGATATGTGGATAAGTGATTGTGTTCAATGTGGACTATGCTCTGCACATAAGATGCCTCGCTGTGACAGGGGTAATTACATAAAAGCTCCCGATGCAACGTGCAGATATGGTACTGAAGCAAATGGATCTGATGCACGATGCAATGTGGGAGTGTGTGTGTGTGTGTGGGAGTGTGTGTGGGAGTGTGTGTGTGTGTGGGAGTGTGTGTGTGCGTGTGCGTGTGTGTGTGCGTTGTGTGTGTGTGTTGCGTGCAGCCCGGGGATAGGCCTATTAGTACTTTCGTGGCAGGTAGCTACTGAGAACGAGTTCTCTTTGATTGCAACAGGATGATTTAACGGAGAGCAAAGAGAGAGGGGAGGGAGAGTTAGCCACCATTCTGAGGGTTTCTAGACGTGCCTTGTGTGAGCGCTCTCTAAATGTATCAGCAACAGGACGCGCATCATAGCATAAATATATGCACAAATCCACCTGCTTTACAAAAAAACTAATATATTCGACGTCATTCATCAGCCATTTCCATCATAAAGCACATTCTGCATAGTTGCGCAAAAGCGTCCCTACGTCTGAAGGTTCGAGAACAATCAGTAGCCCTCCAAGCTGTCATGCATGTCCGATTGTTACATTTGCAGTAAAACATAACGGTAACCATTTTCATAGATAATGTTTTATATAGCTTAGCAACACCTTTCTCGTTATGCTAGTATTTACTGTGTCGTCAAAGGCTTTCACCAAACCAGATATTTCCCGTTAACTTCTTGGAAATCCGTAGTGCAACAGTGGCGATATGGAATATGCTCCACAGATCTGCTCTCTAGATGACATAAAACATATTGGGAAAAGGGGGGAACTCACCCGCAATAGTCATCTTCTCCCATCGACTGATATCTATTCCCAATATCCCCATCTAGCGCGCTGGTCCTGCGACGGAGGAGAGAGAGCGCGCAACACAGACAAGCCTGGACGGCGGCTTCTTATTTTTACGCAGTTGGAGAGAGACCAGCTCCAGCTTTTCCTTCTTCCAAGTGTTGTTCCCTATCAGAAAACGGAAACTCCAAAAGCAGAGAGAGCTGTTGGGTTGGTAGAAGAGCCTCTATCCCCCGTGCACTTTTCCACGGTGGTTAACGGCGCATCTCCGCCTCGATCAGCTGTCACAGAGACATGGTGCTTTCTGCTCGGTACTCATTAATATCAGAACAACCCCAGCTCTCCAGAGAACAGCCAATAGCGTCGGAGATCCAGGCACGGCGCTCGCAACATCCCCAGTCTGGTTGGCTGAATTCACCCGTCTGTCCTTTTTTCGACCCTCCTTCCAGGGAATCTTGAAACAATAAGGAGTGAAATGAGATGAAGGTGCAGGAAGAAAATGGAAATCTGTTCCTATTAGAGCTCGCGCTCAGATTGAGTCCCAGGGTGGTTTGAACACATTGTTCTACAAACGGATGTTCCTGCTGGGCCGGAGAGGTTATCCCTCGCCTTGGAAAATGAGATGTATCTCCTCTGTCAAGAGCCCTGAAGTTCTGAAGCTCCATTACTGTATGGTTTACCAGTGGTTTGGAACAGATAGTTTGGATTCCCATACCCTTTGTGCATCAGGTCCTATAGAGATTTAGGACATGGCTATCCATTTTGGTGCCATCTTATCATACCATGCAGCCATTAAATAGTTACTGTTTTATAATAACTCCTGGAATGAATAATGCAAAACATCATTAAGCTTCGCATAATGAGAAGTTCATGACTTCTAAAGTGCCCTTACTTTGTACAGGCTTCAGTGGCCACCATCCCCCTAGCTTTCAGAAAGGAGCCAACTCCATTTTCAGGGATGAATAAGTGTGTCCTTAAGATGGCTTCGCACTTTTACCACCTATGCTCAGACCTTCAGAGTTGACCAAGGGGACTGCACACACACACACACACACACACACACACACACACACACACACACACACACACACACACACACACACACACACACACTCTGACAACAGGGACATAGTTCATAATAAAACTCTCAATGGGATGAGTGGCAGTCACTTTTATGTGGTGCATGACTGATAGGGGAGAGTGGGGTAAATTGAGACAAAGGTTTAGTAGAGCCACTCCTTGTTTCTAAACCATACACAAAATGAATCATGCGACCAAATATTTAGAAAGAGGTCATGATTTCATGGAGTCTGTGAAGGAAGAAACCACATAGAAAAAGTTAGGTCCAAAACATTGATTTTCACAAAGTCAAATGTATTGTGTTATAGGTTTTATGATGCTTGTATCTAAACCAAAGTAGATAATTTTAAGATTGTTTTGTACATCACTTGGGGTCTATATAAGCTACAATATGAGGTTCTAAACCTAGCATGAAAGTGCATCCTTGTAGCTGTGTGGGCTAATATAGTCAAAATGTTTCCCTTGGGGTAAGTTGACAATGGCCACCATACCCCATACAAATGTTGAACATTTAGTCCGTTTTATGCATAATATGCATAGTTTCTTGCAGATGAACTCACAATATATTTATTGTTATAGAGCAGACATCATCATGCCCTGTGTATACAAACATAAAACAAGCCACCCTTGGCCACCCTTGAGGCTCTTGAGCGAGCAGCCAAGGAAGTGAGAGAAGGTAAGAAGTCCATTGGAGCAGCAGCAAGGGATTACATTTACATTTATGTCATTTAGCAGACGCTCTTATCCAGAGCGACTTACAAGTTATGAAAAAATAAACTGAATGACAAGAGGTACAGTGGGGGAAAAAAGTATTTAGTCAGCCACCAATTGTGCAAGTTCTCCCACTTAAAAAGATGAGAGAGGCCTGTAATTTTCATCATAGGTACACGTCAACTATGACAGACAAATTTAGAAAAAAAA
Source organism: Coregonus clupeaformis (assembly GCF_020615455.1). Taxonomy (NCBI): domain Eukaryota; kingdom Metazoa; phylum Chordata; class Actinopteri; order Salmoniformes; family Salmonidae; genus Coregonus; species Coregonus clupeaformis. The sequence goes on along the minus strand of NC_059221.1, from coordinate 47,251,836 downwards.
ATCCAGAAAATCACATTGTAGGATTTTTTATGAATTTATTTGCAAATTATGGTGGAAAATAAGTATTTGGTCACCTACAAACAAGCAAGATTTCTGGCTCTCACAGACCTGTAACTTCTTCTTTAAGAGGCTCCTCTGTCCTCCACTCGTTACCTGTATTAATGGCACCTGTTTGAACTTGTTATCAGTATAAAAGACACCTGTCCACAACCTCAAACTGTCACACTCCAAACTCCACTATGGCCAAGACCAAAGACCTGTCAAAGGACACCAGAAACAAAATTGTAGACCTGCACCAGGCTGGGAAGACTGAATCTGCAATAGGTAAGCAGCTTGGTTTGAAGAAATCAACTGTGGGAGCAATTATTAGGAAATGGAAGACATACAAGACCACTGATAATCTCCCTCGATCTGGGGCTCCACGCAAGATCTCACCCCGTGGGGTCAAAATGATCACAAGAACGGTGAGCAAAAATCCCAGAACCACACGGGGGGGACCTAGTGAATGACCTGCAGAGAGCTGGGACCAAAGTAACAAAGCCTACCATCAGTAACACACTACGCCGCCAGGGACTCAAATCCTGCTTAAGCCAGTACATGTCCAGGCCCGTCTGAAGTTTGCTAGAGTGCATTTGGATGATCCAGAAGAGGATTGGGAGAATGTCATATGGTCAGATGAAACCAAAATAGAACCTTTTGGTAAAAACTCAACTCGTCGTGTTTGGAGGACAAAGAATGCTGAGTTGCATCCAAAGAACACCATACCTACTGTGAAGCATGGGGGTGGAAACATCATGCTTTGGGGCTGTTTTTCTGCAAAGGGACCAGGACGACTGATCCGTCTAAAGGAAAGAATGAATGAGGCCATGTATCATGAGATTTTGAGTGAAAACCTCCTTCCATCAGCAAGGGCATTGAAGATGAAACGTGGCTGGGTCTTTCAGCATGACAATGATCCCAAACACACCGCCCGGGCAACGAAGGAGTGGCTTCGTAAGAAGCATTTCAAGGTCCTGGAGTGGCCTAGCCAGTCTCCAGATCTCAACCCCATAGAAAATCTTTGGAGGGAGTTGAAAGTCTGTGTTGCCCAGCGACAGCCCCAAAACATCACTGCTCTAGAGGAGATCTGCATGGAGGAATGGGCCAAAATACCAGCAACAGTGTGTGAAAACCTTGTGAAGACTTACAGAAAACGTTTGACCTGTGTCATTGCCAACAAAGGGTATATAACAAAGTATTGAGAAACTTTTGTTATTGACCAAATACTTATTTTCCACCATAATTTGCAAATCAATTCATTAAAAATCCTACAATGTGATTTTCTCGATTTTTTTTTCTCATTTTGTCTGTCATAGTTGACGTGTACCTATGATGAAAATTACAGGCCTCTCTCGTCTTTTTAAGTGGGAGAACTTGCACAATTGGTGGCTGACTAAATACTTTTTTTCCCCACTGTATATTGACAAAAAAAGACAACGAATATGCACCTGTGCGAAAGAGAGGCTATGATAGAGTAGCAGAGGCACACAAGGTCTTATCTGATGACTTGGAGTCTGAGCTTGCTTAACATATCAAGAATCTCACGGTCCAGTTTCATGGGCTTCAAATGCAGAGAACATGCGTATGAATTGGCACATCGAAACAACATCCCTGTCCCAGACAACTGGTCAAGAAATGGAAGGGTAAGTGATATTGAACCGAGAGATCTATATCTGAATGTAGGCATACATTTACGATATACAATATACCAAACCCCCATTCCATGAATTAAACATTGACCTACCATCACCATCACCCACTGTCACAGGACACCATCACCCACTAACCCCAAGGCGGCTCAACTTACCCTGTCCCTATGTTCAACTTACCCCATATTTTACATTTACATTTTAGTCATTTAGCAGACGCTCTTATCCAGAGCGACTTACAGTTAGTGAATACATTTTTTTTTTATACTGGCCCCCCGTGGGAATCAAACCCACAACCCTGGCGTTGCAAACGCCATGCTCTATCAACTGAGCTACATCCCTGCCGGCCATTCCCTCCCCTACCCTGGACAACGCTGGGCCAATTGTGCGCCGCCCATGAGTCTCCCGGTCGCGGCCAGCTGCGACAGAGCCTGGATTCGAACCAGGATCTCTAGTGGCACAGTTAGCACTGCGATGCAGTGCCTTAGACCACTGCGCCACTGCGGGGTAAGTTGTGCAGAGAGACCACTTTTTTATGTTTTCTAAACTGTTATGTTTACATTAATTCTGATTATTTCCAGGGATACACAACATCCTGAAATATACATATATATCTTTGTTAGAAAGAATATTATATTTCCCTTGACAAAGTGATGCTGAATGTAAAAAATAGCTAAAAATACCCCACTCTCCCCTAATGCCATGGCGTGAAAAATGTACACAGTGTACAAAACAATAGGAACACCTTCCTAATATTGAGATGCTCCCCCTTTTGCCCTCAGAACAGCCTCAATTCATTGGGGCATGGACTCTACAAGGTGTAGAAAGCGTTCCATAGGGATGCTGGATCATGTTGACTCCAATGCTTCCCACAGCTGTGTCAAGTTGGCTGGATGTCCTTTGGGTGGTGGACCATTCTTGATACACATGGGAAACTGTTGGGCATGAAAAACCCAGCAGCATTGCAGTTCTTGACACAGCTGTTTTTGACATTCAAACCGATGTGCCTGGCACCTACTACCATACCCCGTTCAAAGGCACTTCAATCTTTTGTCTTTCCCATTCACTCTCTGAATGGCACACATACACAATCCACGTCTCAATTGTCTCAAGGATTAAAAATCCTTCTTTAACCTGTCTCCTCCCCTTCATCTACACTGATTGAAGTGGATTTAACAGGTGACATCAACAAGGGATCATAGCTTTCACCTGGATTCACCTGGTCAGTCCATGTCATTGAAAGAGCAGTTGTTCCTAATGTTTTTTACACTCAGTGTATATAAAATTAAAAGCTTTAAATCGTTTTTCGGGGTGGTAGTATGTTTATTATTTGAATTATTTATTCCTTCCCGGACCCTGTTTATTAAAGAATTCTGCAAATACTATGTGACATTTTAGACGTTCCTGTGACAGGTACTGAGGATACGAAGAGGCAGGACGCAGACATCAGCAATGTAAAGGTTTACTTAACACTGAGCAAGAGAACAACAAAGAGTGAGTACACGACATGACACTAACAATCACACACAACACAACACTGAACAGTCCAGGGCTATATAGGGGTGGTGATGAGATGATGAGGAGCAGGTGCACTGGAGGTGATTAGGGTGCATTGGGTTTCCATTCCGGTGTTGCCGAGGTGGTGCGCTCAGACTGGTGGCTCAGTAGACCGGCGAATCAGAGCGCCAGAGGGGAGCAATGGGAGGAGATGTGACAGTACCCCCCCCGGACGCGCGGCTCCCGCCGCAGGACATCACCAGCCAGGAGGACGACCCCGAGGACGAGGAGCGGGCCGGTTAGGGCGGCGACGGTGGAAGTCCCGAATTAGGTTGTGGTCCAGAACGTCCCAGCCGGAACCCAGCTCCTCTCCTCAGGACCATACCCCACCCAGTCCACCAGGTAATGGAGCCAACCCCAACTGAACCTGGAGTCCAGCAAGTCCCTCACCGTCAATGTCCATGGGCGGGGGAGGCGTCCCCCAGGGGACGGCATCCGCCAGAGGACCAGGAACCACCGGCCACATGAAAAGTGGGTGAGACACGTGAGGGGGAAGTCCATAATGCCGGAAGACCTGTTGGAACAGGACCTCAGCAACCTGGAGAGCAGAAGGAAGACCAGTTAATGGTAAAAGACAGCATTATTTTGAGAACCGATCTACGACCACCAGGACTGTGGTGAAGCCATCAGAACGTGGGAGGTTGGTGACAAAGTATATAACCAGGTGTGACCAAGGTCGCTGAGGCAGTGGGAGAGGAACTAGTTTGCCTGCCGGGGCATTCAGAAGTGTCTTCGTTTGGGCATATACGGTGTTCCCAGAGGCGGAGTAGGACCGCTCGGACGTCCCTGACATGCTCCTCGAACATAGCCGAGTAGATCAGAATATCGTCGATGTACACCACCACCTGTCTACTCAGCATGTCTCGGAACACGTCATTGACGAAGGACTGGAACACGGAAGGTGCGTTGGCGAGGCCGTAGGGCATGACGCAGTATTCATAGTGGCCTGAGGTAGTGCTGAATGCTGTCTTCCACTCCTCTCTTTCCCGGATTCGGATCAGGTTGTAGGCACTCCTCAGGTCCAACTTGGTAAAGTCCTGGGCCCCTCGCAGCTGCTCGATGGCCGACGGAACCAGAGGGAGGGTGTACCGGTACTTGGTGGTGACTGCGTTCAGCCCCCGGTAGTCAATGCACGGCCTCAGTCCGCCATCTTTTTTGGCCACAAAGAAGAAGCTGGCAGAGGTAGGAGAGGTAGAGCGTCTGATGAACCCCTGTTTCAGGGTCTCCGCCACATACTTCTCCATTGCCTCAGTCTCCGCTATGGAGAGGGTGTGAATGTGACTCTTCGGGGGATGTTGTCCCTCCAGCAGGTCAATGGCGCAGTCCCAGGGCCTGTGAGGAGGGAGACACTTAGCCTTGGAGGCAGAGAAGACATCGTACTCACGTGGAATGTTGGGCTGGAGGGCGGACTCTGGACTCTCCACTAACGTGGAACAACAAACCACCGGCAGGCAGTTCCTCCGGCATGAGGGGGACCAGGCTGTGATCCTCTTGGTGGGGTTGTGTAGTCTGAGCCAGGGCAATCCCAAGACGATCCGGTGAAGGGGTGACGTGACTATGTGGAAGGACAGCTCCTCGCGGTGCTCCGGTAGTGTGGGAATGGTGATGGTGATGGGGAGAGTGACATGCGTAATGGTGCCTGATCCAAGTTGTTTATTGTCCAGCGAGATGACGTGTAGCGGAGAAGGCAGTGGCACGGTTGGCAACCCCCATTCAGAGACCAGCTCCCTATCGATAAGGTTCCCCGCTGATCCGGAATCTATCATTGTCGTGGAAAGCGAAGAGAAGGAAGAACCATTCACCATTAGGGGAACTAAAAACAATGGTTTGGTGACAGGTGATGGCAAAACATTCACGGAGCGTCGACGGGAGTCATACCGCCTAGATAGGGAGCCGCCAAGATATCTGTGGTCCGTGCTGGTGTAGGGGGTGCTGCCCACCTCCATGGGTGAGGACTCGGAGGCAGGGCGGCTTCCATAGCTCAGATGGGGTGAGCGTTGAGGCTCCGGGTGGTGTTGGGTACACCGTCGGTCTCTCAACATGTCGTCAAGACGAATTGACGTGGCGATGAGGGTATCAAGGTCCATCTCGTCGTCCCGACATGCGAGTTCCGTCATGTTGTCCTCCCGTAAGCCTCTCCTGAAGGCCGTGCGCAGAGCACGCTCATTCTAGCCGGAAGACACCGCCACAGTGCGAAAGCTCAGGGCGTAATCGAACGTGGCCTCCTCTCCCTGTTGTAGCCGGAAGAGACGCTCACCCCCGTCCTTTCCCTCCGTGGGATGATCGAACACCGCCCTGAACCGAGCGAGGAAGGTGGAGTAGGGAAGCGCCGGGGCCTCACCTCTTTCCCAGACTGCAGTGGCCCAATCCAGCGCCTTCTCTTCAGAAGTGAAATCACCAGCGCTATCCTGGCTTGGTCCGATGGAGATGCCCCACCCTGACGCGCCAGATACAGTGAGACCTGCAGCAGGAAGCCTCTACATTTCGTTGTTTTCCCATCATAGCGCTCCGGCAGGGCGAGGGGTCCCTCAGATGTTGGTGGTAGCACGGCAGGAGGGGGACTGGGTGCACTCGTCGCTCCCTGAGGTGGAACCGGAGCGATGGTCAGTTTATGCAGCGTTTGGAGCACTTCCTGCATGACGGCGTTCAGCGGGGCAATCTGCTGCTGGTGCTGGTCGAGGCGCTGGGAAACTCCAGGGGGATTACCTGCTGCATCCATCTTCGTGAGAGGTGTGTGATTCTGTGACGAGTACTGAGGATACGAAGAGGCAGGACGCAGACGCAGGAATCAACTAAAGGTTTGCTTAACACTGAGCAAGAGAACAACAAAGCGCCAGTACACGACATGACACTAACAATCACACACAACACAACACTGAACAGTCCAGGGCTATATAGGGGTGGTGATGAGATGATGAGGTGCAGGTGCGCTGGAGGTGATTAGGGTGCGTTGGGTTTCCATTCCGGTGTTGCCGAGGTGGTGCGCTCAGACCGGTGGCTCAGTAGACCGGCGAATCAGAGCGCCCGGAGGGGAGCAACGGGAGGAGACGTGACAGTCTCCTTTGCTGGGGAAAAGGGCCTGAAAGGGCATCAGAATTGATTGAGTGAATTTCACATAAAAACGGTTTTACTGGGAACATAACAAAAACTGATCTGCTCATCTGAGCTAAGCAATGGAAATCTGTAAACGTATTTAATGTACAGTCAGACTATTTGTGGTGAACTTGTGAATGTATTGTAGTTAACTACTACTTTTAACCAGAATGTTCTATGTTCAAATCCCACTAGGAACTATTTTATCGGTCACTAGTTCATTAGATGGATGTTGTAGTCCTGTGTAGTTAGACTCAATAATGAACAGGTCTAGTTTAAAAACTATGTGGAAACTTCAAGCCTATAGACATGATAAATAACCAAGTAGCATCCCCTGTCAGTTCTATAGGAAGATCTCTATGCCTCTCTGTCCCTGGAGGAAACTGACATTCAAGGAGACACACCATAGTCTAATTCATCATTAAACGCAATGTCACAGTAACGCAAACAAACCCCATATCACACCTCATAGTAACCGCAGCGCAGATGTACAACTAATGAGAAATAACCGATAAGCTGGACAACATCTTATTTTCTTAGGAAAACGTTTCAAGCTTGGTGACAGAGTTTGACATTTAGCTAGATGCCTGCAGCCCACATGAATCTCGGCTACAGCACAGAGTCAGCTAGCTCAATTAGCAGCATCTCAGATGGTTCATGTATTCTCCAAGCAGGGGTTTGGGCTCCAGCAGGTTCACTGAAGCTCTCTTTAAGACAGCACAGGTGGAGGGTATTTTTGGAAAAGCCCCTTAAGAAAAGACCAACCTGGAACCTGGAACCAGGCTGCTCATTATATCGTATTTGCTTCTCCAATAAATAAAAAAACGATATTTATTATTATTTTATTTACCAGCAGCAGGCAAAGCAAGCAGTCAGGCAGCGAGCGAGCGTTCTCGTCTGTGTAAATTAAACCCATTACCCTTCATAAACACATTAAAGGAAATGCTATTTTCCCCCCATAATTATGCTAATGTTATAGATGAGATTGAAAATATCCCCGCAAATAATGTCCTTGGGTGTGACTATAAATAACCTAATGTAGGTATGTGTTTACATACTGTGTGTGTGACGTATCCACTCTTCAGTATGATAGCAGGGTTGAGCCATATCAGTTGCATGTTGCGTTTGGTAAATGTCATATGAAAAACATTACATTTTTCCCCTATACATGTTTATGGTTCTCGTGTATTTTTAGAGCAGAGAAATAGACATGCTCCAATGTTGAAATGGACTAAAGCAGTGAGTCAGCACCATGGGACTGTGGGTGAGTCATTGTACTACTACAGTATGTGCCGAGTTTCACATTAAAACACTATTTAGTCTTTGTGTACCGAGCTGATTTATTCTATAAATACAGAGACTGCAGGCAGAGCTATGTTCTCTTTTCCAATGGTCTATGCTCTAGGACCAGCCAGAATGCCTTAAGTAGGGACTACGCATCCCAACTCACCTCACAAACCTTGCCTGCGCACACACGCACTTTATAGCCCTGAGCACAATCTGCTGGTGTGGTAAAAACCCCAAGAGTACTTCAAGGTGTAATCGATACGCTGTAGATGGTATGATTATAACGTACTTTTCTTCAAAACTCAATAATGTGGACAGTTGCACAGCTAATTTACATGGGCTTATTAAAGGATGGCCCACGCTGGCAATGTTCAAGTATAAAAAAGGGAGATTTATTGGGCAGTATTATACTGTCATAAAAGAGTGACTTGTGTCAGCACCTTCGCTGGCTCTGGAGTTCATTCAGCTCCACCCACAGGCCTCTTTCAGTGCCTCCTCCGCAGTCCTTGTCAAAAGAGCCAGCCTCACAAGAAACAACCTAATGCCCCCACAATAATCCCCTGTTTTCCCAGTCAAAGGCGTCTTACATTTGTATTCCTCATCACTCTCAGCAGCAGTAGCAGCTTCAGCACACCTTCTCCTAAGACCTGTCTGAAATGCAACAAAAGTTTAAGGCATAAAAGAGGGAGCTTTCTTTTTTTTCTTTCTCCACCGTGAGAGAACTGAGGCTGAGGAATATTGCCTGAGGTTGTTTGATATCCCCTCTGTGGAGAAGAGGAGGCACAGCCCTGATGCTCTCTCTCTCTCTTTCTCTGCTCTCTCTCTCTTTCTCTCTCCCTCTCCCTAGTTGTGCGAGGAAGGCTTGCTGTGCTTTTGAGGGTTTCGGACCTCTCTGTCACTCCAAAAGGGGGGAGACGGGGATACTGTCACTGAGGACAGGCTCCAGGGAAGAAAGACGAGGTAAACAAGTGAAATCTTACCAAACAAAGGCAGAGCAGAAAGAGAGAAGGAGAAGGGGGAGTGGAAGAGGGAAAGAGAGCGAGAGAGAGAGAGAGAGAGAGAGAGAGAGAGAGAGAGAAAGGGAGAAAATACAGTTGGAGGGAGGTGTACTGTAGAGATGACAGGTCCTTTCATAGGGGAGGCTTGTGAAGTGAAGAAAGTGTAAGAGAGAGAGAGAACCACAGAGGAGACCGCCAGGCTGAGAGAGAGCATGATAACTAGGACAGCACTCAGTTTCCTTCCTTCTTTTCCCCACAGCAGGTTTGCTCTTGACTGAACTGATGGGTTGATGAGGTTAGTCTACAGTACATGGCAGAGGCTCAGTAAGGGGGAATGGGTGAATGGCTGATTTTCTTGTTGTTTATATAAATGATGCTTCACCCGTCAAATGACATGTAGATTGATGTAGTGTAACATGCATTTACCAACCCCCAAAACAAGGACCACATAGTGTGTTCAGTTTATATCCAGTGTGGCTTGTAGTTTGCTGTGGTTTGGATGTGTTTTTCCGCTATTGGTTTTTCCAGGCTTGCATGTAGAGTAGCTGTGTTCAGTGTGTTTTCGCATTGCTCTATCTGCACACATAAATCTATTATTGATAGAAGGGCCCCCTGGTCCTGGGCTGTGTTTATTTTGTTGTTGCAATATTACTGAACCTGTGTGGCGGCACGGGGTCTTAATGATTCATTTATCTGGAATGGGAGCGGTGTCCTTTTGACTTTGACACCTGATTTTCCCTGTTTGTCAGTTTGGTCTTCACACCTCAACTACATCAGTGACATCAATGCCAATGTATGTATTGTGAATGATTTGGCGTGGGAGGGATGGGATCGGGGCCTGTTGATCAATGCTTGTGCCATTCCCTTTGATGGGTGCAGAGAAGTTTCTAGTTAAGTGATCCCCAACTGTGAATAAAAGAGCTATAAAGGAGCTATTCACGTCATGGAGCCACAGGTAGATAGATAGGGAAGATCATCTGTTTTTCTCAGGTTTTCATTAAAACATGATGTTTCGCATCTGCAGGAAAATAAATGTATACAGTGAGGGAAAAAAGTATTCGATCCCCTGCTGATTTTGTACGTTTGCCCACTGACAAAGAAATGATCAGTCTATAATTTGAATGGTAGGTTTATTTGAACAGTGAGAGACAGAATAAGAACAAAGAAATCCAGAAAAACGCATGTAAAAAATCTTATGAATTGATTTGCATTTTAATGAGGGAAATAAGTATTTGACCACTCTGCAAAACATGACTTAGTACTTGGTGGCAAAACCCTTGTTGGCAATCACAGAGGTCAGACGTTTCTTGTAGTTGGCCACCAGGTTTGCACACATCTCAGGAGGGATTTTGTCCCACTCCTCTTTGCAGATCTTCTCCAAGTCATTAAGGTTTCGAGGCTGACGTTTGGCAACTCGAACCTTCAGCTCCCTCCACAGATTTTCTATGGGATTAAGGTCTGGAGACTGGCTAGGCCACTCCAGGACCTTAATGTGCTTCTTCTTGAGCCACTCCTTTGTTGCCTTGGCCGTGTGTTTTGGGTCATTGTCATGATGGAATACCCATCCACGACCCATCTTCAATGCCCTGGCTGAGGGAAGGAGGTTCTCACCCAAGATTTGACGGTACATGGCGCCGTCCATCGTCCCTTTGATGCAGTGAAGTTGTCCTGTCCCCTTAGCAGAAAAACACCCCCAAAGCATAATGTTTCCACCTCCATGTTTGACGGTGGGGATGGTGTTCTTGAGGTCATAGGCAGCATTCCTCCTCCTCCAAACACGGCGAGTTGAGTTGATGCCAAAGAGCTCCATTTTGGTCTCATCTGACCACAACACTTTCACCCAGTTCTCCTCTGAATCATTCAGATGTTCATTGGCAAACTTCAGACGGGCATGTATATGTGCTTTCTTGAGCAGGGGGACCTTGCGGGCGCTGCAGGATTTCAGTCCTTCACGGCGTAGTGTGTTACCAATTGTTTTCTTGGTGACTATGGTCCCAGCTGCGTTGAGATCATTGACAAGATCCTCCCGTGTAGTTCTGGGCTGATTCCTCACCGTTCTCATGATCATTGCAACTCCATGAGGTGAGATCTTGCATGGAGCCCCAGGCCGAGGGAGATTGATAGTTATTTTGTGTTTCTTCCATTTGCGAATAATCGCACCAACTGTTCAAATAAACCTACCATTAAAATTATAGACTGATAATTTAATCAGCAGGGGATCAAATACTTTTTTCCCTCACTGTATGCTACTTTCTGCTTCTCTCCTTTTCTCTCTGTGCTCTCTCTCTCTCTCTCTCTCTGCATGCTGGGAGTGTTTGGTGCGTGCTGGGAATTGTTTGAGTGAGTGCTAAGTGCGAGTGTTGTGTAGAGTTAGATATCCTGGGTTTTTCCTTTTCTTGGTGATATCCTTTTTTTCTTCTATGCATGATTAAGGTTATTATTTCTATTTTTTTGTTGCGGTAGAATTAAGTATATTGTTTTTCGTGTCGAAATTACCCTGATTTTGGTGGGGATGGCGGCCCGAATCGGGACGCCGTCCCTGTCACTTCGGCACGGCTTTAGGTGTGTTACTGAAGCTACTGTCACGGTGGAAGAGGTTTTGGTCGCCGTAGGAGAGAAGGTAGGATATGAGAATGTTGCTTATGCGTCACGGATGAATAAAGCGGGGGTGGTATTTCTTAAAGAAGAGCGCCTTGTTGATCGTATGGTTGAGCATGGCATACTTCTTAAAGGAATGTTTATTCAAGTTACGCCGCTTTTTTCTCCGTCAACAAGGGTAACGATTTCAAATGTACCGCCGTTCATTCCAAATGAGCTATTGGAGCGCGAGTTATTGCGCTTTGGGAAGTTTGCAAGTTCAATTAAGGTTGTCCCATTGGGTTGCAAACACCCGGCGTTGAAACAGGTAATGTCGTTTCGGCGACAGGTGTTTATGTTTTTGGACTCACCGGAACAGACTTTGGAGTTATCGTTTAAAGTCAAGTATGACAATAGATTGTATATGGCTTATGCTAGTACAGGTAGTCAACGGTGTTTTGAGTGTGGGGATGTTGGTCATAAGCGACATGCTTGCCCGAAAAGGGAGAAGGCAGAGGGAGGGGCGCAGGTGGTCCTCGTAACGCCTGGGCCCACTGATGTAGGAAGAGGTGGGCTGACAGTGGTAGAGCAGCCGCACGCATCTGTTGCTGAGGAACAAGTTGTCCGTGTTGAGGGCACAGAGGTGCAACTTGTACCAGAGGGAAATGTTATGCAGGGGGATTTTTTCGTTGTAGAAGGTAAGGATGGATCTGAAGGGCCATTTCCTCAGACTGGTGAGGAGGTGCCCAGTACGAGTGCTGTGGTACAGGAGGGGGTACATGTGGAGCTAATCTCCCAGGTAGTGGAGGAGATGCCCACTACAAGTAATGGGTTACAGGAGAGGGTTCATGTGGAGCTCATCTCCCAGGTAGTGGAGGAGACGCCCACTATGAGTGCTGGGGTACAGGGGGGGCTAGTCTCCCAGGTAGTGGAGGAGATGCCCACTATGAGTGCTGGGTTACAGGGGGGGCTAGTCTCCCAGGTAGTGGAGGAGATGCCCACTACGAGTAATGGGGTTCAGGCGGGGCTAGTCTCCCAGGTAGTGGGGGAGATGCCCACTACGAGTAATGGGGTTCAGGTGGGGCTAGTCTCCCAGGTAGTGGAGGAGATGCCCACTACGAGTAATGGGGTTCAGGTGGGGCTAGTCTCCCAGGTAGTGGAGGAGATGCCTGGTACGAGTGATGGGGTGCAAGTGGGGAGTGTTGAAAGGGATGTGGTAGAGGGGAGTCAGTGGTCTGTGGCCTCAGTTGAGGAGGATCAGGAGAAGGATATGGATATGGATATCTCTCTTGATACGGTAGCAGCTGGTGAGGACTCAATTTACGATCTAGAGGAGGTAAAAGGGTTTCTGGATCAGACTTTTGGGAAATCTGTCAAATTGGCAGATTATTTTGATGTTGATAAGTTTGTGAGGTCAGCTGTGATGTTACAGAAGACGGTGGGGTTAGACCAGTTGAGTGAGAAGAAGCGGTTTCGCTTGAGGAAATTTGTTACTGCTGTTGCAGCAGCAAAGGGTGGTGGGAAACGTGGTCAGGTTAAGAGAAAATTTAAATAATGATGATGATTATGCCTCATAGGGTGTTCTATTCTCTTTGTCTGGTTTCTCTGTGGTATCTTCTGCTTTTCCTTTTTCTTTTCTATATGGAGGTACTAAGGGTAGGTTCTCTCAACATTAATGGAGGAAGGGACAGGAATAAGAGGGCTTGGGTATTAGAAGTAATAAAACAGAAAAGGCTTAATGTAGTTTTCCTACAGGAGACACATAGTGATGAGGAAAATGCGGCTGACTGGGGTATGTGGTGGGAGGGGCAGCATATACTCAGTCATGGTACTAATTTCAGTGCTGGGGTGGCAATCTTGTTTTCTTCAGGCTTAGGGGTGACTGTGGTATCTACAACAGAGATTGTCAAGGGTCGGGTTTTATTGGTCAAGGTGGATGTTATGTTTATTTTTTATTTTTATTTTTTTGAATGTTTATGCTCCTAATGAGGGTACAGAGCGTATTGTTGGTTTTGATAAAATAAAGGAAACCTTAAGACAGTGTGACCAAGAGGGGTGTATGGTTTTAGGGGGACTGGAACTGTACAGTGGATTTTACTGTTGATCGCACCGCTGAAGAACCTCACCTGCGGTCAGCAATTTGTCTGTCTGGTCTATTAACTGAGTTTGAGCTTTCTGATGTGTGGAGAGTAAGGAATGCAAAAGTTAGGCAGTACACATGGCTAAAAGTTAATGAAGGTCATGTCAGTGCAGCAAGGTTAGACCGGTTGTATGTATCTGAGCAATACTGTAGTAGGGTTGGAAGGTGTGACATTACTCCTGTGGGTTTCTCTGATCACCATATTGTCACTGTTGATATTCACTTGTCCTGTCCACGAAGGTCATCATCTTATTGGTATTTTAATGTTAAATTTTTACATGATGTCATGTTTTGTGAAAGGTTTTTGTTGTTTTGGGAAAAATGGAGGGTTACAAAAGGGAATTTTGAGTCCTTGAGACAATGGTGGGAGGTTGGGAAGGCCCAAATACGATTATTTTGTCAACAGTATACTGCTCTGTCTCGAATTGAAGTTAAAGAGACTATCAGGGCCCTTGAGCAGAACATTAAATCTATTGAATTGAAGTTGCTCACTCAGAATGACCCCGGACTAGTCATGAACTTACAGGACAAGAAACATGAATTGAGGTCGTTTCTGCATGAAAGAGTGAAGGGTGCCTTGATTAGGTCTCGTTTCGCTTCCCTCAAGGATATGGATGCTCCTAGTGCTTTTTTTTTTAACCTAGGAAAGTCGACATTGCAACGTAAACAGATGGTCTGCCTTCGTCTCCCTGATGGGAAGGTGACCACGGATGACAGTGAAATGCGTCAACATGCCGTGGATTTCTATTCTGCCCTCTATAAGGCGGAGGATTGTGACTCTCTGTGTACTGAACAGTTGTTACACGGTCTTCCTCAATTGGGACCTGAGCAAAGAGTCGCATTGGACTCTGACATTACACTGCAAGAGCTGTCCACAGCAGTTATGCAGCTCTCAACAGGCCGAGCCCCTGGCATTGATGGTTTACCATCTGAGTTTTACAAGCACTTTTGGGGGTCTATTGGGGAGGATTTTTATGAAGTGGTGTGTGAATCTTTTCATGAGGGCTCTCTTCCTGTATCTTGTCAACGTGCGGTACTTTCACTGTTGCCAAAAAGGGGGATTTGGCTCTCATAAAAAATTGGAGACCTGTTGCTTTGCTGTGTGCAGAATATAAAATTGTTTCTAAATGTCTCTCAAACAGGTTGAAAGAGTATCTGGGATTGTTGGTCCACAAGGACCAGTCCTACTGTGTACCTGATCGCTCTATTGTTGACAACTTGTTTCTAATAAGAGATGTTTTGGACATTTGTAAACTGTCTGATGTAAATGTGGGTTTACTTTCTTTGGATCAGGAGAAGGCTTTTGATCGTGTGGACCACCAGTACTTGTTTAAAACAATGAAAGCCTTTGGGGTTGGGGATGTTTTTTTGTCTTGGATGAAGTTACTGTATGCTGGGGCCTCATGTATGGTGAAGGTGGGGGGTGGTTTGAGTTGTCCCATCCCTGTCCAAAGGGGCATCAGGCAGGGATGCCCAATTTCAGGGCAGTTATACAGTCTGGCGATTGAACCAATGCTTTGTTTTTTAAGAGCGAAGCTTACTGGTTTCTCTGTGCCAGGTGTAATGAAGGGTCCCACGATAGCACTGTCTGCGTATGCAGATGACGTGACAGTTTTTATTACAGGGGGTGAGGATGTTAAGGTTCTCTCAGAAGCCTTAAAGGTGTATGAGGGGGCCTCCTCAGCTAGAGTCAATTGGGGAAAGAGTGAAGCGCTGTGGGCAGGCCAGCTTCAGATGGGGTCCGCTCCACGGTTACCAGGGGGGCTTCAGTGGGGCAGAGATGGGATGAAGACTTTGGGGGTTTTTCTAGGCTCCGATGTCTTTCAGAAAAAGAACTGGGAGGGTGTAGTGGAGAAAGTGTGTGCCAGACTGTCAAGATGGAAATGGGTGCTGCCCCAGCTGTCTTATAGGGGAAGGGTACTGGTAGCTAATAACCTAGCTGCCTCTACCCTGTGGCACAGACTAATGATTTTACAGCCACCAAAGGGTCTGATACAAGAGCTTCAGAGGACCCTTGTCAACTTCTTCTGGTCTGGACAACATTGGATTAAAGCTTCAGCCCTGTACCTGCCACTGCACGAGGGTGGGCAAGGCCTGGTGGACATTTCTTCCAGGATCATGGCTTTCCGGCTTCAAGCAGCCCAGAGACTGTTGTACAGTGACGGTTCTAGCTGGGTTGACACAGCCTACGCATTGATGAGGAGAGCGGGCTGTTTGGGCTTAGACAAGCACCTTTTCCTCTTAAAGCTGGAGGGGGTGAGTTGCCTGGCCTGACTCCATTTTATGAGTCTGTTATGCAGGCTTGGAGAGTTCTGGTCAAGTCCCGTAAGGCCTGCACGCCACCAGGGATGTGGCTTTTTGAAGAGCCTCTTTTTCACAACACTGCCATCCAGTCCCGTGTTCTGGGTTCAGCTAGCCTACGTTCATGCCTGTTAGGCGTGGGGTGTACTAAGCTGGGTCATCTGATGTGGAACAGGAATAGGTCGTTGGAGGAGCTGGGAGAAAGAGCGGGGATCCGATCGTCTCGCCTACTGAGGAAGGTCGTCGCTGAGGTCTGTGATTCCTTGCCAGTACTTCATCTGCAGTATGTGACTGACACTTCCAATTCTGATCGGTGGAAGGAGGGTCTGGATTATGTGTTCCCTGCACTGATTGTTAGTGCTGCGGCGGGGGCATTCGAGGAGGACGTGGGGATGCTGCTTTCCTTCGATACCCCGGAGCTGGGGGAGTTCAAGGAGGTGGGAAAGAAGGCCATGTACAGAATATGTGTAAAGGTGTCCCATGACTCTTCCCTGGAAGGGGTAAAATCGACGAGGTGGGCGGGTGTGCTTGGTCCAGGTGCCTCCCAAAAGGCTGTTGGCGAACACTATACAAACTGCCTATTGATAAGAGGACAGCTGACCTCCAATGGAGGATAATACATGGAGCCATAGCCACCAACATGTATCTGGTACACCTGGATCCTACTGTTGGGGAGGAGTGTCCATTCTGTGCTGAACCCTGAAACTCTGGCACATCTGTTTTTACAGTGTCCCAGGTTGGTCGGGATGATTGACCTGATCACTAATTGGTTCTCAGCTCTGGGAGAGGTTTTCTCTTCCCAATTGTACATATTGGGGCCAAAGTACAGGTTTAGTCAGAAAGCTGTAGTTGTGTTGCTTAATTTTGTGTTAGGGGCAGCAAAATTAGCCATATGGAAGACCCGAAAGAACAGTATTCGGGGACAGGGGTCTGTGGATGTGGTGGGAATGCTGGAGGGAATGTTGGCAGCAAGACTAAGAATAGAGTTTGCCTATTATAAACTGGTCAACAATATTGATCTGTTTATGAGTATATGGGGCATTCAGATGCTGTTGTGTTCAGTTACTGTGGAGGAGGAATTGGAGTTGTGTTTTTAATTGATGTGTAAATACGGTTTTGTATGAGTATTTGTGTGGCGGGCTCCCAGACCCAATAAATATTATTTAAAACTCTCTCTCTCTCTCTCTCTCTCTCTCTCACTCTCTCACTCTCTCACTCTCTCACTCTCTCACTCTCTCACTCTCTCACTCTCTCACTCTCTCACTCTCTCACTCTCTCACTCTCTCACTCTCTCTCTCTCTCTCTCTCTCTCTCTCTCTCTCTCTCACTCACTCCCCTCCTCTCCAGGCCTCACAGACTGCATTGATTAGTCCAGAGATTTGTGTTTTCATTACCTTTCATATTCACGAGGTCTCCGCTCCTGGACCGCCGTTAATTTAGAGTTACTAATGGACGATAGGAA
Source organism: Coregonus clupeaformis (assembly GCF_020615455.1). Taxonomy (NCBI): domain Eukaryota; kingdom Metazoa; phylum Chordata; class Actinopteri; order Salmoniformes; family Salmonidae; genus Coregonus; species Coregonus clupeaformis. The sequence goes on along the minus strand of NC_059221.1, from coordinate 47,234,733 downwards.
TAAATACATCCCAGTGACTCCTTCTCCCCTTGTAAAACCCTCCATTTATCAATGAGACAACGTCCTAAATGGCACCCTATTCTCTATGGAGTACACCATTTTTTACCAGGGCTCATAGGGAATAGGGTGCCATTTGGTACACACACAATGAGACCGCTATGGTCCTCAGTCACTGTTATGCTCTGGGGCTCGCTATCTTTAAAAAGATACTCATGTGTTACAGCCCGTAATCAAAAGGGCTTTTGACCATGATGAGGAGATGAGCTTATTATAATGAAATATGCCCCTTTAATATCTTCAGTTCCAGTGGACTCAATAGATGTGTCTTGTAATGGTGTTTTACTGGGAAAGAAATGGTAGTGGCCATTTCAATGTAGTATGTTATACATGGAGCAGGACTCCATACATGCACACAAGTGCTTGCACACACACACACACACACACACACACACACACACACACACACACACACACACACAGAATGTGAGAGGATATCAAAGATCGCTAGCCTTACACACGTCAGTAGTAGAATCCTGCTGAGTCCATCACGTTCAATAGAATGAAACACAACCAACAACACTACTAGCACCTCCCTCTCTCACCTATCCACACAACACGTCCTTCATAATACTCGTTATGATACTGTTTGACTCTCCTACTCTGAATGAGAAGCTCCATGGTGTCTCTTTGTCAGTACACGGAGATCCAGGCTTCCCACTGCATTACCAGGCAGGCTCTGTTTCCTCCCAGTGGTCTAGTTCAGTTCAGGCTGTATCACGTCCATAACAACTAGCCTACTTACTGGGGTGATTACTATTCCGTTAATACACAGATCAAAGGATTAAACAGATAATTCAAGTGAAAGGAATACATCATCTCTAGTAGTTTAATATTTCAATGTATTCATCTCCATCTCCATTAATATTACTAGAATGATTCTAAGCTAAATGAGTTCAGTTGTAGCTATAGGTTACATGGCATTTGTAGTGACCTACAATTTCATCACGGCCTGGGATGTAATCTGCAACCTGCTGCCCTCGCGTCTGTCAACAGTTCCATCACTCTGAGGGCACAGAGAGCACAGAGGGCACAGAGCTAACTATGCACGCCACCCCAGGCTGCTACTGTACCCAACACCCTGCTATGATCTCACACCTCCACGTGTACCACTGAATTTGGTCAGCTTACAAGCCAAGCTGGTGTCTACATTTCTGTGGTTATCACAGGCCGAAGGCCGAATTACAAAAGCACAGTGATTACTTGGAAATGAATGACTGAAAATATGTTTATGGGATAAAAGCTGGAATGTGAATGAAGGCAGTGTTTGTGTTCCACCTGTGTCAGGTATGGTCTTGGCAGGTAGCTAGCTAATGTCAGTCTGGCACTGTCCTCTGGTGAACACCATGCATGACAACTACCTTTAGAATGAGAACACGGGCTTGTCAGAGATACACTTTGTTCATGTCGGTCATTTCCTATAAGCAAGCAGAAGGGAGCAGTGTAAACACACACGTATGGATAAATGGACGAACGCGCACGCACGCAGACAAACATGCAGACACATGCACATGCACGCACGCACGAACACACACACACACTCACACACCTCTACTACCTCTATCTCTTCCAGCTGATGAAAACGGCTCTATTTGGGTGCAGGCCCTCAGCACAAGATAACGGAGGCAAATTAGAGCATATAAAATGCGTCCCCACTGGGAGATCCATCACTGGGTTTAGAGGCTGGCGACTAATGCTCACGGTGCGTGTGTGTGTAGGTGGCTGGTGCCTACACCAGAGGAGAGGAGAGGAGAGGAGAGGAGAGGAGAGGAGAGGAGAGGTGAGAGGAGAGGGTCCTCAAGAGGATTATACTGTAGGCCTGTTTCTCTCTCTCCCTCCTCTCCCCCCTCTCCCCCTCTCTCGCGCTGTTTGCTCATGGTTTTGCTATGCGCCAGAACCCAATTCCACACCCTGAGTGCTGTTGATAAGGGGCAGCACGGTGCCGACAGACCCAGGAGAGGAGTGGCGTGTGTTGGCAGTATGGCAAAAAAACTAATTTCTCTGAAGACAATGAGGTCCATTTGTACAGTTAAGCTGGATGAAAGAACCATATTTAGCCGAAAATTTTTACAATTGTTTTTCCCAGTTAATTAACTAGCGTACCATCGTGACCACAAATGCTTCTTATTCAGCTGACATACAGTATGTATTTTATATTGTATTGTATTGTGAAGATGATTGGCACTTTCTCTAAAACACTGGGTTGGAGGAATTATATTTGATATAAAGTATGCACAGAAAAATAATTATACTTCCACAATGAGAGAGGCTTTTTGATAGACAAGGTGAAAAGAAATGTAAGAAATACCATACAGAAGTTTATCTAGAGATCAATATAGAACTGTAGGATCCGTTGGCAAATGGTCAATTCATCCAACACATACACCAAGCACATGATGTCCTACATCAACCAACACAAACTCTCATGTCAAGGACCCAGAGTTTTTCCTTGTCAGATCACCACGCGGTCAGGAAAAACTTCTGTCACTACTTTAGGTCCACTATTCATCAGCTGACAGTGGATCACCAGCATGGTTTAATTGTGCATCAAGGATATTACTGCCTGCTTTCAAGGTTGACGAGAGTGACAAAGACGATGGCAACCCCTCATTTTCCCATCAGTGTGTAAAAGTGTTCCCCACAGAGCATACCCCCGCTAAGTCTGTCCAGCTGAGCATCAAATGGCTGCATCCATCCGTCCTCTCCTCTCCTCTTTTCCTCCGTCCATCTCCAGAACGAGGCAGAGGCAGCAGGTAATGGCATGTTTTAACGCCCAGTGACCCTCAGTGATTCACACAAACCTTCCCTGATCCACTCCACTGCCATCCGCTGCCTTTCCCACTCATCCATGCTTTGTGACTTTCTGACAGCAGTAGCACCGAGCAGCACCCGGAATCGGCATTGACACATTCCCCTTTTGATTGGGTTGTAGGTTCACCAGATCAGAAGTTAAGGAGAAAATGGAGGAACCATGATGAGGTCTGTGTTGTGTTGTGGCACTCGTATAATAGAAGGAAGAGTCTTTATTTTATTGCCATTGATTGGGGCATTGCACTCTATATCTTTGCTGGATTATTACATTAACCGGCGGTTTAATCGCATTAAACATTCAATGGAGAGGGGATGGAGTATGTCATAACCCCACTGACAGGCACATCAAAAAGCTGGGCCAGGGTTTGGGCATGCATGGAGAGAGAGAGGAGAAGGCCTGTCTGGCCGGCTTCCCATTGTGGACTATGAAGTCTGCTGACTGCACTCACTGACAAATTCAATTTTATTTTCCGGGGGGAGCAGCTTTTCAAGAGATGATTTATGTTGTGTTCCTGTCTACAGTGACTGTGATCTGGGCTTTAGGGGGTGCTTGGGTTTGCCACTCTTTTTTAGTTTTCTCTGAAACTCTCTGAAATTGCGAGCCATTGTTTTAGCAGGAACAATGAGATGTCTTTAATGTAGCTACTTCCAAGTTTCCACACAAAACGTAACAGTTTAGGGTCTTTATGTCCTTAAAACGTTCTACATTCAAGACTTGACCCTTGATAGAAATCATTTCCTGAAGTGAAGTGACATGAAACAAAGAGAAGATAATATTTCAGTTGGTATGCCTTCTGTGCTTTCACCATCCACTGACCTGCAAATTGTGCTTCGTCAGTCAGTCAGTGTCTATAAAAATTATTCAGCAATGACTCCGACTTCGGCTCACTCTGGAGGTTAATTGACCCCAGGCTAGTCTGGCTCTCTCTCACCCCAGCAGCAAGGGTCCTCTCTTGATGGGCATCGTACCTCTCAGCGCTGGCCTCTCAGTGGGAGAGCCAGCCTCCCGTCTCCGTCAGAGCCAACCTCTCGGCACTCTCTCCCATCACCTCCCCGTGACTCACACACTAATGAGTAATTTACCACCTCCTGGACTGGAGACGAGGCCCCGGAGCCGTGGTTCATGGAGGGCCCCTGGCCACTGTTCCCCTCGCTTTGCACCTGGCCGCCTGCACTCCTGCTGCCCTCATTGGTGTCTGAATGAATACTGATGCTCCATACTGATGCTCCGGATCATTCTTTGTCTGACTATGCCTCTGCATGTTTGTCACAACCAGAATTCATTGGGTGTCCATTAAGAGTTGAACGTGTCTAATGAACATACTGCAGGTCTCAATCATGACTGGCTTGATGATGGGCTGTATGACCGACACGTGTTTTGTGTCTCATAGATGTATCATAAAAAAGATTGATAGACAACTTGGACAGAAGCTTGAGACGGACACATAATGTATATGAAACGTGAAGAGGAATTCTCAAAAAGACAATAGACCAACATCAGCATGTAGCTAAGAATGCAAAAATCATGAATTCACCACACCTTCACAACACAAAAGGGATGCTTCCATAGTGAATAAACAGAGGTTTTTGTCACCAACACTACGGCCATGCACAGTCTCAAACGCAGTCTCTACTCCTTGACCCTTGGTTTGGTTTCTCTGGTTGCGTCCCAAATTGCATCCTATAGTGCATTACTTTTCATCAGAGCCTTATGGGCCCTGGTCAAAAGTAGTGCCCTTTATAGGGAATAGGGTGCCATTTTGGACGCAGACTATCTCTCCCGGTGGTAGTCAGAGAATATCCAAAAGCTCATTCTCCGCTGAGATAATTACCCATGCTGCTACACTGCATAATTTGCATAATCATCACCAGTCATTCACGGAGGCAACACAAAGGAATATAATGAGGAAACAGAGAAACAAGGAACATTTCAGAATCCATTGACGACATAACATACATCTGGGCATACTTTGTTTTAGGCTTACCACAAAGAGAGATGGATACTGTGTGGATGGATGTTTCTGTAGGGAGAATCACAGATGTGTCTTTGGTCAACGGGTTCGTGGATGTTCCGTACATGAGTGTGTTACACATGACTCATACACACGTAGCTGTGGTATCCCGTACATTACATAAACATGTACGCTAAACTCCAGACTACGTCTATTGGTCAAACTACACGACTTAAATACACGGACGTAGGACTACAGTGAGGGAAAAAAGTATTTGATCCCCTGCTGATTTTGTACGTTTGCCCACTGACAAAGAAATTATCAGTCTATAATTTTAATGGTAGGTTTATTTGAACAGTGAGAGACAGAATAACAACAAAAAAATCCAGAAAAACGCATGTCAGAAATGTTATAAATTGATTTGCATTTTAATGAGGGAAATAAGTATTTGACCCCCTCTCAATCAGAAAGATTTCTGGCTCCCAGATGTCTTTTATACAGGTAACGAGCTGAGATTAGGAGCACACTCTTAAAGGGAGTGCTCCTAATCTCAGTTTGTTACCTGTATAAAAGACACCTGTCCACAGAAGCAATCAATCAATCAGATTCCAAACTCTCCACCATGGCCAAGAACAAAGAGCTCTCCAAGGATGTCAGGGACAAGATTATAGACCTACACAAGGCTGGAATGGGCTACAAGACCATCGCCAAGCAGCTTGGTGAGAAGGTGACAACAGTTGTTGGAAGAAACACAAAAGAACTGTCAATGTCCCACGGCATGGGGCTCCATGCAAGTTCTCACCTCGTGGAGTTGCATTGATCATGAGAACAGTGAGAAATCAGCCCAGAACTACACGGGAGGATCTTGTCAATGATCTCAACGCAGCTGGGACCATAGTCACCAAGAAAACAATTGGTAACACACTACGCCGTGAAGGACTGAAATCCTGCAGCGCCCGCAAGGTCCCCCTGCTCAAGAAAGCACATATACATGCCCGTCTGAAGTTTGCCAATGAACATCTGAATGATCCAAAGGAGAACTGGGTGAAAGTGTTGTGGTCAGATGAGACCAAAATGGAGCTCTTTGGCGTCAACTCAACTCGCCGTGTTTGGAGGAGGAAGAATGCCGCCTATGACCTCAAGAACACCATCCCCACCGTCAAACATGGAGGTGGAAACATTATGCTTTGGGGGTGTTTTTCTGCTAAGGGGACAGGACAACTTCACTGCATCAAAGGGACGATGGACGGCGCCATGTACCGTCAAATCTTGGGTGAGAACCTCCTTCCCTCAGCCAGGGCATTGCAAATGGGTCGTGGATGGGTATTCCAGCATGACAATGACCCAAAACACACGGCCAAGGCAACAAAGGAGTGGCTCAAGAAGAAGCACATTAAGGTCCTGGAGTGGCCAGTCTCCAGACCTTAATCCCATAGAAAATCTGTGGAGGGAGTTGAAGGTTCGAGTTGCCAAACATCAGGCTCGAAACCCTAATGACTTGGAGAAGATCTGCAAAGAGGGGTGGGACAAAATCCCTCCTGAGATGTGTGCAAACCTGGTTTTGCCACCAAGTACTAAATAATAATAATAATAATAATTGGTCATTTAGCAGACGCTCTTATCCAGAGCGACTTACAGGAGCAATTAGGGTTAAGTGCCTTGCTCAAGGGCACATCGACAGATTTTTCACCTAGTCGGCTCGGGGATTAGAACCAGCAACCTTTCGGTTACTGGCACAACGCTCTTAACCACTAAGCTACCTGCCGCCCTTACATGTTTTGTAAATCATGTTTTGCAGAGGGGTCAAATACTTATTTCCCTCATTAAAATGCAAATCAATTTATAACATTTCTGACATGCGTTTTTCTGGATTTTGTTGTTGTTGTTCTGTCTCTCACTGTTCAAATAAACCTACCATTAAAATTATAGACTGATCATGTCTTTGTCAGCGGGCAAACATACACAATCAGCAGGTGATCAAATACTTTTTTTCCCTCACTGTAAGTGCATTCTGATTTATCCGTTAGCAGTGGCCATATTTTCCCACTGCTTTAAATGATAGCGGAGAGGCTAACCCTTACTTCGGGTTAAGCATGGTGTGGATTTGGAGGGAACGGTATGAAGGCTATCGCACACAATGCTCCCACTGTCTAATTGATTGGACTTTTACATCGCCAATTATATTGTTTGTATTCGGCTTGTGAGCGCAGATCTGTCAGAAAGAGAGAGAGCCTTACTGACCTGGTGACATTTATTGGTAAAATCTCAGGGTCATTTGAGGAGCAGGAAGACCAGTCCTGTGTTTCACATGATTAAAGGGGACAGTGCTGGATTTGAAGCGTTACTTAAACGTTTAAAAGTCAAAGAAGGATAAAGCTCTTAGGGTTGATTTCCTTTACCCAGACTGAACATTCTCCATTGAACGTGCAGGACTTGGCTTAATCCTGATCTGGGAAACTGGCCCTATGACTGCCTTGTAAAAAAAGGTCCATTGCCTATGTTGATAAATTAGGTCTGTTGTCTCACAGTGTGACAGGGAGACAGGGAGATGTCATCCAAGGCCTCTCTGATCAACCGCAGTATCCTCAAATATATCCTTTTGATTATAGAGTGCGGAGTACATGTGTGAAATGGTGTGCCATTGATGCTCTTAAGCGCAATTATTGTCAACACGCTTTACATGTCTCTGCCTTTTGATCAGCGGAACCGTTGGCAATTTGTGCTCTCAACCAGAGCCTTTTTCCTCCCTGGAAAGACTGGATTTCAAAGATTGAAGTGAACTGTAGGCTCTTTCAAGGCCCTGCTCTATCTCATCATCTAAGGAGAGAGTAACAGATAAAAGGTATGAACTGAGAGAGAACCTACTGTAATCAATACAAGCTTGATATGTGGCGGTCACTTAAATCTTTCAGTGCTCCATTGGTAAGGGTCGGTTCTGTTGTTTGCGAGAATAGAGAAGGCAAATTTGTTTTAAAAATTCTCCCTTTTCATCTTTAGAAGCTCTATGAGCCATGGAGTGAAGTCTTGTCCTTGAACTTTATCTCCCATTCAAAGCAAATACATCTTTGATAGTGTTAAAATGACAGCAGGCAGTAATAATGAATGCTCATGAAAGACATCTGATGTGACGATGTGACTGCCGATTTATTTATGGAGGCTATATTTCTCCTCACCCCTCAGATCCATGCTGTGTAGACATGTTTTTTTAAAGTTTCAGTTTGAACTTTTCTGTGAACTATTTTGGGGACTAAATCTGGTAAGTTTAGTAAAGACATGCAAGTAGGAGTTTAACCAAACCTGTCACATGGCAAGACATAATGATATAATATATGACAGAAACAACTGAGTGCATTATCATCTATGAAATGACATCTTTAGGTACTTTAGAGATTAATTGATCAATAGTGTTAGGCTAAAATTGAAAGGAAACAAAAAGTATGATTGGACTCCATTTCACTTCCATGTAAGAGGGGACTGCACTTATCATGTCAGAGGGGCATTATTAACAGTCTTCACATTGAACATTAGTTATTTGTTATTGGCCTACTGGAAAATGTTGGATTAAGAATCTGGTAAGAGGAGTGTTCCATTAGACTGTTTATTAAAGCTGGTTGCTACAGCACACTTCGGTAGAGGACTGCATTTTAACATTTGAGGGGCTGTCAGTGTGTGTTAATACTAATGGAAAATGTTTAGCTACCGAGATGTCTCTACAGGAGCTGGTTTGCATTTTTGTTTCACATTGAGAAAGATATTACCTGGGACACTGGGATTTCACTGACAATGTTAAGAAAGAATATTTCAAGGCCACAGAACATGCATCTGAATCTCTTTAGTATTGCCAGTCACCTCTCCATAACACACACAACAAACCATGAAGTGATTATTTCACTCTGAGAGTAGGCTAGGGTTATAAAAAGAACACAAATTACTCTTTCATAACTAGCTAACATTAAAAGCAAACACTGTCACTGCAATTTCTGTGCAGACATCAGTAGCAGAGGTCAGAGGTCAGAGGTCAGACAACCAGGGAATGGATGAATAGATGGATGGGAGGATAGAAACGTTGCAAAGAAATCCATCTGGTCGGGGACAAGGATCAACATGATGGCCTGAGGGAGGATGACAGATGTCAGAAGAATTATGGGAAACCTGGACATTTCAACCACCCAGACATGTTCTGCTCTAAGAGTGGTGGTAGGTGAGTCAGTCCCTTACAGAGGAATAACCTCAATTGGCTCCAGCAGGCCCCAGACAGTCGGCCCAGACTCTCGAGTGGTATCTCCACTGTCAAACACCAAACTCTTTTCTGACAACAAGCTCTCTGGTTGTGATGGCCAGGACCCCAGATCCATCCCAGGGCATCTGGTCTCTTTCTCTCTATTTTTCGCTCCTGCGCTCCGTTTCCTTTCTTCGTTAGGGACTTGTTCACACTGAACTGAAGTGAGCACTTAAAGTTCAACCACAAAATGGCCGTTCCTTAAGAATGAACAGTACTTCATCAAGCATTAAGTCAAACGAGCTTACCCAAAGAGTAAGGGAAAAAGCCAAATAAAATAAAATCATATTTGTCACATGTTTCGTAAACAACAATTTTAGACTACAGTGAAATGCATACTTACGGGTCCTGCAGAGTTAAAGATAAAGATAAAACATATATATACTATATATATACAGTGGGGAGAACAAGTATTTGATACACTGCTGATTTTGCAGGTTTTCCTACTTACAAAGCATGTAGGGGTCTGTAATTTTTATTGTAGGTACACTTCAACTGTGAGAGACGGAATCTAAAACAAAAATCCAGAAAATCACATTGTATGATTTTTAAGTAATTAATTTGCATTTTATTGCATGACATAAGTATTTGATCACCTACCAACCAGTAAGAATTCCGGCTCTCACAGACCTGTTAGTTTTTCTTTAAGAAGCCCTCCTGTTCTCCACTCATTACCTGTATTAATTGCACCTCTTTGAACTTGTTACCTGTATAAAAGACACCTGTCCACACACTCAATCAAACAGACTCCAACCTCTCCACAATGGCCAAGACCAGAGCGCTGTGTAAGGACATCAGGGTTAAAATTGTAGACCTGCAAGGCTGGGATGGGCTACAGGACAATAGGCAAGCAGCTTGGTGAGAAGGCAACAACTGTTGGCGCAATTATTAGAAAATGGAAGAAGTTCAAGATGACGGTCAATCACCCTCGGTCTGGGGCTCCATGCAAGATCTCACCTCGTGGGGCATCAATGATCATGAGGAAGGTGAGGGATCAGCCCAGAACTACACGGCAGGACCTGGTCAATGACCTGAAGAGAGCTGGGACCACAGTCTCAAAGAAAACCATTAGTAACACACTACGCCGTCATGGATTAAAATCCTGCAGCGCACGCAAGGTCCCCCTGCTCAAGCCAGCGCATGTCCAGGCCCGTCTGAAGTTTGCCAATGACCATCTGGATGATCCAGAGGAGGAATGGGAGAAGGTCATATGGTCTGATGAGACAAAAATAGAGCTTTTTGGTCTAAACTCCACTCGCCGTGTTTGGAGGAAGAAGAAGGATGAGTACAACCCCAAGAACACCATCCCAACCATGAAGCATGGAGGTGGAAAAATCATTATTTGGGGATGCTTTTCTGCAAAGGGGACAGGACGACTGCACCGTATTGAGGGGAGGATGGAAGGGGCCATGTATCACGAGATCTTGGCCAACAACCTCCTTCCCTCAGTAAGAGCATTGAAGATGGGTCATGCCTGGGTCTTCCAGCATGACAACGACCAAACACACAGCCAGGGCAACTAAGGAGTGGCTCCGTAGAAGCATCTCAAGGTCCTGGAGTGGCCTAGCCAGTCTCCAGACCTGAACCCAATAGAAAATCTTTGGAGGGAGCTGAAAGTCCGTATTGCCCAGCGACAGCCCTGAAACCTGAAGGATCTGGAGAAGGTCTGTATGGAGGAGTGGGCCAAAATCCCTGCTGCAGTGTGTGCAAACCTGGTCAAGACCTACAGGAAACGTATGATCTCTGTAATTGCAAACAAAGGTTTCTGTACCAAATATTAAGTTCTGCTTTTCTGATGTATCAAATACTTATGTCATGCAATAAAATGCAAATTAATTACTTAAAAATCATACAATGTGATTTTCTGGATTTTTGTTTTAGATTCCGTCTCCTACAGTTGAAGTGTACCTATGATAAAAATGACAGACCTCTACATGCTTTGTAAGTAGGAAAACCTGCAAAATCGGCAGTGTATCAAATACTTGTTCTCCCCACTGTATATATATATATATATATAGTGACACAAGGAATAATTACACGGTGAATAACAAATAATAATAAAGAGTAAAAATAACATGGATATATACAGGGAGTACCAGTACTGAGTCGATGTGCAGAGCTACGAGGTCATTGAGGTTGCTATGTACATATACTGTAGTTAGGGGTAAAGTGACTACGCAAAAGGATAGATAATAGACAGTAGCAGCAGCATATGTGGTGAGTGTGAAAGTGTGTGTGTATGAGTGGCGTTAGTATGCATGTGTGCGCATGTTATGTGTGTGTGAGCATATGCTGGCTTGCTTGCTGACCTGCAGATCTTCGAGGACAATTTTTCATCTGCCTATGACAACTTCTGCCTCACAATCAGTACAAAGAAGACTAAAGTTATGCATCAACGTGGACCCAACCATCTCTGTGACAGGTCAGAAACTGTCCGCTGTGGACAAATTCACCAACCTTGGCAGCACAATGTCCCATGCTGTTCACACAGACGATGAAAACAAACATCAGGAACGCCAAGGCTAGTGCAGCCTTTGGCCGTCTGCGAGATTCAGTGTGGGAAAAGGACAGGCATCAAACTGAAGTTTTACCAGGCAGTCATATTACCGACCCTTACTTATGGCTGCGAAACCTGGACAGTCTACCAACGCCATGCCAGGAAATGAAATCACTTTCACCTGAACTGTTTGAGGAAGCTTCTGAGGATCGAATGGCAGGACAGAATCCCAGACACTGGAGTCCTCAGCCGTGCCGAAATGATGAGCATTCCCACACTGCTTATGAAAGCACAGCTCAGATGGGCGGGTCATGTGACCAGGATGCCTGCTACCTGTCACCGTAAGCAGATCTTCTTCAGAGTGCTGAAGAATGGGAAGCTGGCACAAGGTGGGCCGAAGAAACGCTTTAAGGACACCCTGAAGGCCTCCCTCAAGAGCTTTAACAACGATCTAAGGTCATTGGAAAGGATCGTACCACCTGGCGGAATCTCATCTGGGATGGCACTACCACCTCTGAAACCAGCAGGACCATAAATGCCATGGGGAAGAGACAACAGCGAAAGAACTATATCAACACTGGTATACACTGATTTATAAGGCCATGCTGGGTAAAATGTCAATTTATCTCTGTTCTTTTTTAATCAGGTCAGTAAATAAATATCAATTACGGTCCCATTCTCATTTGCTTTTAACAGTACCAATAATTAGAACAGGTCATGGTAGAAATATTTTGAGTTACTCAGCTCCGTGGTCCTGGAATTCTCTCCTGAACATTTTAAAATTTGATCTAGTCACGTTGGTGGAGTTTAAACACTTGATCGATGTAAATATCATAGAAGAGTGTAATTGTCTTTAGGACAGCTGTTTTTTGTTATGACATTCGTGTTTCTTTGCGTAATATGTAATTGTTGTACTGTATGTGTGTCTATAGTTTTGTTCAATGTTGTGTTAGTGTATGTAAGTGGTTTTGTCTGAAACTTTGTTCCCCCTGCTGCTGTTGGACCAGGTCTCTCTTGAAAAATAGATTTTATCTCAATGAGAAAAACCGGTATTAATAAAGGTTAAAAAAAAAAATCAAAAAAAAAAATCAGCTAAGCCGTACATCAGGAGACTGCTACCAAGATATCATGTCCAGTGTGCCAAAGAGTGTTCTGGGATTGGTCTCATCAGCCATTTGCGCACTAACCGTTCCCCAGACTCATCCCAATGAATTGTGTCATGGTCATCATCAACCTATGATGGACGAACAAGAGTGTGTGTGTATGTGTGCGTTGGGGTGTCAATGTAAGTATGTGTGAGCGTGTGGGTATAGTCCAGTGTGGGCATAGATTCAGTGCAAGAGAGTGAGTTAACTGTTGTAAGTTAATTGAGTCAATGTGAACTTGATTGGGGCCAGGCATTGGAGGGCAATAAGCACCTCTCTGCTCAGTTTGCATTCTGAACATGTGGCGGGCAGGGGCCCCTTTGCAGCCTCTCTCAAAATAATGAGGAATTAATTCAGCTGGGATTTTTAATTCTGCCAGGCCACGATTAATCCCATCAGTAAACAAAGCAGAGTTCATCTTGTTTTGGAGAACTCCAATTAGAGTCTAATCAGCGCTAATCAGACAAGCTGCTCACCAGCATCTTTGTGCTTTTCAACAGTAAAGGGCTCTTTGGCTAATTTCCTGCCCTCCACACACTGTGACCGACCAACACTCTGTGATCCTGTGTTGAGGAAGTGGGAGGGAGATGAAGGACTAATTAGCGACGCTTTTCATTAGCATTAGTGTGTGTGCGTGTGTGCATACTGTATGTACGTGTGTGTGTGACCGCAGCTTAGAAGATCTATTCTGTGTGACCTCGACTGTGTAGTTTCAGACACACTTGTGCTTTATGTTTCTGCTCATAGCCATGGCTGTTTGCTGTTTGTCTCCAGCTCACCAGAGGGCATAGCGCTACAGATAGAAATTAGTCCGGACTTGCTGTTTGGTCCAAATGCCTAACCTGAGAGTTGAGGGGGCAGATTGCTGGCTAGCAACTGCGGCAGAGGTAAATAAAGGTACTATTTTTTTGATCATAGTATTGAATCGTTTTCCACATTATAAAAATCAGCCCATATAAACCTGAATTGAGCTGAATTCCTCCTAGTCTAATTGCTGCTAAAAGCTTAGATTATCTAGTATCCTCTTTAGGTACTATACAGTTTATGCTCAAGAGTACATCAACAGATGTTTCATCTAGTCAGCTCAGGATTCAAACCAGCAACCTTTCATTTACCAGCATTCTTAACCGTTAGGCTACTTGTCACCCTATACACCTCTTATCGGTCCACCTTTACCTTTAGAGTTGCCTGTGGCCCCAGGTCTGCCCCATTCGCTCCAGCAGGTGCCCACAGCACTGTGATTGCCTTGAGGGGAGACCCTTAATCAAGTAACTTTGTGGCCATCATGGCTGGCATTTCAGCTGGATACACACCAAATGCTGCAGCGACCCTCCTACCATGTCAAATGGGATAGTTTGTCATGGTTTTGGCTTGAACTATTATCTGTCGATAGTTTCTGAGATGTTAATAGTTTTTAGTGACACGGATCCGCAGTTGGGCTCAGCTCAACGGCTGGGGTCGCTGTGGTGTGAGTTTAAGGGGGGTGAGTGTAACGGAGGTAAGAACATGCCGTAAACTCATTCCACAGCTAGCTTGAAACGTTGCCAATGGTGCTATCGAATTGGATCCTTTTCTATAGCACAACTGGTTGGTACATTGTCAAGGAGGGTGGTCATGTGTGTTTGCGATCAGAGGACCACTGGTTTGAGTCCAGTAATGGGACAGGGACAGTGGATGAAGCAAAGCTGTTTATTAATGTATGTGTATGTATGTGTGTGGCTACTGTGGTGTTTCCTCCTCAATAATTTAATTTGATAACCATGAAAAAGGATAGATACAAATAAATATGTGTGTTCATTGCTGGTCACTGAATAGCCTCTTCCCTCCCACTGCCTAGGTATATACTTGAATGACAGATTATTGACACATTTGGGTAACCGATCGCTTTCAAAGGCACTCATAAATTTAGCTTATCCTCATGTCTGAATCTGTCAGTTTTCAGATTACGTTTATGTTGAGTGTTAAATAACGAATTAATATGTTGGGCTTCTAATGCCTTCATGTACTGTCCTCTTAATAGTTTCTTAGCTGTCTTTCAGCACAGTAAATTGTATTTATTTTATGCTATTGTTCATTTGTTAACATGCTGCTTGTAGTCATTGGTTCTAATCAATGTTCATCTGTTGCCATTGACAAGACCAGATTGGTTTTGTTTATTTGTTAATTGATCGCTAGTCTTAATGAAGACAAAGTTGTTGATTGATTATTTGTCTTAATGCAGACTAAAGGATGATAATGCGTGTGAACAACATAGGACACACAGTCCATGCTATTGGCCTACCTATAACATGTTGAATGCTACCACTGTTTCAAGTTTCGTTTTCTAGATGTGTAGCACTTCACATTTTCCATTTTCACAATAGCACGGCTTCTCCTTTGGGGTGTTTATCATTGTTTTACAGTTGCTTTTAAGATGAGGATTATGAAGAAAAAAAAGTATATTTGCTGACTCCTTCTCCTTTTTCTGTGGTGCTTCCAAAATATGCTGCATACAAGGTGTTCTTTATTCTCTTTTTATGATGCCCCTAATGCCTAAAATATTTATTAAAAAGGAATGTTGTAACCTCCTCTTGGCTAACATTGTTTCCAATTAGCATCAAGTTAAGCTATTTGCAGTAATGCTACTGTAGAATTTGAATTCCAGTCCATGGGGGAAAGTCTAGTAGGAGGTAAGAAAGGAAGCCTTGTATCCCTTCTTAATTAAAACATGATTTACGGTTAGTCTGTTGCAGTGAAGTTACCTTTGATGGTGCTTTTGTCAATTAAAAGTGAATCCTATGTGAGATTACATAGTGGCAGGTTACTCTCAAGGGCATAGGATTTTCAACTTTCAATTGGAAGAGGTGATGGGTGGGGAAGTAAGAACACAATGTCAGATCAGCCAAGTGTGGCATGAGAGGAGGGTTCATGCTTATGTATTCAACCACCATAAAGCCTGTCTCCTCTCCTCACAGTATAGCCTACCCAGACGCATACAGACATATATGTTAACCTGGTCCTATTCCAGCTGTCAGACCCACCTCTGGGTGTACCTGCATGCAACAGACATGTTGTTAGCTGCTTTATCTAGTTGCTGTGTGTCTACCATCTCGTCACGCACCATTAAAGCTGCTCTATGGAACACCAATACAGAATTTACACACTTCAAAAATACTACACTGACTGAAAGAGAAGGGCGCAGTGAATATTTAGCAATGGGAGTGCTTTTAGATACACCACTGGTGGAGTGGCGTAGTGGAGGGCCTGGGTGTTTTAAATGCCTACCCTGATGAGAGTGATACGCAGCGCCCCTGTACGATCGACCCCCAGGATCCAAGAATATTCAAGGCATTGATGTGGTAAATGGAATACAAGGGTATTGTTGGAGCGGTGAAACCTTTCAGCTATTTCAAAATCAGAACAAAAGGCGGTCAGTTTTAGAAGGCCATTGTGATATGCAGCACGCTGTTTGGCTGTCTAGTTTTGGGTACCTGCCATAACCTATATATATTGTTCATATCAGTAATGGTGAAAATGAATTCCTTGTTTGCCCCGTTTTGTACATTTATCGTTATTTTGGGTTGTAGTCGGTAAGAGAGGAGAACAATTACTATGAAAGCTGTTTGATCAACCGCGAATATTCAATATAGCTAATTTCACTTTTGGCCCAGGAAAACGTCCCGCCATGATTCAGCTTGACAGCCTAACAGCAAAGTAGATCTGAATGGGATGGTAACTTATAAAGTCCCCTTTAACGTTAGTCACCTTGCACCTTGGATTTTTCATCATGCAGCCTAGTCGCAGACCATGAGCATTTCCTGATGCAAATGACCTTCCCCTTCTTCACTCTGAGATGGTGTATGAAGTAGATTGAAATGAAAATCGTCAGGATGAAATGGATACATTTCTTAATCATCTGTTTGACGGAGGAGGCAACGGGTGGAGGAGGTGGGGGGAGGGAGAGAGGGGAGGGGGGGAGAGAGCACGAGAGAGAGAGAGTGAGAGAGAGAGAGAGAGAGAGAGAGAGAGACTGTCGTTGGTCTGGGGTAATATCTTTCATGGTGGGAAAACAACAAAAAAGATGTGTGTGCACGGCGGGCACATAAAAACGCAGAAGAAATGCATAGCAGCAAGCTCCTGTATTTAACCTACATAGAAATATCACACAATTTGAGATACATGTATACAATTGAATACATAACAATAGATTTCTGGTTTGTCTCATTACCTGTATTTCACTGGCCTCTCATGTTTGACATGGACTCTGATTGGATCAATGGTTTCCCACACTGTGAATGTTGCCTAAGTAGCACAAAGCCAATCAGTGGGCGGGATGGAGGGAAGCAGGAAGTGCTGAGTCAGCACGGCGGCCATCTTGCCATCTCAGAGCGCCTCTCCTCCAAGTTGATTTAAACCCCTGCTGAACCAAGGCTCAACTTTCATTAGCCGTCGTCATTATTCCCCCATCTCTGTCTGACAGATGGCATTGTGGGATATCGGTTTTTATGTCAGGTCATCTTTCATATCCCATTTATTTTCCCATTTGATGAGAAGTTCTCGGTCCAGTCAAATTCATTTCGCTTTTTGAATATTGATTTTTGACATTTTTTTCTCATCGTCACTTCTATTGGTCGGTCTCTTAATGTTCTCGCTGGCTCTTGGCACTCATTTTGACACAGCGATGCTTGTCTGCCTGATTAAAAGCGGACTAGCATAAAACATGTGAATAAATATGAGGAGAGCATGGTTCATAGTACTTTTTATCTGATCAATCCGCATATGCTGCTCATGGTAATGTCATTATGGCCCGTAATTAGTACTACATCTATAAATGGTATTAGTACTGAATGATTTTTGAATGATTGACAATGACCAAGGTCATACATAGGTTACTTTGACCATTCTATGGCATAACCAAGGTCGTTCTTGTAGGTTCCTTTTACTGTCCTGTGGTCCTACTGTCCTTTAACCAAGGTCATACATTTTTTCCATTCTATGGTGTTCAATCTTCCTGTGACGTTTAAAGTTTATAGTTCCAGTATGAAATAATTAAAGATGCGATACTATAGCTCTCCTCTACCCTGAGAGGGTCACCTGGGTCAGATCCGCTCGGTGTTGCTGGTGGCTGTCCTTTTAGTTCCCTGTCATTTCTTCCATGTGGGATTTGTTATAAATGAGGGGATCAGGAGTGTTGAGGGCTCACGCTCTCTCTCTCTCGCGCTCTCTTTTTCTCTCTCTCTCTCTCTCTCTCTCTCTCTCTCTCTCTCTCTCTCTCTCTCTCTCTCTCTCTCTCTCTCTCTCTCTCTCTCTCTCTCTCTCTCTCTCTCTCTCTCCTCTCTCTCCCTCCCACTCTATATCTGTCCCTCCCTCCCTCTCGCTCTGTGTTCTGACCTAAAAAAAAGCGCTGTTCCACCTGTTCAGTCAGGAAGCGGCGTTGACTGAAGTGCTTCTGGGAAATAGGTGCAGTAATGTCACATTATTAAATATGCAGCATTTGATGTAATGATACAATTGCCGTATCAGGGCCTCGGATAGTCAATCTGCCGAACTCGACTCGGCATAAACGCACTGCCGGTGTATTAGATTCAAACTAATAAAGACCTTGTAGAGGTGTCTGTCTAGGTATAAGTAGATTTTCATGATGAATTATGGCATTATCATGTAAATATGACCCACTCCAGCGAAAACACAGGGATATATTAAAACCTTGGTCAAAATGAGGTTTGTACCATATTAGAATAACAAATGCCTTATCTCTGAAAACCCATTTAATAAAAAATCCCTAAAATATGGCTTTTCGAGGCATAAAAAATGTTGATCTGAAACAATCCACTTTGAAAGTTTGTGAAGCATGAAGGAACAGATTTGTGCCACACAGCCGTCATTGTCTTGGTACAATATTGCAATTTGAAAGGTGATCAAGCATGACTTAATATGCTACAAGGCCTGCTGTCAGTGGGTCAGACTATACCATTGTAAATCCGGCATTCCTTGTTTGGCTCTTTAAAGCTTGATCATTTTGGGGGGATTTTACATGTAAAACAGTGCTCCACAAAAAGTACATTACAAGGTTATTGTTGTTGTTGTTGTTTTTTTTACCCTGGCTCCAATTTAAAAAGCTACTGTGGAATCTGCATTGAAAAGGATAAGCTGGCTGTTCTAACAATACAACAACAATGTACATCAAATGCTTGGAATTTCAGGGCACATTTTCTCTATCAATTCCCCACTGAAGAGCTCTAGAGGCTTGGTTGGTCTCTGTGGGGCTAGGGGGGTTAACGGTGTCGCACATGGTCACACAGGCTGGAGTCAGTGTTGGAGCCCCAGCCAGGCTAACAGTGCATGAAAGAGGTAGGACTTCTTTGGCTGCTGGGCCTCTCTGGGGATGACAGGGAGGGCTGTTGATCAGTAGAGCGCTGGAGAGAGAGAGAGAGAGAGAGAGAGAGAGAGAGAGAGAGAGAAAGAGAGAGAGAGAGAGAGAGAGAGAGAGAGAGAGAGAGAGAGAGAGAGAGAGAGAGAGAGAGAGAGAGAGAGAGAGAGAGAGAGAGAGAGAGAGAGAGAGAGAGAGAGAGAGAGAGAGAGAGAGAGAGAGAGAGGTGGGTTAATACACTGCCTGGCTGCTTGCCTCCCTGCCAAAGAGCCCTCATCCCCAGTCTGGGCTTTGCAGCTAGGCATCATGGGGTGTGGAATGATGTGGAACCGTGTGTCATTGGCTGGCAGAGGACCCCTGGTATTGTGGCGCCCAAGGGACAAGAACGGGCAGCCAAATTCTGGTCGTCACGGGAATAACCCCAGGTCCTCAGGAGGGTCCTCAGTAGAGGCGATGGAGAGGGCAGGTAGAATCTTTTGGGGGGTTGAATGTTGGATTTCATTTAGCAGATTTCTTAGTCGTTGCCAAGCAGCTACTGTGCTGTTCTGCTGTATAGTGAGCGGCTGGTGGTGGAGAGGAGAGAGGGCTGACAGTATGTCAGAGAGCCCTGAGAAGGGGATATCACGCTTGGGCACACCAAGAGATTAGACAGCTGACAAGGCAGGGCTCCGGCCGCTCGCTCCCTCACTCTGTGTTTACGAGAACACAACGGGGAGGCCAGGCCGCTGATAGGCTTTTGGCACTAGGAGGGTTACTGGAATCCTCTCTCTCTCTCTCTCTCTCTCTCTCTCATATCCCCCTTCCTGTCGAACGTCCCTGAGAAATGAGTAAATTCACATGAAATCCGATCTGGGTTTATGATTTGTGCTCCCATTTCAGATGAAATTGTTCCATATTTGGAGCTTTTCTTAGGCAAGGGGTTTTCGTTCATATTTTGTACTTTATCTTATTCAAGCCATACTCATTCCGTCACAGCAATTCTCATTCTCACCAATAGCCTATAGCAAGTTCTGATACAAGTTTAAAAAGCTGTATAGTTGTAGGTCTAGGCTTACACAAGTTGTAGGCCTACATATTTTTCAAGATCAAGTTAGGTTAACTTCAACACTCTTAGAAAAAAGGGTTCCAAAAGGGTTATTCTGTTGTCCCCTTCATGGTTCCAGGTATAACCTTTTTTGGTTCCAGGTAGAACTCTTTTGGGTTCCCAAAAGGGTTCAACCTGAAACCAAAAAGGGTTCTTCGAATGGTTCTCCTATTGGGATGAAAAGACGAAAACTGTTTTAGGTTCTAGATAGCACCTTTTTTTCTAAGAGAATTTCAGTTAAACTCCAACAATCGTTGTCAAATTCTTCCCATTACTTTCACATGCTTTTTGTTCACTGGTGTTATTTTTTTAACTGTGCCCACTCTATTCTCAACCTGTCACTCTCCTGTCAGAAACTACAAAAGCCGGGGAGAACTGAAGAGTGAAAAGCAGTCTTTTCACACACTGCAGTTCTGTACACGCTCTGTAATAATGTATCAAAGGATCTGTCATCTCAAAAAAGTAACCACGGACCATGTAATAATAACATTTGTTATTAAAATATTTTTTTACAAAACATTAAGAACATGTTCCCTAATATGTATAATATTGTGTTGAACAGCCTCAATTCATCGGGGCATGGACTCTACAAGGTGTCGAAAGCGTTCCACAGGGATGCTGGCCCATGTTGACTCCAATGCTTCCCATAGCCACAGTTGTGTCAAGTTGGCAGGATGTCCTTTGGGTGGTGGACCATTCTTGATACACACGGGAAACTGTTGAGCGTGAAAAACCAAGCAGCATTGCAGTTCTTGACACAAACCAGTGCGCCTGGCACCTACTACCGTACCCCGTTCAAAGGCAAGTAAATCCTTTGTCTTGCCAATTCACCCTCTGAATGGCAAACATACACAATCCATGTCTCAATTGTATCAAGGCTTAAAAATCGTTCATTAACCTGTCTCCTCCCCTTTATCTACACTGATTGAAGTGGATTTAACAAGTGACATCAATAAGGGATCATTGCTTTCACCTGGATTCACCTGGTTTGTCTATGTCGTGGAAAGAGCAGGTGTTCATAATGTTTTGTACATTCAGTGTATGTTTGACTGCTCTGTCTTTTAGTTGAACATTTATCTATACTCTTAGAAAAAATGTGCTATCTAGAACCTAAAAGGGTTCTTCGGCTGTCCCCAACCCTTTAAAGAACCCTTTTGGGTTTCAGGTAGAACCCTTTGAGGAAAGGGTTAGAACCCTTTGAAGAAAGGGTTCTACCTGAAACCCAAAAGGGTTCTTCAAAGGGTTGGGGACAGCCGAAGAACCCTTTTGGAACCCTTTTTTTTAAGAGTGTAGTCTTCACCCAAGCCGCAGTAGTGTTGAGCATTGTTGTCTACCACCATAATTTAGCAAAGTGTCCTCATGCCAGTTTCAACAAAAGTCTGTACTTGAACTACACGTCAGTCTTCAATGAGAACTCTCCTCCTTTTTGGCTTCTGAGTCACTGAGAGAATTATAGCCCACTGTTTAATGTGTGGGCAGTTAATTTGGCAATTTGCACAACAGAATATCAACAGGGGCCATAGCGAACTTCACAGGCCCTGTTTTCATGTTAGAATTGGCTCCTCCATTGAAGTGTGTGTGTTTTTAGAAACGCTGCCAAAACCTCAAATAATTAGACAATGGCTGTACATCAATCATTGATTTGAACGTTTTGAAAAGTATTTGTTCAGCTGTAAAATCAAAGTCAAATATTGAATTGGTGGCTTGCTGGACTATTAATGCTTAAA
The DNA here is from genome assembly GCF_020615455.1 of Coregonus clupeaformis. NCBI lineage: Eukaryota > Metazoa > Chordata > Actinopteri > Salmoniformes > Salmonidae > Coregonus > Coregonus clupeaformis. The sequence goes on along the minus strand of NC_059221.1, from coordinate 47,212,832 downwards.
TCGTCCTCTTAGACAGGGGGCCAGTGACTACTTATGTTATTAACACCACCAGGACACATTTTAATGTCAGCTTAACCTGAGAACTGATTGTACTTCCTCCATTAGTGACAACCCTGTGGGACTAAGTGAGTGGCATTTCACGAATAAATGGACTTGCCATTTAAATGTTACTGTGCACGTCAGTCAGCTAATGTTCTTCACATATCAAGATGCACGACACCGTAGGAGAGGAATTGAATAGAGGCAGTTAAGGTATTGAATCGAATAGCGCCTCTAGAGAATGTAACATTTGTTGTAATAATGAAGTGGGTATAAGCCTGGTCAAAGCAGACAGACACACATCTCAGCACCAGCAGATGGGAAAGGCCAGGTCTGCCATGTCTGCTGGTTTATGAGGATGTAAGGGGAGTTGAGGAGAAAGCTAGCTCAGAGAGCCTAGAGAGATGGGGCTGATTTAGACTGTGATAAACTATCTTTCCGATGCAGGAATAAGTGGTGGGAGCTTTAGAATTGGGTTTTTCTCGCGGCTCATATAATTCCTCCACCTCGCCAGTGGCAGACAGTCAGTATTAACTCATTGCATCCCGAGGAGGATTACATTGTTTTGGGAGACATGGAAAGTCAGCTGGCTGTTGCTGTACTGTATAGGATAATGTGTTCTCAGCTAACTTATCTGGAATATAAAAGGGTTAAATCAAATTAACAAAAGAGCCACTGGTCACTGTGTTTAATTAGAGATATGTTCCAATTAGGGTCATGTCTGACACTTACAATATATTGTCTCCCCGTGATGGACAGTTAGACATTGGAGTGATCTGATTGGCTCCCTTAAGAAGGGACGGTGCATTGATGTGTTTGGGTGCCGATGAGGCAGAGGGAGTCAGGCATAGAGAGAGGTATGATAAATAATCATCAAACAGGAATAGTCAATGGTGAGGAACGAATCAGTGATTCACACAGATACCTCTGGGTGTTTTCACCCTGGATGACATGAGTCACAAAGTTGGTTTGATACCGTCAGGGATGGAGAAGACTTTTCCCTCTGTTTTCTCTCTCTTATTCCCTCTTTCTTTCTATCCTTCCCTCTGCAGGTGAAGATGCCACCAAGTCATCTTTCCTGAGACGTGTTTATAGAACCAGCATGCTTGTGCTAGCCTGCAAGGGACCACAAATGAGACTAGGCCAAAATGTTTTTGTGTGGATTCATATCAAGCAGACTTTTCAGTCTGCATATCAAACAAACTCTTACCAGATCAGATTCAGAAGAGAGTTCAGCTGTTTATTGTGATGAGAAGAAAATGGAAGAACATCTTCTTTGTAATGCATGGGGTCACAATAACCCATGTGTTTCCTCAGTTCAATGTGTTGGGTTGTGTTGGGAAGCATAAAGGTAAATGTGGACAAACATTAAGAGACTGTTGATGTAACCAAACGTTAAACTCCTTATTAATCATGCATTTCCTCTAGTACATTATTTACCAGAGCAAATCAGTTCAACTGCAATGCTGAACTGTTGATGTAAATACTTAAACTGTGTACATAAATAGTATTCCATTGTGGTCTTGTGTCAAAGAGTAATCCAGCATTTTCCCTGCAATTACTTTAAATAATTCATACACTTTATATCAGCCGCCCCAAGCATAAATGTAAATAAAGTGTGTGTGTGTGGTGTGTAACGTGTAGTGTGCATATAATATAATCCATATATTAAATATATGGTTAAGAAATACTAAAATGAGGATACATTAGCATAGGTCCATGTTTTATCCAGGGAAGTTTATTTCAACTTCTGAAAGATTCCAAATAAGGAAACACTACAACACTGAATCATTTTGGCGTTTTTTTTCTCCATCTACCCTCACTAACCACAAAAGTCTTAGTTGTCAGTTAGCTACAATTTTACTACAATAACACTTTTGATGTCAATATGAAATGATTACAGGTCCCCTATAGCTCAGTTGGTAGAGTGTGGCGCTTGCAACGCCAGGGTTGTGGGTTCATTTCCCACAGGGAGCCAGTATGAAAAATTTACGCACTCACTAACTGTAAGTCGCTCTGGATAAGAGCATCTGCTAAATGACTAAAATGTAAAATGTAAAATTATAGCAGTATGGCCACTACTGGTAAAATATTGAATAGCCATCTTCTCAGAAGAAAGACAGTTAACTCATCAAAATCTTTGTCAAAGTAGACAGAGATTGTGTGATTGAAGAGGGGAAGGCACTGTTTGCCCCCTGAGGTTTCCACAGGCCCGATGTACAAGTCTTCAGAAAGCAGTATGCATGGCTGCATCCTGTATCATGTGTTGTTATGCCACTATGGTAGCTATGCATGGGCATACTCAAACCACTGGTCCACTTTGCTAACCCTTTTAAAATCCATAATTCAAACATATTGGGGAAAAGGCTGTGTTTCTGTTCCCCATGCTACCTTTCAACACAAATTCACAAACCATGTGCCACAATAAAAGGCTGCCTCAGTGCTTGTTGAGATTTAAAACGTTGTGCAGATTATTAATAGATGATGGTGTTCTTGTAAATGACCTTGCTAACAACAGAAAGAAAAACTCATTTTGAAAGTAGGAAAACTTGGTTATTTTAACAGAAAGGGTGGCAGAGGGTTTGGAAACTTATACAAACCCTATTATGATTTGGGTGTTCCAATTGTAAACCAAACCTTTAAGTCAAGGTATTTTGAAATTGTGGAATAAGCAACCTTTTTTTATACAGTACAGTCTCTATGAAAGCCTGCGTTATCAGACAGATTTAGGGCGGCAGCTAGCCTAGCGGTTAGGGCGTTGGGCCAGTAACCAAAAGGTCGCTGGTTTAAATACCCAAGCTGACAATGTGAGAATTCTGTCGATGTGCCCTTGAGCAAGGCACTTAACCCTAATTTGCTCCAGGGGCACCGTACTACTATGGCTGACCCTGTAAAACAACACATTTCACTGGACCTATCTGGTGTATGTGACAATAAAACGTATTATACATCTTAATTTAATGAAATCTAAACTAGTAAAATATTGGGGTCTCTTTCAAAAGAGTAAGATGGCTTCGTGTTTTATTAAAATCCTAATAATATAATATTAATTGTCGATCGTAGGCAGGCAGCTTTGAGTAACTGTTGGCTCAGTCCAATAACACACACACACACTTGGCTTTAGTTTAAGAAACTAGTCACAATTTCCATTTAAATAATTAGCAAAGGCAGTATCTATCCGATACTCTAAATAAACACTGTCACATTGTCATGTAGCAGTGAACACCTTATGGCCATGTTTTGTTTATGGAGTTATATTGCAGTCTGGACCCTTTAGACATCTCTCTCCTAATGTTCTTAAGTGTTGGAGGACGCCGGGCTGCATGCAAAAGGCTATTCCAGGCCATTTATCCTGCGTTCAGTAGCCTTGAAATGGCAATTTAAAGATTTTATTGTGCATTTCATGAAAGGTCGCCATTGCTCATTGGGCACTTGGTGTGCAGTGGACTGAAAGGTACCTTGCAGCCAGTCCCGTCTACCCCGTCTGCCCCCTCATCCTCTCTCCTCGGATCAGCTCCCTCGGGGAGAGGGTACTTTCTTATTTATTATCATCATTTTCCCCTAACCCTACCACCCCTCCCCTAATTGGAGTAAACTAATGGACAACAACACTTAGGCTTCTACTTCCAGCTTATACATGCTATATACATTTTACAGACACAGTATATTTTACAATAGTTATATTTTGTTTTGAGTCCCATTCTTCAGTTACCCTCCCATGTATCTCTGATGACCATCCAGTTTTGATTTCTATTTGACATATATTTTTCAACTGTGCTGTTTCACAAAAGTTCTGAACCTATATACATTTGACGGACACGGTATATAGGAGAGGGTACTTTCACTAAACTTGTGTGGCAGAGAGAGACCTGCTCCTGGTCCATAGTGAAGCGGATAATGCCTGTAAGCTGTGTGTATAAGGCACACAGAGAGCATGCACATGTACACACACACACACATACACACACAGACACATAGCGCCCACGTGTACACACACACACGCACACTTGCACAAACGTGCACACATGCACACATACACACACACTGTTTCAGCAGACAATGCAAAAAAACAACTGGGTTTCTTCACATAACAGATTGAACAAGCCTCCAGTACTTACTCCCTGTTGCGACTGTCTGTTTTTAGGACCTTTGTTGCCTTGTTGCCTGGTACAGTCTCCTGGCCCCGAGATGATCCAACTAACAATCCTAAACCCCTACAGCTACATCAATGTTGGGTCTGTAAGGTTGACGGCACAACATGCAGACTAAAAGATTTCCCACAAGGTCAGAGATCAAGATGTGCAGCCACGCTCTCCTGCTGTTGCCAAGACGGCTGTGAACTCCAGGGTTATACCCTCCTGGGTCCCTACGGGCATGTTGAGTCTGCCGCTGGACAAATTACACATGGTTCTACAGTACTTTACAGTTTTCAGAGAGCATCGCATGCTACTTTGTGTAAGGGATTTCAAGTATTCACCTACAGTGATTTGAGCTGCCTAACATAGGACTAGGTTATACTGCCCTTTCATTCTACTAACCAACTACAAATTAGGTGTGCCAGTCAAAGCCAGCAGTAACAAATACCTCAGTACAATTTATTGTGTAGTGGTTTTGTTATTTTTCTTTATTCCTCTCCTGGTATGGCAACCTGGTCTCAGAGCATTTCGTATTATTCTTTATGTAAATCCGGACACCATTTAGTATGATATGTTGTGTTTGGTATGGTTAGATAAGACAGATGGTTACTTAAGACAAAAACAAAAATAGGGTGGGTGGATGGATAGGCGTTTAATGCGAACGTCTAGCAACCCAAAGGTCGCCAGTTCAAATCTCATCACAGACAACTTTAGCATTTAAGCAACTTTTCAACTACTCACTACGTTTGAGCTACTTTGCAATGACTTAGCATGTTAGCTAACCCTTCCCCTAACCCTAAACTTAATCCTTTTAGCTAACCCTTCACCTAACCCTAACCTTAACCCTTTTAGCTAACTCGTCCCCTAACCCTAACCTAAACCTTTAAACTAACTCCTAAACTTAACCCTAACCTAACCCTATCCCTAACCCCTAGCCTAGCTAACATTAGCGAGCTAGCTAACATTAGCGAGCTAGCTAGAATTTGTAGCATATTACATTTGTACATTTTAGTCATTTAGCAGACGCTCTTATCCAGAGCGACTTACAATTAGTGAGTGCATAATAATTAATTTTTTTCATACAGGCCCCCTGTGGTAATTTCGTATCATATAACAAGTTTTGCAAATCTGTAACATATAACACGTTTTGCAAATTCGTAACATATAATACGAATTGGAATTCGTAACATATCATTCGAAATGGGTGATGGGCATCCACAAATTAATACATACCATACCAAACGTAACATATCATACTAATGGAGTGTCTCAGATTTACGTACAGAATAATACGAAATGCCCTGAGACCAGGTTGGGTATGGTGGTATGGGAGCGTGAACCTAATATTGGGGTTACAAGATTACACTACAACTATTGATGAATTTACTGTAATGTAATTGGATTCAATCTACTGTAAAGCACAATGTAGAATTCCAAACATCCCATGATGATTTCTAACCACCAGTCCAATGAAAAGCCAGCAAATTCTTACCTTCTTGTGAAAAGGTTATCCCCTACCTTTTCACTAGTCCCCAACAAACCAATACATTCCAAACGTTCTAAATATTGCTACGAGCCCAACTGTGCATTGATTGCCTTGCGGCACTCTCATTGAAAGTTACATGTAGCCCATATCGGATTCATAATGCTAAAAGATGACAGACAACGTTGATCATGTTATAAACCATATGGTAACTTTATTGGTAAACTCACAATGATATTTACATAGCAAAAGTCATTCTGTAACTAACAGAATATTGTGTTTACTATTCTTACGCTGAAGTTTACCAAGTATGGATAGCTGCAGCCCAATATGGCGACCGGAGTATAAGTATGGATAGTGCCGCCCAATATGGTGACCGGAGTATGGACGTGTGGGTGTGTCAAAAGGAGTGGGTGTCTGAAAAGCGAATAAGCTAATTGGGCAGGTTTGTTGCCACTCAAGACCGTTTTGCATGGCTGATTGGGCTGCTCGACAAGCCGGCGATCAGTGCACAGTTGTTGTATGGACATGCTTGTCGACCTGAGACCTGACTGTGATACCCAGTAAGAAGCGTCATACTGTGTATCACGGTCATGTCGCCGGCGGTAGCTAACATGGCAGTTTCTTTCCCTTCAATGATTTTATTTCAAGTAGGATTGCAGCCTACACAATAAATAACTAATATCGATAACCATCTAGATGTCACCTTGATACATGCACATACAGTCTACTCAATGGGGAGGGGATGAATGGCAACAACACCTTGGGGCACAGCGTCTGGCAACGGCGTGGGAAGTAGCTACCTAGTATCAGGGTGACAGTAACAGTAAGCACACGCATACAACGCATGAAGCAACAGTACACTCATCATCAGTACTTCTAATAAAAAATGAACAATAGTCAATTTTATAACTAAACTATTTGTGTAAAACTAACAGTGAAATGTGACAGACTCATCCTCAGTGTTGCCAACTCCTCAGTAAGGAAAGTAGCTATTGGCTGTCCTAAAAGTCACTAGAAGTCGCTAAATGACGTCATCACCTAATTTGCATAATTGGCCATGTGCATGTAATTGTGATGGACGCTGTAGGAGAGAGGAATAACGTCGTGGGAGAGACAAAAAGTGAGTAAAAAACACCCTACATTTACATCCCGCCCTGAATTTACATCCCGCATGCGCGATTCATTTGCAGTCTGGACGCGGAGGGGTGAACATCTCCTGCTCTAACTGCAGCTGGGAGGGACTGCTGTGTGAGGACTGGGCCGCCTGTGAGTGCTTTGGGACGGAGGTAACAAAGCACCTGCTGCTCGTTGAGAAGAGTAAGAACGATACGTGCTTTCACGTCAACGTCTCCAATAACACCAGAAAAAGTAGCTAGATTTGTCGCTAGTTGCTTTTTTGAAAATGTGTCGCTAGAGGGGTCTGAAAACTCGCTAATTATAGCGACAAAGTCGCAAAGTTGGCAACACTGCTCATCCTCTGGCTTCAAAACAGACGTCCAAACTCTCGCGGTACAGTGACTCAATGTACGGTAGTTGCGTGGTAAGAAACGGAAGAAAAAAAGCACAGCTCAATCAAAACCGTCTAACCTATAGCGGAGCGTTTTCGACACACCCACTCTTTTCCACATGCCCACTACTTTCATTTTGACACACCCACTCCTTTTCACACGCCCACTACTTTCATTTCGACACACCCACTCGCCCATACTCCAGTCGCCATATTGAGCTGCAGCTACCACCTTATCAAGTTCACTTACAGAGCAGCGAGACATAGTGTCTCACTTCCTGCCTGGTCACCCAAACGGGAGTGCAAGAGGGCGCGCCAAGTTTAAAGGGAAGGCCTAGTGCCGTATCTATTGAATATTATGTTAAAAGATCTACTGCAGTATAAATATTGAACATGTATTGAGCACTATTATAATGACATTGATGTTGTGTAAAACTAATGTTAAAAACCTATTGTGTGATCATGTTTAAAAGCATTTACTCTATATTTCTGGTGGTATAGCCTACCCTTTACTTACCTCCAGTAGTGATTTAGTCCAAGCTGGATAGGGCTCCGTGAATGTATTTAGCTTGGCGTTTAGCCCAGACTCTTGGTTGGTTAGTAGCTTGTCCTGAGGCTGTGGAGACTTTTGAATACGTTTATTCTTACTTTGTTCTAATTAATTAAGCTTTATTTTGTCATTCTCATATCCCGGGATACTTAATGTTACATTTATTATGTATTATTGTACAACCATTTTTTAAAATAAATCCACCACCTCTTTTGCACCGAACCTCTGGCATTCCGCTTCCATCCTTCGCCATGCACCTTCATCTTTAAAGGTTAATCCAGTACCAACTAGCCACAAACACATCCCTACTCAGGGGTGGTGCTACTGGCATCACCACACTTCTCATACTATCAGCCTAAAACCTGCCAATAACCCTGGGACTAGCATAACTGTGATGAGGTGGTGATGAAGGAGTCAGGCGCAGGAGGGTAAATCACAGAATAACAGGCTTTAATCCGCAAAATACAGGTTTACACAGAAATGCGTCAAACACACTCCAGGGCACAAAACAGGCACACTGGAAAATACAAGGCACACGGGAAAAATACTCCCGTCAATACACAAGCTCCACCGAGCTTCACTAACCTCCACAAACAAACAATCACCCACACAGACAAGGAAGCAGAGGGGACACTTATACCATGACTAATGAGGGAATAAGGACCAGGTGTGTGTGATTGAAGACAAGACAAATGGAGTGATGATAAATGGATCGGCAGTAGCTAGTAAGCCGGTGACGCCGAACGCCAAAACCTGCCCGAACAAGGAGGGGAGGCAGCCTCGGCGGAAGTCGTGACAATATCTCTCTATTCTGGCTCTGTCATCGGTTGACAGATGAACAGGTAAAAATTGCAATATTGGCACACAAACAATGCCTGCACTATAGTTAAATATACTGTATCTCTGGAGAAATATACAAATCTGTTCTCTCAAGGACATAGCGAGAGAGAAAAAATAAAAGAGAGACAGAAAGGGAAGAAATTGCCCTGTTTTCTTCCCCAGCTGTTTACAGGGTGTCGCAGAGGCCGTAAATTCAGAGGAGTTGAAGCATATTGGGCATCATCTCCGGCACCCATCATTCCAGAAATTGCCCCTCTTTACCCTCTCTGCAGAAGTACACAGTTCATTGCCATGCTTGCGCATCCCTCACTCTGTCACTTTGCGGGTGACACTCCGCGGGCCCCATAAACAACCAGCCGCCATGATATCTCAAGGGTAGAGGAGCCGATTGGAATTTGGCCTCCTCAAAGATGCAAAGGGTAATAATTTTTCCGTTACTGGACCTTTTTCTCACTCGCAGTTAAGGGTGAAGTCAATCCTTTAAAAGCATTGTGAAGTCGGTCGGTGTCAAACTTGGCAACCAATTGAAAGGCTCCAGATGTCTAATGTGTCAAGGAAATGCTCAAGTCATGAGTGATTATTTTGCCATCTACCTGAATATCGGATCTGGCCATCTACACATCAATTTAAATATGCCTTAAGAGATTCCTTTGACTCCATAATGGAGGGATCCAAAGGGTTGCCTGGAGGTCTGCAGTCTCTGCACCTCCCTCACAACAGCTATTTATCCCGACACCAACTTTTATCGAATCCGACACTTTGAAGGGCTTTCTCTCTGCTCCATCTCTCATTATTAAAACTATTGATTTCCCCCCGATCACATCTGGCCTTGCATTTTCAATAAGCTTCCTTTTTTTCTTCTATCCTTTTTACTTTCTTTCCTATAGCCGTACAAAGCGTATCTCTCTCTCTCTCTCACTCTTGGAGCTGGCAAAATCGTAACTGTAAACACACCATCTACTCTCAGCAATTATCAAATGGGTTATCTGATCTGCACTCATGCAGCACCACAGCAAACAAAGCCTCTGTTTCCCCTGTGCGCATAGCAATTATGAAGTGTAAGAAGAAGCAACGTTTGCACGAGATATAAAAAGACATCTAGGCAGACATCTACAAACAGTGGGTCACAAAAAACTGTGACCAACCAGAAACACTTTAGCAATTGGTTGTAATTATCACTTGCATTTTGTTTGTGTTCCTCTGCTAAAACACCTTCTTGGTGTTTGCCTGCCCTTTTGACGATCATATTGATCAAGTTTGCCATTGCCAAGTGAGTGCAAATATCTTCTGATAGGCATGGCTTTCATGAAGGCAGTTAGAAATGACTACATCAAACACTGTCGCTACCTATTAAGATTTTGCACATAGGGCATCCTCATAGAACCCCTTTCCTACTTCCATTTCAATAGATTTCATCCCTTTGTTCTGCATGTTTGTCACAACTCTCGTCTGTCAACCTGATGTGACTGTGTGTTTGTTCCTCTACCTCCAATTCAATCTATTCATGGAGTGTTTGATTCAAACCATGATATGAAATGTCCCTCAGTCGCTGTAGCGATATATAGATATATTAATTACATTTAGGATTTTTTTTATTGATGTGTGATGCTTGTCCTTCAGGGCCAGATTAGATGACATTGGGTAGCTGCAGCAATCTGTTGTTTTTCAGTGCCATGATGGTACACTCAAAAAGATGCTGGATTGTTTGGTTGACCCAACTGCTGGGTTGCAGGCGTTGGGTCACATAGTTGGGTTGTTTTCTTTAAAAATGCTGGGTAATTGATGCTGGGTGCTAGGTTATTGAGATATGACCCAGCAGGTCAGATCAGCAGACCGGAGGCGGCGTTTAGTAGGGGTGTGGCATTCCACTAGTTATTTTTAACCACCCATGAGAGTAAATGTCATTCCTGTTCATTTGTTCTGTTGCATAGTTTACATTTTTGTAGCTTCAATGATACTTACAGAAGTGTATTAGTTCCTTAAATGTAAATCCCATTGTTGGGAAGCAATAAGGTGGTATAACTTATTTTAATATGACATTAATAATCAAATATTACAGAAGAATGTGAAAAAAAAAGAACATTGCATTTGCACTATGTAAATTGGACAGATCTAGCTGAAAGCCATGCCCCTAATAAGCCACGCTTCCTGAAAATAGCCAAAGGATTACATTCAAAAGACCCAGCTGCTAGGTCAACCCAGCATGAGAGTAAAAAATACCCAACTGACGGTTAAATTAACCAATGTTTGGGTAATCCCAAAAAAACCAATATGTTGGGCTATTCACGCAACCCAACTGACTGGGTCAAAATAACCCAACATGTGTTCTGTCCACTATTTAGCAAAGCGCTGGTTTACCAATGAACCCAAATTGAGTTGTTTTTAGCCCATCATTCTTTTGTGTAGAAATGCACTCACATGGTCTGATGGAATCTAAATAAAAACTATTATATTGATGTGATGTACTAGTGGTGGTGGGAATAGAATGGTTCCTTTCATTTACACAGCTACAAGCTGTTCCTAAATGGATTATATAATAATAATAATGATAATAATAATAATAGTAATAATAATTTCTTACACTTTTATAGCGCTTTTCATTACAATCTCAAAGAGCTTCAAGAAGGAAAAAAATGACATGCAATAAAATAAAATAAAAGTTCAATAGACGGACGATCGTGGCAGGCAGGGTAGTTCTATGGCTAGAGAAGTCAGCACCAGGAGGAAGGCTAGAGTAGAGGCAGTTCAGAGATAAAACGGAGGGGGGAGTCACATCCAGGGGGTTTCAGACTGGTATATAGTGTCACATGAAGGACGTGTACATACAGGAACTAAAACCTGTACATTTAGTGCTTTCAATTCAGACATGAACTGTATGTACTGATGTAATTAATAATTTGCACAGCCTGATTGCCAGTGTTTGGCATCTCAATCAAAGACATGAGTAAGAGGACCATTTATATTCTTAGGGAACATTTGTCCAAGGATACAGTGGGGGAAAAAAGTATTTAGTCAGCCACCAATTGTGCAAGTTCTCCCACTTAAAAAGATTAGAGAGGCCGGTAATTTTCATCATAGGTACACGTCAACTATGACAGACAAAATGAAAAAAAAAAATCCAGAAAATCACATTGTAGGATTTTTAATGAATTTATTTGCAAATTATGGTGGAAAATAAGTATTTGGTCACCTACAAACAAGCAAGATTTATGGCTCTCACAGACCTGTAACTTCTTCTTTAAGAGGCTCCTCTGTCCTCCACTCGTTACCTGTATTAATGGCACCTGTTTGAACTTGTTATCAGTATAAAAGACACCTGTCCACAACCTCAAACAGTCACACTCCAAACTCCACTATGGCCAAGACCAAAGAGCTGTCAAAGGACACCAGAAACAAAATTGTAGACCTGCACCAGGCTGGGAAGACTGAATCTGCAATAGGTAAGCAGCTTGGTTTGAAGAAATCAACTGTGGGAGCAATTATTAGGAAATGGAAGACATACAAGACCACTGATAATCTCCCTCGATCTGGGGCTCCACGCAAGATCTCACCCTGTGGGGTCAAAATGATCACAAGAACGGTGAGCAAAAATCCCAGAACCACACTGGGGGACCTGGTGAATGACCTGCAGAGAGCTGGGACCAATGTAACAAAGCCTACCATCAGTTACACACTACGCCGCCAGGGACTCAAATCCTGCAGTGCCAGATGTGTCCCCCTGCTTAAGCCAGCACATGTCCAGGCCCGTCTGAAGTTTGCTAGAGTGCATTTGGATGATCCAGAAGAGGATTGGGAGAATGTCATATGGTCAGATGATACCAAAATATAACTTTTTGGTAAAAACTCAACTCGTCGTGTTTGGAGGACAAAGAATGCTGAGTTGCATCCAAAGAACACCATACCTACTGTGAAGCATGGGGGTGGAAACATCATGCTTTGGGGCTGTTTTTCTGCAAAGGGACCAGGACGACTGATCCGTGTAAAGGAAAGAATGAATGGGGCCATGTATCGTGAGATTTTGAGTGAAAACCTCCTTCCATCAGCAAGGGCATTGAAGATGAAACGTGGCTGGGTCTTTCAGCATGACAATGATCCCAAACACACCACCCGGGCAACGAAGGAGTGGCTTCGTAAGAAGCATTTCAAGGTCCTGGAGTGGCCTAGCCAGTCTCCAGATCTCAACCCCATAGAAAATCTTTGGAGGGAGTTGAAAGTCCGTGTTGCCCAGCGACAGCCCCAAAACATCACTGCTCTAGAAGAGATCTGCATGTAGGAATGGGCCAAAATACCAGCAACAGTGTGTGAAAACCTTGTGAAGACTTACAGAAAACGTTTGACCTGTGTCATTGCCAACAAAGGGTATATAACAAAGTATTGAGAAACTTTTGTTATTGACCAAATACTTATTTTCCACCATAATTTGCAAATAAATTCATTAAAAATCCTACAATGTGATTTTCTGGATTTTTTTTTCTCATTTTGTCTGTCATAGTTGACGTGTACCTATGATGAAAATTACAGGCCTCTCTCATCTTTTTAAGTGGGAGAACTTGCACAATTGGTGGTTGACTAAATACTTTTTTCCCCCACTGTATAAATGTTGAACTGAAGTCTGTGCCCAGTGGGGAGCAGCTTGCAATCAAAAAGACTGTATGAGCAATTTGCTGAACATTGGCATCAATCTACAGTAATTAGCCCAGGCAGCCGATAGTGCGCACTCGATCTGCACTACCGTCTAGGATTGATGTGTATTCCCGGTAAGACACTCGTGTCCCCTGTGGAACGGCTCATACGTAAAGCATCCTCGATTCAGGCTGCAATGGTATAATTTCCCTCTTTAACTAGCTTTAACGGCGAAAAGGCAGAAAAAAACTGGAAATATACAGTACCAGTCAAAAGTTTGGACACACCTACTCATTCAATGGTTTTTCTATTTTTTACATTGTAGAGTGTGCAAAGCTGTCATCAAGGCAAAGGATGGCTATTTGAACAATCTCAAATATAAAATATTTTTTGATTTGTTTAACACTTTGTTGGTTGCTACATGATACCATATATGTTATTTCATAGTTTTGATGTCTTCACTATTATTCTGATGAGAATGGCGCCGGAGAAGATGACTGCCGTTTTACAGCCCACAAACCAATTGTACTATTATGTGTGTTTTTTCGCGTTATTAAAAATAAAGAAAAACCCTTGAATGTGTCCAAACTTTTGACTGGTAGTGTATGTGTACTGTCTTAGTAAAGCACAATTTTCTGCCACTATTTACAGATTTGCAGACAATTTAGGATGTTGCACACCCTTGGCTGAACGCAGTGTGCAACATCCTAAATTGTCAGAAAATCCAAAAATAGTGGTGGAAAGTTGTGTTTTATTAAGACAGTACAGATCTTTTTTTTACTGCCTTCTCCCCTTTAACGGTAGTTAAGGAGGGAAATGATGCCATTGCAGCCTGAATCGAGGATGTTTAATGTACGAGCCAGGTCACGGAGGACACGAGCATATTACCAGCAATGCACATCAATCCCAGACGATAGTGCAGATCTGGCGGCTGCCTAGGCTAATGAGATTTTGTTATGCATGTGCTGAGAAACTCCTCCAGATAAGGCTAACGTTGGGTTCTTGCTATCCCCATGATTGACAAGCGTCCATGTGACATTATTCCTCGCACATCCTACGAGTGCCAACATCCGTAATTGGCTTTCTTCCTCACATAAGCACACTCATTGTTTTGGCTCTCAGATCTTCCGAAGCTCCCTTGTGTGTTCCCTTTCTCTCTCTCTCCTGGGTTCACACATGAGTAATAGAGGCCATCTGCCTAAAAGGGCACTGTCAGCAAAAAGGACCAAAAAGATTTCAATATACCATTTAATACATCGCCTCCAGGCCAAACAGTCTGGCATCTAGACAGCGCGAGACGGAGGATGTTATCTCTCAAACACATCGTCAGTATGGCTACTGCACTACTGTGGCAATTTGGCATCTCATGGCTGGGGGGAGGGGGTCAAAGGGAACTCTATCCATCATACCATAGCTTGAACGTAGCGATGGCGGATGGTGAGTCTTCTTCGTCATGCATGGCCAGTCCCATTTGAGTACACTGTAGTGTATGGTTACTAGAGTTTGATGCTCTAGAGAGATTACTTTGATCATGGCAATTTGATCATGAAATAGTAAAAGGCTTTTGAAGATGTATCAGCTTTTGCATGAATTCACTACATCCTAAGGTATTATAGACAGATCATCATGTTGATATAATCTATTTTGATTGATTCCAATTGGGTTCTCCGTCAACATATCACTATTCTTTAAGATGATATGTTAATATACTGTAAATGATTTCCAAAGTATCTATGAAGGCCTTACATACTTTGTTTAAAGTATGACCCAATATTCACTGCATTTATTTAACCAAGTTAGTTGACTGAGAACACATTCTAATTTACAGCAACAACCTGGGGAATAGTTACAGGGGAGAGGAGATGAATGAGCCAATTGGAAGCAAGGGATGATTAGGTGGCCAGATTGAGAATTCAGCTAGCACACCAAGGTTAACACCCCTACTCTTACAATAAGTGCCACAGGATCTTCATTGCCCACAGAGAGTCAGGACAATCGTTGAATGTCCCAGCTGCCCTGGGATATATTTTTTAGACCAGATGAAAGAATGCCTTCTACTGGCCCTCTGACACCACTTCCAGCAGCATCTGGTCTCCCATCCAGGGACCGACCAGGACCAACCCTGCTTAGCTTCAGAGGCAAGCTAGCAGTGGGATGCAGGGTGGTATGCTGCTGGCAATGGGTTCATCTATGTGAAATGGTTACCACTATATCATGTCCTTTATCATGCGCTTGCTAAGGCTTGCTGTGATGAGTTGGCATATTTAGTCTCTGACAGAGTGGGCAAACAAACTGTTTTTCTCTCAAAATTTGCATTTCCTGTTTACCATGATAACATTATGATAAGCCATTCAGATTTCCACTTCATCACTGAATCTCCTAATCATTTTTAATAGAGAAAGCTATGTGATTGTTGATTAGTGAAAAAAAATCATAATCTCACCAAACATTCTCTTGCCATTAAAAATCTCCAAAAGTGTTTTTGCTGTCAGACTCTGTTAGAGAGCTATTATAGAGTGCTATATCATCTCGAGAAAAAAAGAGACCTCAGTGAAGATTGTTTGCAAACTCTTTAAGAATCTCAGTTTTTGACTGAATGCTAAATGACTAAAAGCCAAAAGGTTGCTGATTATATACATTTAATTCAACAGACTACTTTGATACATTAAAGTTATCTATATGGACAGATGTTGTCGGAGTTAATTCAAAGCCATTAAAATATTCCTGTTGTGGACTCAGTGACATGTTTATTAAATTTTTTTATGAAAGGGTTAGTAGTAATTAAGACTTTTGTTTCTTCTAACATTCATCCATTGTGAAGAGATTCATTCATGCAATCAGTAAATGTGAGGTGTAAGTCGTAGCAGACTTCTGTATCACCCATACTATGTGCAAAAGAGAAAGATCTATGTACAGTGGCTTGTGAAAGTATTCACCCCCTTTGGCATTTTTCCTATTTTGTTGCCTTACAACCTGGAATTAAAATGGATTTTTGGGGGGTTTGTATCATTTGATTTACACAACATGCCACTGGGATTTTTGCCCAATCTTCAAGGCAAAACTGCTCCAGCTCCTTCAAGTTGGATGGGTTCCGCTGGTGTACAGCAATCTTTAAGTCATACCACAGATTCTCAATTGGATTGAGGTCTGGGCTTTGACTAGGCCATTCCAAGACATTTAAATGAGCAACTTGAGTGTTGCTTTAGCAGTATGCTTAGGGTCATTGACCTGCTGGAAGGTGAACCTCCGTCCCAGTCTCAAATCTCTGGAAGACTGAAACAGGTTTCCCTCAAGAATTTCCCTGTATTTAGCACCATTCATCATTCCCTCAATTCTGACCAGTTTCCCAGTCCCTGCCGATGAAAAACATCCCCACAGCATGATGCTGCCACCACCATGCTTCACTGTTGGAATGGTGTTCTCGGGGTGATGAGAGGTGTTGGGTTTGCGCCAGACATTTTCCTTGATGGCCAAAAAGCTCACTTTTAGTCTCATCTGACCAGAGTACCTTCTTCCATATGTTTGGGGATTCTCCCACATGCCTTTTGGTGAACACCAAACGTGTTTGCTTATTTTTTTCTTTAAGCAATGGCTTTTTTCTGGCCCAGCTCTGTGGAGTGTACGACAGATACAGATACTCCAATCTCCGCTGTGGAGCTTTGCAGCTCCTTCAGGGTTATCTTTGGTCTCTGTTATGATTAGTTTCTCTGGAATCAAGGAATTCAATATGCAAGAAGATATTTAACACTTAGATGGAGAGTTGATACATGTATTTAATATACACGGTACCGGATTCAACATAACAACCTGCACACGAGTTGCCCCTTGCTATTTTGTATGATAGGCATACAACATCTCTCAATTTATATACTGCTTTGCAAGTGAATTCTATCCAACAGTTGCCAACCATTATTGGGTGTCACTCCCAACCACAATAGTATCACCCTAGATGGTATCATCTTGCACCCTAGTCAGGACATTCCATCACATACTCATTCTAAAACTAACATCAGTAGCCTCCCAGCCTTCTTGGCACGCAGACCTTCTGGCACCCACCAGTGACATAAATAAATGGAATGTCCTCATCCTCAAAATCCTATGCAACACACAATATCAGTCACATTAACAAATCCTATATAAAAGACGTCATATCAGTCTCTTTGTTGCCTCTCTGATTAATGCCCTCCTTGCCTGGTCCGTTGGTTTTGGTGGGTGGCCCTCTCTTGGCAGGTTTGTTGTGGTGCCATATTCTTTCCATTTTTTAATAATGGATTTAATGGTGCTCTGTGGGATGTTCAAAGTTTTGGATATTTTTTATAACCCAACCCTGATCTGTACTTCTCCACAACTTTGTCCCAGACCTGTTTGGAGAGCTCCTTGGTCTTCATGGTGCCGCTTGCTTGGTGGTTCCCCTTGCTTAGTGGTGTTGCAGACTCTGGGGCTTTCAGAACAGGTGTATATATACTGGAAGATCATGTGACACTTAGATTGCACACAGGTGGACATTATTTAACTAATTATGTGACTTCTGAAGGTAATTGGTTGCACCAGATCTTATTTAGGGGCTTCATAGTAAAGGGGGTGAATACATATGCAAGCACCACTTTCCGTTATTTATCTTTTAGAATTTTTTCATTTCAGTTCACAGTTTTGACTATTTTGTGTATGTCCATTACATGAAATCCAAAACAAATCCATTTAAATTACAGGTTGTAATGCAACAAAATAGGAAAAATGCCAAGGGGGCTGAATACTTTTGCAAGGCGCTGTATGCTCATCAAACATATCCCACCCTTTCATATTTTAAATTATATCTTCACCATTTGTTTCAGGGTTCAAAAAAGTAATAATGGGAATCAACAAAAAGTGATTGAAACACATTTTGATACAAAGTTGAGCATGTGCATATATTATAATAAGATATGCACATGCACAACCGAGAGCTTAAATATGAACGTTTTATTTGGGTTTCATTGCTCTTGTTAGTCTTCCTCTGAGCATTCCCTGTGCATTCACTGTGCACCTGAATGAACATACTGCTTAAAGACAGTGAGAAATATGATTAACTTTTCATACCTTTCACACTGCCAACTATTACATTTGGGCAATGGCATTACAATGTACAAGGCCTTCTTGCATACATGTATGAGTGACTAACACGAACACTGCTCAGATTAAATAGGTTATTGTAGTGTAAGAGCTAGAGTAACATATGTACAGATTCTTTAATCATATTTTTAAGGATTTTTACAGTTTCTTTAGGCTAAATACGTATATAGCATGCTACGCTGGTGACCAATTTTTAAGCAAATGTTTATGTCAGTAAATCATGCTTCCAAGGCTGTTATAATCTCTTTTTTTCCTGTTCTTTTTTTCCAACATCTGCTCCTGAAGCCTCAAGGTTAAAACTGCCTCTAGGGTAACCGTGATTGTTTGGAGCATATGTTGTTTATGAGTTGAGCCAGAGCATCAAAACCATGCAGACAAGCTAGCTAGCTTCTCCTCGCATAACGTTGCTTAAAGCTGCTTAAAGATTAGTAAGGAGGCAGGAGCTTTGATGAAGATCTATCGTGAAATATGTTTTGGGCAAAAGGTGACAAGGTGGCCTGATTAGAATCTAGCTAGCTAGCTGAACTTGTCACTACAAACTGTCATACTGCATGTGTTATTTGCATGTTTTATGTATTATGTCTCTTGGAACTATTCATAACTATTCATAACTCCCATAGTAGTGTATTGAAAATGTCCACCATCTGACAATGTATTTACGGCAGACTACATGTTTTAAATATGTAATTTCACTATTTTGCCAAGAGACACATTTCTATCAGATTGCAGCAGCTGTCTTGCAGTGTCCAGATTGTGTCCGTTTCCTCTGAGGCACCAATCACACTCTATCAGGGGATCTTTTAGCTCCAGCTCTGACTTTAGACATTGTGACAGAAAACTAAAAACAGTCTGTCCTCAGGGAATGGTCTATAACATCATTCTAATATAGGCCAATTTGACTCTCTCTTTTTCCCTCCCAAGGACAGGGTAGCACCTGCTGAAAGAATGTGATTTTATGTGCGTGTTTATGGACACCTTGACTCTGGAGACTGGAAGGTGACTGATGGCTCGTCGCTTCCCAGAGAAAAACTAGCCCTACCCACAGACACACCTCTGTTCCCATTAATCAAAATGACACAGAGAGGGGAAACATCCCCACATTCCACGTCTCCCAAAGACGTCTCCACAACATAAAGAGGACATTATGTCTCTAGCCCCGACAGATGGAGTAGAACCAGAGACAGCACACAGAAAACAGAAACAAATGGAGAGAGAGAGAGAAAGATAGATAGAGAGAGAGAGAGAGAGAGAGAGGTTAACAGATATATAGAAGCACATTCCTTGACATACCTGTATGTTATTCTGCCAAGAGTAGAACAAAGGTGCATTGATTCTTATTAATTATGTAGGCCTTACAATATAGGTGTGAAAGTGAAGTGCAACCATGATATTTATGGAGGTTATTTGGTGGGGCAGATAGGTGGGTGGGAAGGAATGCACATATATAGTTGATAGACAGATACATTGATTGACAGAGACATACATACACAGCAAATTCTTGACAGTGTTAAATTTAATACTGGGCCAGTTTCTACACGGGTCCACACTTTTCAGTGTTAAATTAACACTGTGCTTAGTGCTGATGCTGTTACACTTTGTCAGTGTTAGGGAATTAACACTTTTAGTGTCATGCAATAACACCTATTTTTCTTCTTCTTCTTCTTCTTCTTTGAGTTGGCAGATCGCATCCAACTTGTAGGTGCATACACCGCCATATACTGTACTGGAGTGTGAGGCCAGGCACATCCTACCTACATTAACTTCCGTTAATACAAAATTGGGAAAAATAAAAATTACCCTGCCAACTATTAGCCCTCACAAAAAAAACACCACCCATTCCATTATTTAACCCTATCTAATCCTACTCCAGGCCAATGGTCTGGGAGGACAGAACACTACCACTCAACACCCTCTGCAAATCTTCTGCAGTAAAAACCTCATAATCCCAAGTACTTCTCTGCAGCTGCCACCACAACCTCTATTTTCTGTGACTTACGTTCCATTTCTCCAGTACAGTTGACAACCATGGCTATGAATTCTAAGAAACCTAGCTTACTGAAGCACATATTCTTCCCATCACTCTCTATTGGTTATACACACAACTTTCTCCACCGATACTACACATTCCTTCGTCTCATGCCCTCCTGCACACTTCTCACATCTAGGAATCTCCCTCCTACACACTGCTGCAACATGACCATAAGCTTGGCACCTAAAACGCTGTAGTATTTTCGGGACAAACACTCTTACGGGATAACTAACACATCCTAACTTGACCTTGTCGGGCAAAGACTCTGCATCAAAACTCAGCAGGACATACAATGTCTTCTCCGTTTCACCACGCTCTCCACCGGATCTGAGTCGCACCAAACGGCGGGCGTCACAGACACCAGGAATCTTCCATTTCAGCTCATCCTCCTCAACACTTAATGCCACCCCCGTTATCACTCCTTTCAATGGTGCCCTACTCCAAAGAGCAAAGCAACTCATAGTTCTTGTCCCTAGTCGTGTGGTCCGGAGCACCCGCTCCTTCTTCATCTTCTACTTCTTCAATGAGGTTTAACGGCAGTTGGCATCCAATAAATGTTGCATTACCGCCACCTACTAGACTGGAGTACAACTCCCTTATACTTTTCTTGAAAAAATAAACAAATAAACAAATACACTACCATCTAACACTACACTCACAAAAAAATAACAAAAATAAAAATAAATAACACCACCCTACTCCACTATTTAAATATATTTAGTCCTACCTCAGGCCAACAACCTGAAAGGATGGGACATCACCACTTAACACACCCTGGAACTCTCCTGATGTCAAGTCTCGTACACATAAATACCTCTCTGCAGCTGCCACCACAACCTCAATTTTCTGCAACTTACGTTCCATCCCCTAAAAACCCAATCTTACTGAAAAATATATCACTTGTTGGCCTATCCATCTGTACTGGTACAGATATACTACTCACACCACTCTTCTTAGGATCCCTCCCCCTTGACCCATCTACTTTCTTCACTGCCTCAGCATATGACAACTTCTGCGCTACTCTAACCCTGGAAACTTCACCGCTCACGCCACCCTGTCTGCGTCGCAACAAACGACGAGCATCACAAACACCGGGAATCTTCCCCTTCAGTTGGTCAACTTTTATATTTACTGCTACCTCAGTAATCACTCCTTTCAATGGCACCCTTTTCTTGAGCACAAAACAATTCACATCTCTTGCCCCCATTCGTTTAACGCGGAGCGCCTGCTCCCTCTGACGAGCAGAAACACAAACAATTATCACAAGACCACTTCTGGTTACCCTCACCGATTCCACAGCACCCAACTCTGTTTTCACCCACCCTGAAACCACAAATATATCAGCCAAAAGACAAGGTTCCACTTTTTCCCAAAACTTCCCTCCTACTGTCACAGACTCATCTTTATCCTGACCCACGGTGCAATCCTCGGGCTCCAAGAACTTCACCACACCTACCACCTCCGATACTTCGCTCTCATTCACTTCCATTTCTCCTCCTATCTTCAGCTCACTGCCCCTTCTTCATCAGATCTTCCAGAAGGCTTATGAAATCCCCCACTCCATATTTACTCATAATATGTTCCACTTTCCTCCTTTTTTTCCTGTCAGCCATCTTACCGCCAACCTAACCTGCCGCTCTTAGACCACCAATAACACCTCATATAGTATTTTTAACCATAACACCAAGAGGTCAGTACCTCTTGAATTGAAAGCCACACCCCCACTAAGCCATGCCTCCAATATGAATTCCCTGTGTGCCTTGCCTTTTTGAGTGAATTATAGAGTTAACACCCATGACTATATTTGTTAGTGACAGAGACATGGCTGTTGAATTCGTTAATTTTCAGTCTTGTGGACTTCAAGTGAGTTCCTACTGTAGGCAAATGTTATGATTACAATTAAACTCTTTTGGACAACACATTACATGTATCATAAGGCCTTAATTTGATCGCCAAGTTCTACCCTATCCTGGTTTACAGGCCACATCAGGCCTGCAAGTCACATTATGCTGGCTTGCAAAGTGATGTGTAATTCCTGTTGGAATTCAGACCAATTAGAACATCTAACAGTTGGAATTCTTATTCACCTGCAATCTGCATTCAGAATGACTGTCAGATATAGGAAAAATGTGAGGAGACTACTTAAACCATTTAAACGGGAACAACCATTTCAGTGACGGGTGCAATAAATCTAAATAACTGATTGGATTAGTTTAGAAAAATGTATGTTATTTATCTTTGTGTACCATAAGATTAATCAATCAATCAATGTACATGCAAAAACACAGATATTAAAAACAACCCTAAAGATGTCTACCTGCAGTAGCTTGAGCATGCTGGGAAATATGATAATGATGGGTGTGGTTTTGATGGGAATGTTTTACTCTCCACAGAGTCAAACTGACACAATCATACTCTCACACTCAACACTGGTTATTAACACCAACACTGGGGTTATTTTACACCACTGTGAAAGAACACTCTTACAGAGTTAATTTAACTCCTGAATCAACACAAGAAATGCTACACAAAAAAATCAACACTAGCTTACACTGGCCAATTTGCTGTGTAGCTGGGTAGACAGATACAGTACCATGGATGCATACAGACACACATTATTTGTAGATAACATAGTTGGATACATGCTCTTCCCAAAATGACTGCATCAGCCTCCCTCCATTACATAAGAATACAAAAGCGCCCTTTGCCCTTATCACACAGTCCACAATATCACACAGTCCACAATATCTGCTTTGACAATATCAACATTTTTCTCTGTTCCCTGCACTATGATGATATTCCAGTACGAAGGTGAGCGAGATGGTGTGTTGCTCAGTTGAAAGCATATTGATAGTGTCTCTCGCCACAACATCCCCAATCGTTTGAAATGCAATTATGCTAATCATCACAGCCGAGGTCAGGGGCAACATGGCACTTCGAGTTTTTACCTCCTCTCTTGAACGGCCCTCGTCCCCGAGAATAATTACACTTAAAAGCATATCATTTGGGCCCTCTAACAGAGATGGGGTGGAGAGTTGGGTGCTTTATATGTGTGGCAATGCTCTTTATAATGTTTCCTGGTCAGAGGGCAGAGATGGTAAATGGACAGCTAGGGCTGCGGCAAAGACTGACTGTGTGTGTACTCTGCTTCGTCCCACCCCCACCCAAATGCTCTCAGCACTGTTGGCCCTTTAGTTACAGTATCTTCACATTAATAGGACTGCAGAGACCAGAGGAATGCTTAGCAATGGCTCACGTTGTGGTAATGTTCTCAGAATGAAATTAGTAGAGTTATTCTTCCCTTTACATGATAACATGACTATTACCAATGTAATTACATGGTAATAACATCATGGTTTATTGTGTTATTGTTATGTTTTATTGATTTTGGTTACATCTTTATAGCGTACATTGCTGTTTGAATCCTTATTACCTTGTTAAGAATAATGTATAGTACAACTTTGCTTCTTTACTCTCACTGTGACCATAAGCGTACATCTTTATCTACCATATTTATATTTAGTGTTACTACCCACGCATGACTGGATTCATAATTGGGGTAGAATTCATGATATTGAGCTGTACTGTCAAAGAGCGGCGAGCGGTGCAATTTCTAGCCTCATGCCTCTCCATGTCTCACACATTTAAATATATAACTCTGATATTTCAGGCCCCAATGCCCTCTCACTGGGCTAATTATCCTAAAGTGTTCTGCTCACCAATAATGGCACTTCGCGTCAGGGTAGCGGAACATTCTAGCTTCCTAAAAAGAATCTCAGAATGAACCGGAGACAATGATATGCAGTGTATGTGGATAGAACAGCAGCATTAGAGCAGCAGGAGGGCAGCTGTGGCTCTGCTCTGACTGTGTCCCCCCACACTAAGTCAATGTAGGTCATTTCTGCTGATTATATTTCCTGGGTTTTTCCCTGTAGAGCCCCGGAGTGTAATTATGTGTGATTATTAGGTTATGGTGAGATATCATTAGCCCGCAGAATGTAGTATGGGATGCACTTATCCTAAACTACAGTCTTTGAAGATGTATTGTTCTAAGAGTCCTCTGTAGCTCAATTGGTAGAGCATGGCGCTTGTAACGCCAGGGTAGTGGGTTCGATCCCCGGGACCACCCATACGTAAAAATGTATGCGCACATGACTGTAAGTCGCTTTGGATAAAAGCGTCTGCTAAATGGCATATTATTATATTCTAAGGATGGAGATGAGGAGGACAGGCTCAGACAAGTTTCCATGTAACTCTAGTCATTTGAAGATTAATGTCAATATTAATTTCAAATGGCGTAATTAACTATGTTACTTGTAGAGAAATGGCGAGAACACTAATAATAGTAGATACAATTATATCCACGCTGCTGAAGCTCTTTTCTTGAAACTAAACACCTAAAAATACCATCTGGCCATGTCCAAACAAATGTTTCTGGATGGTTTGGGGGAGCCAGAAGAGAAACAGTGTGGCCAACGTTGTTTCAAGAGGTTGTGCACGTTCTGCGCTCTAGACCTCACGACCTTATTCTCTGGGAAACAAGCCCAATCCGACTCGCGCATGTTAATCCTCTGGTGTTTAGGGGAGCGCCTCCTAAACATCTGTTACTAGAACTATGGTGCTGGACTTTTTGCCCTTTACTTAAAAGAGAAGTGTTTCATTATTTGGAAAATATACAGTAGATTGGTTACACATTCTAAAGCAGGGAATGGTAAGCCTCTCATGCAAATCTTATCCATACATCAGAAGCCATGTATTCTCTCACAGGTTAAATGAGCTATTCCTTACATGCTGTCTTTGCAACTATCTTATGGATACCCCTGAAACTATTTTACTCTTAAAAGCAAGTTTATACTAAGGTCGATCTTATTCAAGAGTAAAGAGAGTAGTCTCCAGCATCACTCGTGTTACACTCAGTGAGGGTGACACTTGGGAATAAATGGAAGGATGTGATCGCTGGTATTGGTCTTCAGTAACAAGTAATTATTCTCTGTAAACCAAGGATATGACACACTGTGGTAGAATGTCCTTTCCTGGCTCGTCATTAATGCATTGTTATATGCTACTGTAACTGTTTTATAATAGTAGCCACTTAACTGGATTTTTTTTTATGTCACTTATACCCTTGTAAAATATAGTTTACTTGTGCTACAGTTGGTTAATATGACTGATGTTGTTTTCCTTCACATTGCCTAATGTACTGTGGACCACACACTGTTTTGTAAATGTATTATTTTATTTGATGAGATTGCCGCTGGCAGATGTGTGTGCCTCCCCATTCTCGGTCAGTACAACTATTTAGCCTTTCTCTTAGCCTGCAGTCAAATATCATACCTAGTACATTTGTCCTACAGGATCTTATTTGTGAGGCAATAACTGGCTTCTTTGAGAGAGAAAACATTAGCAGTAGTGTGGTCAATCATTTACCCTTTCAATGTTCTTTTTCACTTGCATGCAGAAATTGTAGTTTAAATTGAATGTAGGAAGGTATTAGTATAGGCCAATATACTGTACACGTATGTATGCTATGCGCTCAAAAGGAATTGAATTTCATTTAAAACATCATTTTATTTATATTGCTATCTCTGTTGAGTGGAGGAAGAGAGGTGGAAGAGGGCAGCTATCTCTGTTGAGTGGAGGAAGAGAGGTGGAAGAGGGCAGCTATCTCTGTTGAGTGGAGGAAGAGAGGTGGAAGAGGGCAGCTATCTTTGTTGAGTGGAGGAAGAGAGGTGGAAGAGGGCAGCTATCTCTGTTGAGTGGAGGAAAAGAGGTGGAAGAGGGCAGCTATCTTTGTTGAGTGGAGGAAGAGAGGTGGAAGAGGGCAGCTATCTCTGTTGAGTGGAGGAAGAGAGGTGGAAGAGGGCAGCTATCTCTGTTGAGTGGAGGAAGAGAGGTGGAAATGGGCAGCTATCTCTGTTGAGTGGAGGAAGAGAGGTGGAAGAGGGCAGCTATCTCTGTTGAGTGGAGGAAGAGAGGTGGAAGAGGGCAGCTATCTCTGTTGAGTGGAGGAAGAGAGGTGGAAGAGGGCAGCTATCTCTGTTGAGTGGAGGAAGAGAGGTGGAAGAGGGCAGCTATCTCTGTTGAGTGGAGGAAGAGAAGTGGAAGAGGGCAGCTATTGCGGCGGTGCTGCCTGAGATATCATAGCCAGTGCAGAGATGGCAGTCCTGGACAGGCTGAGGACACAGAGGTCATACTCAGTGGGACTTGGCCACACACACTATCACACCTGCCAAGGAGCTATGGGAACTTCAATGCTAGGGCTGGACAGGGCTACAGTGTTGTAGCTTAGTACTTGTACAGTGAAATCACACTGGCAATGGCTTTCAAAATCCTACTGACAAAGGTTTTCAAAGAACACATTTATGTCCCATTCAAATATACTCAAATGTAATCAAATAGCCAGTTTGTGACATATGACCATACGATTACGTGTTTTTCTGACAACAAGGTCATTTTATTTTGGCTTGAGATTAACATAGATCTTGGATGATTATGATGAGAAATCATAACGACTTATGAAAGAAAATTGCCTAGATGTGTCTTCAGGACAGGGCCAAGGCACAATGGAGAGGGATTGCCCCTGACTTGTATTCATCAGATTACTGTATTAATATTACATAAACCGGGGCAATTCCAGTCCTATAATGGCCAGGGAGAAATGCCTCAAGCCGTGATTGCTTTCAGCCTCATAGCCCTTTAGACAATTGTGACAGCTTATACACAGAGTATGATGATTGTAAGTAAACCCCCAATAAATGGCATGGCACGTAGTCATTATAAATGACACAATTAAGCCATTTGAAATACACTGTGTGACACACTGGAGTGTTAAACATGTACTCTCCAATTAGATATGATAACATATGCAGTAGTAAAACTCCAGGGCATGTTCTGCCAGGCCCTGATACTAGCTTGTTAAGATTGACTACTGGTGGCTGGTGGCCGGAGAGCTAAGTGTAGGGCACCACATAATCAGCTCATTCAGAGAGAAAACTGACATAGTGAGTGACAAAATGTTTGGAGTTTTACTCCAGTGTTAATGCAACTCTGGTAATGCTGGAGTAAAATGTAAACCTCTTTGACAACATCTATTGAATCCCTAAAGGAATTAGCTCACCTACAAAACAATGTCACACATGCCGGAAGACTACGTCAAACATCACCGCATGGAGGATGGAGACCAAGATAGCATGCCAGGGCCCTTACACAAAAGAAATGCTGGGTTAAAAACAACCCGGCGCTGTGTAAATTGTGGACAGAACAAACGTTGGGTTATTTTGACCAAGTCAGTTGGGTCACTTAGTTGTTTTCTTTGACGATTGTAGGCATGGCTTAGTAGGGGCTTGGCTTTCAGATAGTTCTTTTTGGCAACCCTTGAGAGTAAATGTCATTTCAGCTCATCTGTTCTGTTGTATTGTCATCACATGTTAAGGTTGAACAAATACATTTTTGTCGCTTTACATGGATAGGCACTTGAGGAACTCATACTCTTGGGTAAGCCCTACAAAAGCGTAAGTGCTCAACATACAGCTAACAATATAACAGAACATATTAAACGGGATGACATTTACTCTCACAGACAGACAAGAATAACTATCTGATAGCCACGCCCAACTAAGCCACGCCTCCAGTCTTCTTATCTGACCCAGTGGAACATAGCTTAATAGGAAGAAAGGAGGAAGAGCAATACTCCAATCAAGGAGCTAGCAAGATAGTCTTAGCGAAATAGCCTCGAGTATAAAGCAATGGTTGTGATTAACACTTCTGGTGTCATACACGAAGATGAACTCTTAAAACCTCATTTGAAACCATTGGGATTAGCTCAGCGGAAAGGCTTTCAAAAGTGCTCACTATCTGATTTCCCTTGCGTTAGTGGCTATTATTCTTATTCATAAAGTACTACCAAAGACCCCTAATGATGTCTTAAGATTTTATGCATCTTTGGTGGGTTAATTAAATGGAGACATTCTGATTAGACTGGATGGACTTTGATATAGGAGTAGTTGAACACATTGATGAAACATTGATAATCTGTTACAAACGGTTACAGACTTAGTTTGATGTGTACTCTACTATGCACTGTACTAATCATATTCATGCATATTCACTCTCCATACATTTTCAGGTTGAGCCATTGTACTTTCTTTCTTGTTATTTGCAACATTCAAACTTCCTTTGCATAAATCGTAATGTACATACATAACCCAAAACCATCTCTGGAGCTTTGATGCCTGTCCATATTTGATTATTGTTATGGTATTAATGTTAACAAGGATATAGATGTCACAATCTGTTAATATGGAACATCACTAGTGATGGAGCGGGGGGGAAGTATCTGACCGTCCTTGAAACCAACCAGTAACAATGGTTTAATAAAGTAGAATGTATCATGCGTCTCCAGGGCCTGACAATATTAATCTATCTGTCAATCAACTGTAGGCGCCCGGGTCACTTTGATGCCCCTTGAGTGTGAAATAAATTAAGATGCTGTCGCACTAAACGCAGAAGCATTTGGTGCATAAAAAGTCTATCTCTAAAGTAATTATCATGGACCGTGCCTTTATGTAATTACCAAAGTGACGTTTTTTAGAAATTTTACGTATTGATGTCATGTGCATCCAAGCATCGTCCTGTCACTAGCGGTCTGTTCATTGTGATGAGAAAAAATCCACCACTGGTAAGACAAATTTCAATTGATTTGATGTATATTTGTTTTTATAACACACCAACTAAACAACTGCTTGTCTGGTACACCAGATATGACAATAACATTGTCTACTAGTCAACTGATATGACACTGTCAAATAGAACATTTTGAAAACATAGAGGAAGTTACGTTTGAAGAAATGTAAAGTAACCAATCACACGTGGATATAAGGAACATTGTGTTCATAGGCCGTTTTTTTGAGCTAGGCTATATTAAGAACCCTGTAAAGTGCCTCAGTGGCAGGGACTTGGTAGTGAAATTAGGCTACCTTCCTCAAGGGTTCCTGTCTGTTTCAGATGATAATTGAAAATAATGTAAAAATAGGTGTATGCTGCGGACCTGCAGGGTTAAATCTCTGAGGACAAGGTCAAACCTTTGCTTTTTACTTTAATTTCACAACCATTATTTACACCATGAAAGTATTTCATTGTATTACCATTAATATTGGTTAACCCAGAACTAAAATCTCAAGTAATTTGGTCAGAATCTATCCACTAGAGATTATATTACCATTACAAAATGTGATTACAGAAGGTAAAGGACAATCTGAAGGACATGTAAGTGATATTTCAGTTTCCAATGTGCACACAAGAAAAACAATTTCTAACCTGTTGGAAATCTGTGTTCTTTTTTAACAATATAATGTTTTTCTTGCGAGGTCATTACATTGTCAATAATTGACATGACAACTCGAATGTAAGGTTTTGTTCTCATCATTCTGATTATCAACCCTCAGCCCTGGAGAATGACAGTAATATCAGAGTGTTCTCTCCAATCAGCTGTCACATTCCAAGTAGATCATAAGATGTGCTTTGTTGCTATGGTCACAAGCACCGAGTTCACCGATATGACACATATCAAATCTCGAAGAGAGGGACACAATTTTTTCTGCATCATTGCGCCGCCTGTACATACACCAGATAGCTAACCACAACAACATCTATTTTAAATGTGTTTATCAATTGCAATCAATCAGGTATTAAATGGCATTCTTGGTTAGTAATACTTTGATTACAGCTTAAGAGCACTTAATCTTTTTAGAAAGCCCAGATAGGGGTAAGTAATCCTACTTTGATTTCCTCACTGATCACAGCAGCATGGTTCTTATCAAAGTGTTCAATGAGATTACTTTCATAATGAACATGATTACTCAATAAAGCAGGGGTAGATGTTTTGCCAATGGTAATTAAATCACCACCCAAATGTAAAATCTGAAATAAGATACACCTTTATCTAACTTTATTATCGAAATGATCAATACTTTGTATTTATGTACCTTTTTTATGTTTTTATGTTTTATTTTTGAGTGGCAGCCCACATGTAGCAAATATGATATGAACTAATTATGAAATTATATGAATTTGTAAATTGTATCTGTAACAGCCGCCAACGAAACAATTAACTATTTTTTTTTTTTTGGGTCACAAAAAGAAAGATACACCTTTATCTACCACATCTTGAAAACAATCCTTGAAGTGAAGGACCTTGCATCTCAATGATCTGAATCAAGCTTAAAGGGATAGTTCAGTGATATGTGTGAACTTTCCCTTTAGAAAACAAAGATCATAACATATAAAGAGCTAGAAGACATGATGTTCCTACATGTGTTCTCTACACTCATTTGATTTCCTCAACCACACCTCCTTAATTCTACCATACCTTATGAGTGGGAGTGGGATAAATGTCATAAATGGCAAACCACTTTCCTCCACTACAGTACATGAGACACTCTTTAATGCACTGTGACATTACACAACACTATGGCTCTTAAAGGAGCTCTTACTTTTATTTCCACATGAAGAATATACTAATGGTTGCGTTTTCCACAAACAACTTGTGAATACTTATTGCTAGCACGCATAATTAAATTTCACATAGATCAAGTGCTCCGTCTTAATTCTCCCATGTCTCCCCCGTTATGACATATCGGCTTATCCTGTTAAATCGTTCTGGCTATCAGACGCTGCAGTGTGATTGGTATGTCAAGCTCATATGCAGTTTGGAGAGGAGAGTAAATCAGCAGGATTGGGGACTGCAATATTATAGATATAGCAAAACAGTGTCTTAAAAGGGTGTGGAAAACAAATACACATTTTGTAAGTGGCTCAGCCCCTCACTGGGAGAGCGAGAGATCAGTCAATCTTTGATGTTGGGGAAAGAAACCTTCCCAAAATCAACAGGCCCTGTAATCTACAAATACACCAGTAACAGAGTTGCTAGCAGGAGCCCAAAGCCAGAGGGAGATGGATCCAGTGCAACTTAGATTTGTCAGTTAATGCTCTCGTGCACTCCGAAACAAGGGTTTCAGCTTCACAGGAAGGATATCATACAGACAAAGACCCATGGGAACACTGTCTGAATCTCACCAACATGGAAACTAGTTTGTTCCAGTCAGGTTTTTTGCATGAAAACTTCTTAACTAATGAATGATGGAAACGTGGAACACTTATCAAGATGTCAGTACGTTCACATACACATACAAGATTCAGTACGTTCACATACACATACAAGATGTCAGTATGTTCAATGCTAGAAATGATGCTAGCATTTACTAAGGACATACGGAATGTACAGCACAAGTGATGGGAGTATACAGTATGTCTGATATATTGGCTGTGTAGTCAATGTGTTCTTGACCTCATCCATGGTGGCGTAAATGGTCATCATTACCATTGGAACACCTAACAAATCAATGGTGATCATGTTGAAATCATTTCTGTACATCCAATCTTTATGCTCCTGAGATTGGCACCAACTTGCCACCCCTGAGTCTGCAGACTAGACACGGCCATATTGTAAATGTGCAATAAAATATCATTTTAATTGTCAATTAATCTGTGGTTCATCAGTGTTCATTATGATGTACTTAGGGGAAGCGACTGTAACATTATGTAGGATAAGCATTACATTCTGTGATGCTATGGCTTAATTTACAAGGTCGTAACTTACAGTCAGGTATCATCCTCTGATGCACTATTTGCAATTTGGCAAGCAAACATATCTTCAGGCAAAGCCAAATGTACCTGTGGAGACCAAAAAGCGAGGGAGAGAATGTGAATTGTGAAGGTAATATATGCATTTATATGATATAGAAATATCCCAAAAATATCATACATTATTTTGATATCAGAGCAGACCTTGGGGGCATTGCAGTATTATTACAAAAAGTCATAACACAGAGTTTAAACGATTTACTTTGCATGGTGCTGCCGCATTACAATGTCTTCCATATAAACTATGATTACACTATGGGAACGATCCAGACATACAGTGCGTCCCCCAATCTCTTCTCCTCCTTAATAAAAGTGTACTTGCTCAAACAAAGTGCTATACGTGCCTTCCTCCTGCCACTTTGGCATTGGCAAAGAGGCACAAATCAGATGCTTGCTGAGAGACAGTTTTACTGCGGCAGTAACTCTCACACATCAGCCATGTAGTTTGGCCACAGCGCCCCACCGTTGCTAGGCAACACCTTGGGGCCAGTTCCCCCAGCTGCTGACCTGATTAGTTAATTGCAAAAGTAAACTGAGCGAACAACGAAATCACTAAAACAGCAAGGCATCGACTAGGCCAACTATCACTCTTCTATTGGCACCTGGTGATGGCTGACAAGACGTGTTTATAATGACTCTCAGGAGGAGATAGGCGAGTAGGGAGTGCCCTTGAAGTCATGGGGGTCACTAGTGCAAAACCTTCTGTAGGTCTGTCAAACTGCTGAACATGCAATAGCTTTACGACAAATGACCTAATTCTGAAAAGCCTGTTCTGGAATATTTTTCAAGCAGTATTAGCTATTCCTAAACGTTTCAAGCAGACCACCATAGTCCCTGTGCCCAAGGACACTAAGATAACCTGCCTAAATGACTAACGACCCGTAGCACTCACGTCTGTAGCCATGAAGTGCTTTGAAAGGCTGGTCATGGCTCACATCAACACCATTATCCCAGAAACCCTAGACCCACTCCAATTTCCACACCGCCCCAACAGATCCACAGATGATGTAATCTCTATTGCACTCCACACTGTCCTTTCCCACCTGGACAAAAGGAACACCTACGTGAGAATGCTATTCATTGACTACAGCTCAGCGTTCAACACCATAGTGCCCTCAAAGCTCATCACTAAGCTAAGGATCCTGGGACTAAACACCTCCCTCTGCAACTGGATCCTGGACTTCCTGACGGGCTGCCCCCAGGTGGTAAGGGTAGGTAACAACACATCTGCCACACTGATCCACAACACGGGGGCCCCGCAGGGCTGCGTGCTCAGTCCCCTCCTGTACTCCCTGTTCACCCGTGACTGCATGGCCAGGCACGACTCCAACACCGGTAGGCCTGATCGACACAACAGTGGTAGGCCTGATCACTGACAACGATGAGACAGCCTATAGGGAGGAGGTCAGAGACCTGGCCATGTGGTGCCAGGATAACAACCTCTCCCTCAACGTGATCAAGACAAAGGAGATGATTGTGGACTACAGGGAAAAAAAGAGGACTGAGCACACCCC
Source organism: Coregonus clupeaformis (assembly GCF_020615455.1). Lineage (NCBI taxonomy): Eukaryota > Metazoa > Chordata > Actinopteri > Salmoniformes > Salmonidae > Coregonus > Coregonus clupeaformis. The sequence goes on along the minus strand of NC_059221.1, from coordinate 47,179,299 downwards.
CATTCTCATCGACGGGGCTGTAGTGGAACAGCTTGAGAGCTTCAAGTTCCTTGGTGTCCACATCACCAACAAACTATCATGGTCCAAACACACCAAGACAGTCGTGAAGAGGGCACGACGAAGCCTATTCCCCCTCAGGAGACTGAAAAGATTTGGCATGGGTCCTCAGATCCTCAAAAAGTTATACAGCTGCACCATCGAGAGCATCCTGACTGGTTGCATCACCGCCTGGTATGGCAACTGCTCGGCCTCCGACCGCAAGGCACTACAGAGGGTAGTGCATACAGCCCAGTACATCACTGTGGCCAAGCTTCCTGCCATCCAGGACCTCTATACCAGGCGGTGTCAGAGGAAGGCCCTCAAAATTGTCAAAGACTCCAGCCACCCTAGTCATAGACTGTTCTCTCTGCTACCGCACGGCAAGCAGTACCGGAGCGCCAAGTCTAGGTCCAAAAGGCTTCTCAACAGCTTCTACCCCCAAGCCATACGACTCCTGAACAGCTAATCATGACTCTGCACCCCCACTGTATATAGCCTCCCTACTGTTATTTTATTTTACTGCTGCTCTTTAGTTATTTGCTTTAATTTTTTTACTTAACACTTTTTCTATTTAACAAAGTTTTTTTTGTGCATTGTTAGTTAAGTTAAGTAAGTAAGCATTTCACTGTAATGTCTACACCTGTTGTATTCGGCGCGTGTGGCAAATACAATTTGATTTGATTTGATTTGGTCATTCTTTGTGAAACAGTGGGCTTATTTTTTTATTAGAAGGTGGATACTATTTACATTCCATGTGGTCATACAGTTGGGTGTTCATTTGAACCGTAGAAGAGACCATTTCATGTGCTCTGGACCACCCTGCATTTGCGTCGTCTCACTTCTCTGTGTAGCATGCAAAGCCATTTCAGTGTGCTCGCTCCAGGTCAACCATGTCACAGTACTGTAGTGAATGTAATGTGATAAATGGTGTCTTTATGCTAGCTTATCTTCGACTAACTTGTTAGCTCTGATTCAGACCTCCTCTCCTTTTGTCCACTGTTGCCATGGGAGGTCTCACCATGGTGACAGCACTTTGTTATACAGCCAGATATGAAATAATATTCACAAAGAAAGACAGACAAGGTAGAGGATTCCAACAGATATGTTAAGGTCACCAATTTAAAAAGAGGATTTTAATCACATTGTTTTTGTGTTAGGATATAGCCGACAATTCTTTGATTTGGCTTAGTGATAATGGCCAGTGGAGATTGTATGGTACTCTGCGGTGTCTGACTCACATAAAAAAGGACATACAGCATCGTGAGCTAAGAAAGCCAGTCAAACCAAGAGTGATGTGTTATCTCTTTTGGGTTACTGCTGATGATGACCAAACATCATAACAATAATGATGTCATCAACGTAGAATGAGTCAACATTATGAGTAGCAGCAGCCACAACAGATCTTCCTAATTGCATCTTCAGGTCCAATCAGCTAATTAGAGTTATTTTATTAATTATGTAACTTGCATGTGACAGTGGAAGTTGTTTCAAAATGGACAGATATGCATGCTTTGCCTTGGTTATCCGACATACAAAGTAGCTTGTACATGTTATTATATAGTGTGTGTGTGTGCCTGCTGTGTGTCATCACTAATGCAAGTTCAACCACACACCAAGTCTATTGACAATCAAATCATTTATTTCTCCCTTCCATCTCCATCGAAACACAACAAGGTGGAGGAAGAGGAGGAGGAGGAGGAGGAGAGACTTTGACTGGAGCCAGAAATGACCTTTCTCTCCGAAATCCTTGCGAGAAGTCATTGGTAACCCAATTAACAGGAAATGTCACGCTGGTAATTACGTCCCACAATGTGAATCATCCACGGAGGGTAGCTGCCACTGGCCTCTTGCGGAACGGACGATAGGTGACATTGAAGGCTTTTCTCTCTTTCTCTCTCTCTCTCTCTCTCTCTCTCTCTCTCTCTCTCTCTCTCTCTCTCTCTCTCTCTCTCTCTCTCTCTCTCTCTCTCTCTCTCTCTCTCTCTCTCTCTCTCTCTCGCTTTCATTTCCTCTGTCTCGGTCTTGGCCACTGTCTCTCTTTTTCTCTGTCCCTCTCTCTCGCTCTGTCTCGGTCTCCCGCTCTATCTCTCTCTCTCGTTCACGGTCTCTCTCTCGTCTCTCTCTGCTCTGTCTCAGTTAGTAATTTATGGTGCTGTAGACAAGATGGGGGAGTATTGTCGAGCAGGTGATCTAATCTGGGACATTTGTCAGAGCAAACCCAAGGTCCAGCAGAGTCTGGCTATAATGACTAGAGTCTGTCTCAGATCAAAAATAATTCACGAAAATAGGACAATGATACAAGAATAAGACATGGAATTCTGATTAAAGTTTTGTACATCTGGCTCAGTACATGAGAAATGCAACAGTTGGGAGTTGGTGTGTAAACAGCTGTTACAGTCCACATTATGATATTGCACAGTTTTTGTGTTAGGGAGGTTTTGTATATTTTGTGTTTTTCTCAGAAGCTGTATTTGAGATGTATTGCACATACATGTATCACACATATATCACCCCTGTGGTTTATTGTTTCCCTTTACCTTTCAAATATTCAAATACATAGTATAGGCTAGATACTGATGGAGAACTAATTAACATGGAGAATGCAGTGATTTGGGGAAGTATTTGTCCCACTAGTGTAGATGTAAAAGACAGCCCCATGCACAGATGGTCACATTACATCTATCCCCCAGCAGAGCAGATGGGAGGTCTTGGCTTCACAGCACTACATTTATTTTGTTCTCAATTCCAGTTGTAAATTAGCTTTTGATGTTTTCTGTTGTTTAATATCTAGATTTTCCTCAGCCACTGTGGCAGCACATTCACATGTCGCAATCAATATATCTAGTAAATAAACTGACCTTAACATTTCTGCTTAATGCGAAATACTGTTTACAGAAAAATATTGACATCATGATACAATGCACCTGAAATAATTAAAATGCTTGCATTATTCATGACTACTGATATAATGTGGGAAAGAATACACTATTTCGGAGATAATGAAGAAAAACGATTTAAAGCTTCACGCGAAATGCTTTTACTAAGATTAGCTGTGCACTTCCTACTTACCAAGTACCAATGTGGTTAATGTTTTATTCAAAGTAGTCTGTTGAGAAACTTGGCAGGTTGAGAATAAAGGTTTCTTCAAACAAGTATTTGTCTTTTCACTTCCAAAGACTTAAGTTGAAAATGAACAACCTCAAAGCATCTACCCACTCAGAATTGTTTTTTGCAATCATGAAAGTGCCTAGCAGACACCCTCCCGAAACATTTTCCCATATGTGTTCTTGTCAATGCGTGATGGGAACATTCTTTCTCCAGCAGAGTCTCAGAGCTTGACCTTAGAAATGTTAGTGCATTTCACTTTTGATAGGATTATCTTCTCAATTATTATGAATGATGGAGGCCTTAAAACGTGGGCCGCTCTCTTTCATGTATTGTCCCTATCTATAATTACTTATTTTCATAAATATCATGGTGGAAACCGTAGTTCATCGCTGGTAAATGTTATAGGTGCTCCGTCTAGATAGTCAAATGGAACAAACAGAGAGATTTTGGAGAAGACCAATTCTGATAATACAAGATTTTGACCCCGTTTTCTAAATTGTTTTTGGAGTTTTTTTCTGTTCTTGACTTGTTGACCATCATTGATCCCATCTTATCTCTTTTGAGTGTATGAAAATAAAATTGAATCTGGACAGTTTACCAATAATAACAGTATTTCCCCTTCAAGAACTATTTGAGAACCATCTGAAAGTAGTTTGCAGATAGGTTGGCTACAGATTACTGGATTAAAGTAACAATCGTTCGGCATACCGATAAACGGTACCAATAATGCTTTACGGCTGTATTTAGTGACAGTCAGGTGCCAGACATTGAGTAGAAATGGATTAGAGTTGAGGACATCTGAAGCCTCTCTCTGTTTTAATTATTGAATACCTCAGATACATATTGAAACCCTTGGCAATGACATTAGCGCAGAAGGAGAGAGACACCCTGTGCCGGATTAAGACAACATTCAGGGGTTTAATACGTACCTAGACTACCACATTGCCCATGACATCTGAAGATATTTATGAAGAAGGACTCAATGATTTTACAGATTTTATTGTGGACGTTGGTTTATGCAGATGGCTTTGATGTCTGTGTGTATGTGTATGTAAAGTGGCAGAGTTTAGTTGCAGCAGGGGTAATACAAAGACATGCACCAGTGATTTCTGGAGAGCTTAAATGTACACTACCATTCAAAAGTTTGGGGTCATTTAGAAATGTCCTTGTTTTCGAAAGAAAAGCAATTTCTTGGTCCATTTAAATAACATCAAATTGATCAGAAATACAGTGTAGACATTGTTAATGTTGTAAATGGTTATTGTAGCTGGAAACGGCTGATTTTTAATGGACTATCTACATAGGCGTACAGAGGCCCATTATCAACAACCATCAGTCCTGTGTTCCAATGGAACGTTGTGTTTGCTAATCCAAGTTTATAATTTTAAAAGTCTAATTGATCATTAGAAAACCCTTTTGCAATTATGTTAGCAGAGCTGAAAACTGTTGTGCTGATTAAAGAAGCAATAAAACTGGCCTTCTTGAGACTAGTTGAGTATTGTCACGGGTGCTGAAGGTGGGTGTGGTGCAGGAATCAAGCGCAGGACGCAGAAACTGTCCAAAAGACTTTAGTGAAATATTCACGTAGTACACGAGCCCAACAAGCCCGGAGGCAAAATAAAGGCGCACACAGGCGTCAAACAAAAGGCGCACTAACATGTGCGAAAAACCTCTCCAAACAACGGAGGGAAACACGTAGCTCAGAACACCAAACAGAAGCGTAATCACACACAACACCTGACACACACAACGAGAACTAAATAGGACACTAATGAAGACTAACTAGAAACAGGTGTACAACATCAAGACAAAACCAAACGAACATGAAACATAGATCGGTGGCAGCTAGTACTCCGGGGACGATGACCGCCGAAACCTGCCTGAGCAAGGAGGAGGAGCAGCCTCGGCCGAAACCGTGACAGTACCCCCCCCTTGACGCGCGGCTCCAGCCGTGCGCCGACCCCGGCCTCGGGGACGACCAGGAGGACGCGGAGCAGGGCGCGCGGGATGGCCCCGGTGGAACTCCGACAGGAGAGACGGGTCTAGGATGTCCCTCCGCGGCACCCAGCACCGCTCCTCCGGGCCGTACCCCTCCCACTCCACGAGATACTGGAGACCCCCCATCCGGCATCTTGAGTCCAAGATGGACCGAACGGTGTACGCCGGAGCCCCCTCGATGTCCAGTGGGGGCGGAGGAGTCTCTCCTATCTCACCTTCCTGGAGTGGACCAGCTACCACCGGCCTGAGAAGAGACACATGGAACGAGGGGTTAATATTCTTATATTCAATAGGCAGATGTAACCTATAACACACCTCGTTCAATCTTCTCAGGACTTTAAAAGGCCCAACAAACCGCCGACCCAGCTTCCGGCAGGGCAGGCGGAGGGGCAGGTTTCTGGTTGAGAGCCAGACTCGATCTCCGGGTGCGTACACCGGCCCCTCACTGCGGTGGAGATCGGCACTCGCCTTGTGTCGACGGATGGCCCGCTGCAGGTGGACGTGTGCAGCGTTCCACGTCTCCTCCGAGCGCCTCATCCAATCATCCACCGCAGGGGCCTCGATCTGGCTCTGCTGCCAAGGTGCCAGAACCGGCTGGTAACCTAACACACATTGTAAGGGGGTTAGGTTGGTAGAGGAGTGGCGGAGAGAGTTCTGGGCCATCTCGGCCCAGGGAATATACCGAGCCCACTCCTCCGGCCGGTCCTGGCAATATGACCTCAGAAACCTACCCACATCCTGGTTGACTCGTTCTACCTGCCCATTGCTCTCCGGGTGGTACCCCGAGGCAAGGCTCACCGAGACCCCCAAACGCTCCATAAACGCTCTCCAGACTCGGGAGGTAAACTGGGGGCCTCGATCAGACACTATATCCTCGGGTACCCCGTAATGCCGGAAGACGTGGGTAAATAGTGCCTCTGCGGTCTGTAGGGCAGTAGGAAGACCCGACATAGGGAGAAGACAACAGGCCTTAGAGAACCGGTCCACAACGACCAGGATGGTGGTATTCCCCTGAGAGAGGGGAAGGTCTGTCACAAAATCCACTGAGAGGTGGGACCATGGTCGTTGTGGAACGGGCAGGGGTTGTAACTTACCCCTGGGCAGGTGTCTGGGCGCCTTACACTGGGCGCACACCGAGCAGGAGGAGACATAAACCCTCACATCCCTGGCTAACGTGGGCCACCAGTATTTATTGCTAAGACAATGCACTGTCCGGCCAATACCCGGATGTCCAGAGGAGGGTGACGTGTGAGCCCAGTAAATGAGTCGATCCCGAACCTCGAGCGGAACGTACTTCCGACCCACAGGACACTGTGGAGGGCTGGGGTCGGTACGCAACGCCCGCTCGATTTCAGCATCGACCTCCCACACAACCGGTGCCACAAGACAAGACGCCGGTAGTATGGGAGTAGGCTCAACGGACCTCTCCTCCGTGTCATACCGCCGGGACAGCGCATCTGCCTTACCGTTCTGGTACCCAGGGATGTACGTGATTTTAAATACGAACCTGGCGAGAAACATACTCCATCGAGCCTGGCGAGGGTTCAGTCTCCTCGCTGCCCGGATGTACTCCAGGTTCCGATGGTCTGTCAAAATGAGGAAAGGGTGTTGAGCCCCCTCAAGCCAATGCCTCCACACCTTAAGGGCCTGAACTACAGCTAACAGCTTCCTGTCCCCGACGTCATAATTTCGCTCCGCCGGGCTGAGCTTTTTAGAGTAAAAAGCACAGGGCGGAGTTTAGGTGGCGTGCCGGACCGTTGAGAGAGTACGGCCCCTCTACCGGCCTCAGACGCGTCCACCTCGACCTGAAATGGTAAGGCGGGGTCCGGATGCGCCAGCACCGGAGCCGACGTAAACAGGTCCTTCAGTCTCCCAAAGGCCCTGTCCGCATCAGCTGACCACTGCAGGCGCACCGGACCCCCTTTCAGAAGGGACGTGATGGGAGCTGCCACCTGTCCAAAACCCCGGATAAACCACCGGTAGTAATTCGCAAAGCCCAAGAACTGCTGCACCTCTTTGACAGTGGTTGGGGTTTGCCAATTACGCACGGCTGACACACGGTCCACCTCCATTCTCACCCCTGACGCGGACAACCGATAACCCAAAAAGGAGACCGACTCCTGGAAAAACAGACATTTCTCTGCCTTGACATACAGGTCGTGCTCCAACAGCCTCCTCAATACACGACGCACCAGGGCTATATGCTCGGCTCGGGTAGACGAGTACACTAGAATGTCATCAATGTACACGACCACCCCTTGCCCCTGCATATCCCGGAAAATCTCATCCACGAAGGATTGGAAGACTGATGGAGCATTCATCAACCCGTATGGCATGACGAGATACTCAAAATGACCCGACGTGGTACTAAACGCTGTTTTCCATTCATCGCCCTCCCTAATGCGCACCAAGTTATACGCGCTCCTGAGATCCAGTTTTGTGAAAAACCGCGCTCCGTGCAATGACTCCGTCATGGTCGCAATCAGAGGGAGTGGATAACTGTATTTCACAGTAATCTGATTGAGACCACGGTAATCAATGCACGGGCGCAACCCTCCATCTTTTTTCTTCACAAAAAAGAAGCTTGAGGAGGCGGGAGAAGTGGAGGGCCGTATGTATCCCTGTCTCAAAGATTCGGCTATGTAAGTTTCCATAGCTTTTCTCTCCTCTTGAGACAAAGGATACACGTGGCTCCGTGGGAGCGCTGCTCCTGCCTGGAGATCAATCGCACAATCCCCCTGTCTATGAGGAGGCAACTGCGTCGCCCTAGCTTTACTAAACACGATAGCCAAATCCCCATATTCAGGCGGAATGTGCAGTGCGGGCACTTGGTTTGGACTTTCCACCAAAGTCGCCCCCACGGAAACCCCCAGACATCGCCCCTCACACTGAGCAGACCACCCATTGAGAGCTCTCTGTTGCCACGAAATGGCAGGGTTATGGGTACTTAACCAGGGAATTCCCAGCACCACCGGGTACGCAGGAGAGTCGATCAGATATAGCTGTATTGTCTCCTCATGACCCCCCTGCGTACACATCCTAAGTGGCGCTGTGACTTCCCTAATCAACCCCGACCCCAACGGGCGGCTATCTAAAGCATGAACGGGAAAAGGCTTGTCAATAGGCAGGAGAGGAATCCCTAAATCTAAACAAAACTTCCGATCAACAAAATTCCCAGCTGCGCCTGAATCTACTAGCGCCTTATGCTGGGAATGAGGTGCAACCTGTGGAAAACAAACAGGTATACAAAAGTGCACAACAGAGAGCTCTGGGTAAGTGGGGCGTCTACTCACCTGGGAAGGCTCCCCAGTGCGTGGCCTGTTGTCTCCTCCCTCTGGGAACCCTCCCCAGCACCTGGCCGCAGTGTGCCCTCCACGACCGCAATTGGTGCAGGGGACAGGCCCCCTCGGGCTCCTCCTCCTCCTTTCTCTAGCACCAGCACCCCCGAGCTCCATAGGGCTCGGCTCGGAGGTGCTGGAGGGTGGAATGGACGGACCCCACTCGGGACGTCCACGGGTGGCCAGCAGGGTGTCCAGACGGATGGACATGTCGACCAACTGGTCGAAGGTGAAATTGGTGTCCCTGCAGGCCAACTCACGTTGAACGTCCTCCCGTAGGCTACATCGAAAATGGTCGATGAGGGCCCGTTCATTCCACCCTGCGTCTGCCGCTAGAGTCCGGAACTCCAGTGCGAACGCCTGTGCGCTCCTCCTCCCCTGTCTCAGGTAGAATAGACGCTCCCCCGCCGCTTTGCCCTCAGGTGGATGGTCGAATACGGCCTTGAAGCGACGGGAGAACTCTGCGTAGGAGATGGTGGTGGCGTCCATCCTCCTCCACTCGGCGTTGGCCCATTCCAACGCCTTGCCCGTGAGACAGGAGATGAGGGCGGAAACGCTCTCGTGTCCCGAGGGCACCGGGTGTACAGTGGCCAGGTAGAGCTCCACCTGCAGGAGGAACCCCTGACACCCGGCAGCTGTGCCGTCATACGCCCTCGGGAGCGAGAGCCGAATCCCACTGGGTTCCTGACCTGGGACTGGTGAACCGGCCGATGGGGGTGGCAAGGTAGGTGGAGGTGTGGGTACCCCTCTGGACTCCCATCGGTGCAGGGTGTTGATGACATCCTGTAGAGCGGTCCCCAGTTGTCTGATCTGGTCATCCTGGCCGCGGACATGCTCCTCCAGCGACTCAGGTGTGGCTGTTGCTCCTGCTGATTCCATTATATAAGGTGTGTGATTCTGTCACGGGTGCTGAAGGTGGGTGTGGTGCAGGAATCAAGCGCAGGACGCAGAAACTAAGTCCAAAAGACTTTAGTGAAATATTCGCGTAGTACACGAGCCCAACAAGCCCGGAGGCAAAATAAAGGCGCACACAGGCGTCAAACAAAAGGCGCACTAACATGTGCGAAAAACCTCTCCAAACAACGGAGGGAAACACGTAGCTCAGAACACCAAACAGAAGTGTAATCACACACAACACCTGACACACACAACGAGAACTAAATAGGACACTAATGAAGACTAACTAGAAACAGGTGTACAACATCAAGACAAAACCAAACGAACATGAAACATAGATCGGTGGCAGCTAGTACTCCGGGGACGACGACCGCCGAAACCTGCCCGAGCAAGGAGGAGGAGCAGCCTCGGCCGAAACCGTGACAAGTATCTGGAGCATCAGCAATTGTGGGTTCGATTACAGGCTCAAAATGGCCAGAAACAAATAACTTTCTTCTGAAACTCATCATTCTATACTTGTTCTTAGAAATGAAGGCTATTCTATGCGAGAAATTGCCAAGAAACGGAAGATCTCGTACAACGCTGTGTACTACTCCCTTCACCGAACAGCACAAACTGACTCTAACCAGAATAGAAAGAGGAGTGGGAGGCTCCAGTGCACAACTGAGCAAGAGGACAAATACATTAGAGTGTCTAGTTTGAGAAAGAGGCGCCTCACAGGTCCTCAACTGGCAGCTTCATTAAATAGTACCTGCAAAACACCAGTCTCAACGTCAACAGTGAAGAGGCGACTCCGGGATGCTGACCTTCTAGGCAGAGTTGCAAAGAAAAAGCCATATCTCAGACTGCCCATCTTAATATTTTATTTTTATTGGCCAGTCTGAGATATGGCTTTTTCTTTGCAACTCTGCCTAGAAGGTCAGCATCCTGGAGTCGCCTCTTCACTGTTGACGTTGAGACTACACTGAGACTACACTGAACAAAAATATAAACGCAACATGCAACAACTTCAAAGATTTTACTGAGTTAGTTCATATTAAGAAATCAGTCAATTTAAATAAATGAATTAGGCCCTAAGCTATGGATTTCACATGGCTGGGAATACAGATATGCATCTGTTGGTCACAGATACCTTAAAAAATAAAGGTAGGGACGTGGATCAGAAAACCAGTCAGTATCTGGTGTGACCATCATTTTCCTCATGCAGCGCAACAAACTCCTTTGCATATAGTTGATCAGGCTGTTGATTGTGGCCTGTGGAATGTTGTCCCACTCCTCTTCAATGGCTGTGCGAAGTTGCTGGATATTGGCGGGAACTGGAAAAAACGTCTTGCACGTCGATCCAGAGCATCCCAAACATGCTCAATGGGTGACATGTCTGCAGGCCATGGAAGAACTGGTACATTTTCAGCTTCCAGAAATTGTGTACAGATCCTTGCAACATGGGGCCGTCCATTATCATGATGAAACATGAGGTGATTGCGGCAGATGAATGGCACGACAATGGGCCTCAGGATCTCGTCACAGTATCTCTGTGCATTCAAATTGCCATCAATAAAATGCAATTGTGTTCGTTGTCCGTAACTTATGCCTGCCCATACCATAACCCCACCACCACCATGGGGCACTCTGTTCACAACGTTGACATCAGCAAACCGCTCGCCCACACGATGCCATACACACTATCTGCCATCTGCCCAGTACAGTTGAAACCGGGATTCATCCGTGAAGAGCCTACTTCTCCAGCATGCCAGTAGTCATTGAAGGTGAGCATTTGCCCACTGAAGTTGGTTACGATGCCGAGCTGCTGTCAGGTCAAGACACTGGTGAGGACGATAAGTACACAGATGAGCTTATCTGACACGGTTTCTGACAGTTTGTGCAGACATTCTTCGGTTGTGCAAACCCACAATTTCATCAGCTGTCTGGGTGGCTGGTCTCAGACGATCCCGCAGGTGAAGAAGCCGGATGTGGAGGTCCTGGACTGGCGTAGTTACATGTGGTCTGCGGTTGTGAGGCAGGTTGGATGTACTGCCAAATTCTCTAAAACGACATTGGAGGCGGCTTATGGTAGTGAAATTAACATGAAATTCTCTGGCAACAGCTCTGGTAGGCATTCCTGCAGTCAGCATGGCCAATTGTACACTCCCTCAAAACTTGAGACATCTGTGGCATTGTGTTGTGTGACAAAACTGCAAATCTTAGAGTGGCCTTTTATTGTGCACCTGTGTAATGATCATACTGTTTAACCAGCTTCTTGATATGCCACACCTGTCAGGTGGATGGATTATCTTGGCAAAGGAGAAATGCTCACTAACAGGAATGTAAATAAATATTTTATTTCATCTCATAAAACATGAGACAAACACTTTACATGTTGCATTTATATTTTTGTTCAGTATAAAAATCCAATCCACTGTGAGAGTGTTGCATGACTCTAGCCATTGACCTCACCCCTTCATACATAGTACCTGCAGTGGTGTAAAGTACTTAAGTAAAAATACTTTGAAGTACTGCATAAGTAGTTTTTGACATTATCTATACTTTACTTGACTATTTATATTTTTGACTACTTTTACTTTTACTTCACTACATTCCTAAAGAAAATAATATATTTTTTTACTTCAATAGATTTCCCTGACACCCAAAAGTACTCATTACATGTTGAATTCTTAGCAGGACAGGAAAATGGTCCAATTCACGCACTTATCAAGAGAACATCCCTGGTCATCCCTAATGCCTCTGATCTGGTGGACTCACTAAACACAAATGCTTCATTTGTAATAGATGTCTGAGTGTTGGAGTGTGCCCCTGGCTATCCGTAATTTAGAAGAAAAAAAACAAGAAAATGGTGTCATCTGGTTTGCTTAATATAAGGAATTTGAAATGATTTATACTTTTACTTTTAATACTTAAGTATATTTTAGCAAATACATTTACTTTTGATACTTAAGTATATTTAAAACTAAATACTTTCAGAATTTTACTCAAGTAGTATTTGACTGGTTGACTTTCACTAATTTTCTATTTAGGTATCTTTACTTTTACTCAAGTATGACAATTGGGTTCTTTTTCCACCACTGAGTATCTGCTGGGAGTCATGTACCTGCCGTTTACCCATAAGACGCAGACCTGCACTATTTCTTAATTTATCTGAGAAATTAAACAGTGTTTACTTTACGCTTAAACACTAACTGAATAATTATCCTCTGCCATTCATTCGCATTGGCAATTTCGTTTTGTGGGGATGAGGGAAGGGAGGGCTGATTGAATTCCAAATTAAAAATGAAAGGACTGCAAGAGCTAAGCATATGAACAGTCCACTTTACTCTGCTCGATAAGGTGTGGAGTTATGAGAAATGTGTAGGAGGTAAAAAATTAAAACACAGTTTGCTTTTGACAAACTTCATCTATTCTTTCTGAGGTCGGATAAGGATATGAACTGAGTTGGTCAGCAACACTCCACTTCCGAAATCTACAATTGTATTACATTTCTTTTGACTTTTTACTACTTTTTCTGTAGTTAGCAAGATACAGTCTCAATGTTAACCATCGAGAGCAACTAGTTCAAGATCCAATGAATACAGCACATTACATGCACAAGACTAAACCGCAATGTTGGTCTGTCTTTCAGAGAAATGCTACTTCCTGTCTTTGTCATTTACAGACACACCTCAAGACAAACTGGGCAGTTTAATGAGGAATGTACTGTATCTCTACACCAGAGCCATTAACGACATCACTCTACCCACTCAGTGCTGTACTGCAGCCTAGTTTTGGCACCTCAGATCTTCTTTGGCACCTCAGATGACTTAGCTACTACAATGACAAAATAATAAAAACGTCAAAATCAGTTCTGGGAATTGTTAGACATTTATCATCATAAGTGGGACTGTATTCTGATGAGTTCACCTATTTGGCAGTGTATGGCACTCCTTTCTGAATCCTCTCAATGACATCCTCACAGCAGTGTGTTGAGGCTCAAATCCCATAGGCAGATCCTCTTCTTCTGTCTCTGGAGAAGGCTTGGATCAAATATAGAATCTTGGTTGGGATATAGAATTTCTGTCACTCACTGTCTCGTTGATATAACGTCATCTTCTTGGTGCTAATAGAGGCGAGCTAATGAAGTGTTTAAAAAGCACATGATGTATTATCTCTCCGGAAAATTCATTTATGAGAAAGAACCTATGTCAACCCCATGACAGTCCTCTAAGCCTTGAAATAATATTAGAATTGAATGAGAATTCAGGGGCATAGTGTGCTCGAATTGATTAATGTGAAGCATGTCTGTCTGCAGCGCACAGCACGTAGCATAGTGAGTTAGCCCTAAGCTAATTAGAGCAAGAACACTGAGGTCAAACACAGCACTCAAAAGAGATGCTAAAAGCATTTTAGCCTATTCAACTCCCACCGCTTCTCCAAGACGTGAACATTTACTGTATTTTTACAGTGCATCTAGCGTGGATATCCTAATGAAAAATGTACGTTATCGTTTATGCCATTTTATCCACATCTCCCTGTGTGTCCAATAACTTCAACCACCGTGCAACGCAGGAAGTGGAAAATACAGTTGAAGTCGGAAGTTTACATACACCTTAGCCAAATACATTTAAACTCCGTTTTTTACAATTCCTGACATTTAATCCTAGTAATAATTCCCTGTCTTAGGTCAGTTAGGATCACCACTTTATTTTAAGAATGTGAAATGTCAGAATAATAGTACAGAGAATTATTTATTTCAGCTTTTATTTCTTTCATCACATTCCCAGTGGGTCAGAAGTTTACATACACTCAATTAGTATTTGGTAGCGTTGCCTTTAAATTGTTTAACTTGGGTCAAATGTTTCGGGTAGCCCTCCACAAGCATCCCACGATAAATTGGGTGAATTTTGGCCCATTCCTCCTGACAGAGCTTGTGTAACTGAGTCAGGTTTGTAAGCCTCCTTGCTCGCACACGCTTTTTCAGTTCTGCCCACAAATATTCTATAGGATCGAGGTCAGGGCTTTGTGATGGCCACTCCAATACCTTGACTTTGTTGTCCTTAAGCCATTTTGCCACAACTTTGGAAGTATGCTTTGGAAGACCCATTTGTGACCAAGCTTTAACTTCCTGACTGATGTCTTGAGATGCTGCTTCAATATATCCACATCATTTTCCTTCCTCATGATGCCATCTATTTTGTGAAGTGCACCAGTCCCTCCTGCAGCAAAGCACCCCCACAGCATGATGCTGCCACCCCCGTACTTCACGGTTGGGATTGTGTTCTTCGTTTTGCAAGCCACCACCTTTTTCCTCCAAACATAACTATGGTCATTATGGCCAAACAGTTCTATTTTTGTTTCATCAGACCAGAGGATATTTCTTCAAAAAGTACGATCTTTGTCCCCATGTGCAATTGCAAACCGTAGTCTGGCTTTTTTATGGCGGTTTTGGAGCGGTGGCTTCTTCCTTGCTGAGCGGTCTTTCATGTTATGTCGATATAGGACTCGTTTAACTGTGGATATAGATACTTTTGTACCTGTTTCCTCCAGCATCTTCACAAGGTCCTTTGCTGTTGTTCTGGGATTGATTTGCACTTTTCGCACTAAAGTACGTTCATCTCTAGGCGCCAGAACGCGTCTCCTTCCTGAGCGGTATGACAGCAGCGTGGTCCCATGGTGTTTATACTTGCGTACTATTGTTTGTACAGATGAAGTGGTACCTTCAGGCATTTGGAAATTGCTCCCAAGGATGAACCAGAATTTTCTTGGCTGATTTCTTTTGATTTTCCCATGATGTCAAGCAAAGAGGCACTGAGTTTGAAGGTAGGCCTTGAAATACATCCACAGGTACACCTCCATTTGACTCAAATTATGTCAATTAGCCTATCAGAAGCTTCTAATGCCATGACATCATTTTCCAAAATGTTTAAAGGCACAGTCAATTTAGTGTATGTAAACTTCTGACCCACTGGAATTGTATTACAGTGAATTATAAGTGAAATAATCTGTCTGTAAACAATTGTTGGAAAAATTACTTGTGTCATGCACAAAGTAGATGTCCTAACCAACTTGCCAAGACTATAGTTTGTTAACAAGAAATTTGTGGAGTGGTTGAAAAACGAGTTTTAATGACTCCAACCTAAGTGTATGTAAACTTCCGACTTCAACTGTACCTATCTGAATGCATTTTAGTGTGAATATACAGTATGTGAAGGTTTTCTGCAGGCAAAGGCAGAGTAGAGGTGGAATTTTCAGATTTCTCTAAATCCTATGTGGCAGTGCCCTGCGGTACACTACCTTCCATAGGAATTGTAAAATAGGTGGCCGTTCGTCAAATTAGATCACAAACTGTTATTGAGGCAGGGCTCCTCATATACCCTGTGGGATTCAGCTTGGCAGTAAGGACACTTTCAAAAGGCGCTAATGCGTTTTGCTGTCTCATAACGCTTATATTTGATAGCAGCCAGGCAGAGCTGAAGGGCAGGTGTGTGTGTGTGTGTGTGTGTGTGTGTGTGTGTGTGTGTGTGTGCGCGTGCGCACGTGTGTGTGTGTGTGTGTGCGTGCGCAGTGTGTGGGTATGTGTGTGTGTGTGTGTGTGTGTGTGTGTGTGTGTGTGTGCGCGCGCGCACGTGTGTGTGTGTGTGTGTGTGTGTGCTTCCTCATCCCAGCCAGCTCTGTGATATTTCTCATTTTGTGGCTCTATACGCCATACATACCAACTCCTGAAAAATGCAACATGGATGTCCTCAGTTTTTTCCCCATCTAAATCTCCCTCCCTACTTCCCAGTGCCCTCCTTCCTTCCCTCTCTCCAACATCAGGGCGGGTGGGTGGCGGTCGGGTTGAATAAAGCGAAAACAATTCAGAGCTAATGCCTAAATTTAACCTTAAACACTTTGAAATTACACGTTTGGAATAACTTTGAAATTTGACATTTGAGAAACATGGATGAACGTCTACTTCTGATGTGAGACTGTGAGAGCTAGTTGATTTCTTTCAGGCTATCTGGCATTAGTGAGTAAGACTATTGCTTTACGGCCTAACATGCTGATCAGACTGGCTCCGCACGTGCGCCATCGTGCGCATGTTGATTTTGTCTATCCCCACCAGACGCGTTCACGACACACATGTTAAAATACTAAAACCAACTGTGAACCAACTATATTAATTTGAGGTCAGGTTGAAACACACATGAAACATTCCTGGACATATAGCTAGCTTGCTGTTGCAAGCTAAATTGTCCTTGGAGATAAACATTAGGTTGTTATTTTACATTAAATGCATACAGTCCTTTTTTTTTGCTGGACCTTTGTAAAAAATTTACCCATTTTGAGTCAAACAAAATCATGTATTCTTTACTCTAACAATTAATCCATAGATAGCAGGGGAAACTTAGCTTGTTTTTTGTTTTCTTTGATTGATCTCTCCTTCCTTCTTCTTCTTCTTCTGTAGATTTTATATGGTGGTTGGCAACCAACTTTAAGGTGCATTACAGCCACCAACTGGACTGGAGTGTTTACCTACAGTAGTTCATCTTTCAATCACCCACGTGGGTTAGTATGCTCCTAAAAATCTATAAATAGATAGGAGAGGCTGGACTTGCAGCTTGTCAAGTGTCTAAAATAGAACCACGTTCTATTTTAACGCCTGGCTATGCAGACGCCTGTTGACGTTTGGATGAAATTATTGAATAACATGTAGGTGTAAATGTATTTTGCAACAGCTGGCACAGGCAACGCAAGTGGTTTGGTCAGCATGTAATTTTATGTGCGCCAAATAGCCTACACACCAATCGCCAAACGCTTTTGGGAATGGGCAGAAAAAGTTAGTGGATCCACTGACGCAAAAAGGACAATGTTGGAGTTTAATTCAGTAAGAGAAAAGCTGTGAAATGGAGAGTTTAAAATAAAGAGAAGGGAGGGCCAGAATAGTAATGTTTGGGAAAGATCTGAAGTGGTAAAAGAGGATGATAGCAGTGCCTATGTTGTGTGATGATTGTGAGGCACTATAGCCTACAAATTCGACAGTCAAAAGAAGGGGACTTAAAATAGGCCTACGGCATGTCAATGGAACTGTAGCATACTGTTCAGATGGGTTAAATGGAAACTGAAATCTGGACACTGACTGTAGGCCTATAACCTCTCACATAGTCTTAATATTAACTCCTGCAGAATTAAGCATTTCTTGCAGTAAAATTATACACCAAATGTACATTTTGACTCAGGAACAGGAGTGAAAATCTATTTCTTTCAGCATCTTGAGAGTATGTTACTTATCAGAAACGTGTTGGGTCACAGCTTTCTATTTCCTTACAATCGGTCAAACTGATGTTATTTGGACATTCTGCACATAAAATCTTTAAATGTTGCTGTTGAGTTATTGCATTTTCTCCTCGAAAGAGAGATGACAGAGAAAACTTTACCGATGTCAACTAGATTGAAGCACTCATTATATCATTTATGACATTATTCTGTTGAGTAAGAGTTTATTTAGTCTTCTAAGGCGACATATAATGACAGAAGAGAGGCTGCATGTATCTAATTATAGATAAGATGACTAACAAATAACCTACAAAAATGTTGGAAATTAAAAGCAGAAATATATCTAAATTAGCTAACAAAAAAAATCCTGCGCCCCGTCAAAAAAATACTCTTGCCGTCTCTGACTCTAGCCTACAGCGCATTTTCTATATTTGTGGGTTAGGGTCGGGTACGGGCCTTTATCACATATAGTGGGTGTTTGTGGATGGGTTATTTAGCAATTGCGGGCAGTTGCGGGTGAACAAACAGCTGACCCGCGCACCACTAACACACACACCTTGAGTATTTTCATTCCTATTACACACCTCATGAATCCTCATGAGGCAGCTGTATTTGAAGAGGAAGAGGAAGAGGAGGAGGAGGAGGAGGAGGAGGAGGAGGAGAGAACAGAGAAGAGAAAAGAATAGAATCAGATTTTTTCATTCTCTATTGTTTCATGAAGACAAGTTATTTGTGACCGTTTTATCAGCATCTGTCACATCTGACGCATGGTGCAGTTGACCTGCTCTGCAGTCACATATCACAATGAGAAGCCTGAGGGGGTAGAGGTGCCCCCCGCTTCATACACAACACACACACACACGGATGACATGTAGATGACACACACACACATACTGCACATACTGTACATACATGATTTCAACAGGACAACATACAGCACTGCACCCCCAAACTCCAGACCTGCCAACATGTGTTAGATGTTAGAGATGCTAGATGCTAGGTGTCTGGGATATCAGCAGAGCTCCACTCTCAGTATTCATATCAATCTCCTTAATGCGTGTTTTTTATTTCACACATCAATTCTTGCCTTGACTACTGTGCAAACGGCAGATTGAGTGAGTGTACTCATAGCACAGTACTTTGCTGTTGTTTTGGTTGGCTTTTACATGCTGGATGCCCTGTATGAAATGCAGACAGTTTACCCAGATAGAAAGGTCAAGATGAGGATGATGACAGGGGAATTTCAGTAAGTTTGACCTCTCTAGTGTTGCCAGGGGGAAGTAAATTGAACTAATCATCTTTGATTAAAGGATGGACTCTGGCCGCGAGATAAGGTGACAACAAAGGTCATTCTTCATAATGTGAAATGACGCCTGGCCCACAGCACCAACCACGCAGCACCACCCAGACACCAGTATGGCAGTGTTTGTGGAAGCATACGGTAGTTAAGATTAATCATAATTTCACATCATTAATTTATACGTCTGAATAAGGCCTGACAATGTGATGTGAATAAACTAGGGTGAGCTCCTGCATTGTCAGCTAAACCCAAGAGAAAGGCATTCTGAATCTAGTTATAATTGCTCACTAAATCTGCCTTTGTTCCTAATCAACAGACAATCTTTGGTGCTGAAACTTTGCAGATGCTGAACATACAATAAATGTAACAGCACAAGTGATGATATTGACAGTCTTTTGCAGTTTATTTGACTGCGGGGAACGAGCAGCTGTACGCATAATTCATCTTTAAACACATGTTTCAAGGTCTGGATGTTGGGGGTTGTTAATTTTACTGTCATGCTGGGTTCTTTGCAGTTTGTCTCTTCTGCTAGCTAAACGGATGTAGCGCAGAATCCAAAATCGAGTGTGTGGGTTTAGGAAATCAATATTCCATGGTTCTTGTTAGAGACTGAAGTGCGAACAACTCTCGCTCATTAAAATAATTTATGTCTCAAAGTCTGGGTGAATTCAGGCTGACCTTGCTGTAACAGTTGAACTCGGTTTCATCACAAAAGGGAATGGATGGAGTCTCACAAGTTAACCGTTGAGTTGTGCAGTGTCTTATTTGAAATGTGCAACCCAAACTCCTACAGTTAACCACTTACACTCTTGGGAATTGTCCTATATGGATAGGGCTAAATTGAAAAGTTTCTTACAGAAGAAATGTGGAAAGCATATGCATAACCATGGTCGAAATTAAAAGGGAACAGTCTGGAGATTATGGGAAAATGATTCGACTAAAGGTGAGGAAACAACAGTTCACCTGACACAAAACTGAATCCAAAACATTACACTGTTGATTTTATGTGCATTTTACATTTACTGTACTTTTTGCAGCATTTGTCAATAACGAAGTCTGAAAAGACTCTGGATACATTCAGTAACATGATAACAATATTCTTGGAAAATCTGGGGTAGGTGCAAGATAAGAATAAAAATGTCAAGAGTTTGAGTGAAGCCACCGTGCTTCTACATCTGTATTGCTTGCTGTTTGGGGTTTTAGGCTGGGTTTCTGTATAGTACTTTGTGACATCTGCTGATGTAAAAAGGGCTTTATGAATACAATTTGATTTATTGAGGTCTAACTGGTGTTTCTAAGCGGCCACACACCTATCCAAAGTGTGCACAGTTCCTAAGTAATTTCAATGCACTTTCATGACTCAAAGAAGACTCTTCAACTATAAGGTACTTTTTTGAGCTCTCCTAGCTGTGCCGTTGAGGAACTAGAGCAAGCACACTTGTAGTTATTTTCTTTTGAACACAGCTCTGCATCCACTCCTTCATATAATTACTGTTGTTGTTTATTGAATCCACAGTCCATTATAAATCGCAATCTGGGTCAGGTGGGCAAAATTTGAAAGCTGGTTCTATTGCCAATATGACTAGCTTAATTATAAAATATGATCATACAATGTTAGGCTTTTTTCACAATTCATAGAAGCAGATAGTAGTTTTAGTGTGCATAGAATGGAGTCATGAGTGCATTCAGATGCAAGGTCCGCGGCAAATTTTCTTCACAATACAACAAACATAGGCTCGTTCTGTTCAGAATAAACCCAGGGTATAAGCCATATCATCTTGTAACTGTCCATCAAACATAGTGATCATAAACGTTGACACTGTATATTACATGAGTTTCATGATATGGAAATTTGAAGTGCGCATTTGGACTCACGGGTGTTTGGCTTGCTTGTATGACATCAAAGCTGTATTTATTATAATCCTCAAAGTCTCATCTTTAAAATAGAGTCCTCATAATTTACAGCATTTCCCTCACTCAGACAACAAACCATTTTCAAAAGTTGCCCAATTAGCGGGATGGGTGGGGGAAACTTCTTGTTGCGTGGGGTGTTCATGTTCAGAACGGCTGTCAGTCAAAACCCATACAGATCTGTGAAGAGGAGACCTTGAGCTCTGACGTCATGTATAGCATGTTATTGTACAGACACTTGCGTTCCAATTTAGGCGCTTCTCAGAGTCCAAATCTGCAATTTCCAACCTGTGTACGGGGTACGAGTGTAAAGGGTTAAGGGCCATTATGGTGACAGGCATTAGTACAGAACGTGATAATGGAGTGACACTTTTCTTTGAGCCAATCAACAAGGGAACAGTACACTTCTTGCCCAATGAAACCACTGGCACTGAGCCTGCTTTCTTCGGAAAGTTCAGGTCTGTCAATGTTAGACATTTGTGAGAAAATGTCATACATTTTATTCAAATGTCTTTTAATGAGTCTTAATCCATTTATGTCCTTGCCTAAATTAATTTCCCAAACAAGACTAGTTGATTCAGGGCCACAGTTTGTGTGCTTCTGGACCCAAATATTTGCAAAGCTACTTATCATGACTTCTGCTGAGGATCTAAGCTCATCTTGTTTATATGAGAAGAAAAATATGATTTGAATTAGCTTTTAATCTGCAGAGAAATGACCCAAAGGACATTGGCAGTCTGAGGAAAGCATTTCATCAGTGCAGAATCTATTTAGCAGGACAGATTTATGTTATTAAACTTGGAAAAACATATCAGAGATTCATATCAAGTGAAACAAGCAGGGGCTTGACAAATATGCACCTTTTCATTTGAGGATTCTTAGAGAAGTACACATGTGTGTCAATGTAAAGGATGTAGTTCAGTGAGCCATGCTTGTGCAATGAGTAACCTTGCCTAAGACATGTGTTAGCTCCCCAAGTGAATGCCTAGGCTAAAGCTCAGAGGGCTAGGCTAACACAGCCTTCTGAAGTGCAGGAAACCCAGGTTCAAATCCTGTCACAAATTGTTAGCGCTATCTTCTTTGGGATTGTAATGTACACTTCTACTATATCTTGGTAAAGTACTTCATAAGTTGATGAAGTGGACCATATTGCCAAAATGAGGGTTCTTGGAGATGTTGTGAGTGATACTTATCTCAAATTCAATTACATTGTGTTGGAGAAGAGCTGTGTCTCACGAGTGTGGCGTTTGTCTCGATATGCTTGCTGCTGTGGGCTCAATTCACTGAGAGTGCAAGCAACCCATTTTCAAGGGGACATTTTCTAATATCTAGTGACAGAGAGACAGAATGTTCTCACTGGTTGAATTGGAATATGGTATTATGTCACACTCCACCATCACTGATCTAGACAGACAACATTACATGAGGCACTTGAACAGATCCAACATTCTCTTTCGTTTCCTCGCTTAGAAACATATTGATGAACGCCAGATGGAGAAAGTACTGCTCAGTCTCAAAATCCATTTGAATCTCCCGTCATTCTTAGAGTGTAATGCTAAGATGATGCATTAACCTCCAAAAAACAGAATTAATGGAAAGCTCAAACCCACTGTGGGAAAAATATAAAAGTAAATGTGCTAAATATACTGATCTCTGAGATAAAAGGTTAAGGCTTATCAGACAAATTTCTGCCAGCGGTGTGTCATGGCTCAGCTGTGAAGTCAAACCATTATGTATGGAGAGGGAGAAACTATCGCAGTTCTGCGTCTTGACTTCACTGGAATTGCTGGTAAGTGCATGGACTACGGCATGCTAGTCCCCAAAGTTAGATTACTTTGAAATAAGTGCCATGTGATCAAAGATATTACCAAAAAATAACTAAGTATTTGAGCCAGTGGGAAAGTGCCCTGAATTTCTTTCCCTTCAGGGAAGGTAGCCTCCACACGTAACCAAATAGATGAAAAAAGCAGCTACACTACAATGTCACCATGGGCGCTATTGGCAGTGGTAAAATTACGTTGACCTCCAGTTATTTGGCAGAGCTGAAATCCCGCCATTTACAGAATTTCACAGCACAGATACTGCTGGGAGGCATCTGAATTCAATGCAGTATTCTACCTACCTGGGACACAGTTCAGTCAGCTGTGTATTTGACTTGACATATTTTTATTTTTCCATGTTTCCACCTCCATAATGTGTCTAAATACATAATGACAGAGTTGAAATATTACATACATATTGCTACATACAAGTCTATGTATAATCGCATAATGGTAGAAATGTAAAAAGCAGCCGTAGGTGGTGTTGTGAGTAATAGTAGGGTCCAATGTTGTGAATGATATTTACAGCTCCTTTTCATCATTAGTGACGTCCAGTCTGCACTGCATTGAAACTACCCCGATGAATCACCACAGACAAACAAAAGATGTTCCTGCACAAGCCAATTTGATGATTCCCATTTACTACTAGACCTACACGGTAAAACAATTCTGTTGTTTTTACGGTAACTTACTGGCAGCAGTTACCTGTAAGTTACTGTAAAAAAAAAGGTACAGTATGATACCGTAAATTCTAAAGAAACTTTGGTTTAACAGCACATTACAGTAATGTAATGTTTAACCAACGTTTCTTTGGAATTTACGGGTACATACTATAACTTTCTTTACAGTAACTTACCAGTAACTGGCTGCCAGTAAGTTCCCGTAACAACTTTTTATTTAAATGTTTTACAATGTATCAAATACATGGCTTACTGTCGACCAACACAATACTTTCATAAAAGTACCCGCCAACTTGTGTACCATAGGACTAAATGGTCTCTTATGTATACATTCTTAGAAGTAAAGGAGCCTGGAAGAACCTTTTGGGGTTCTAAAAATTGCCACATAGGGGGAACCTTTCCAGTTGACAAAGGTTCCTCTAGGAACCCCTCTGAAAAGGGTCTTCGAGGAATCCCTGTGTAAAGGTTCAAACCGGAACCTTTTGTTATGGGAGGGGTTAAATGTTTTACCTTTTTAATAATATATTGTAGAGGTCACAGCCTAACAGAAGATTGGAGGCGTGGCTTATTGGAGGCATGGCTTTCAGATAGTTATTTTTGGCCACCTGCTACATCAAATGTAATTCCTGTTCATCATGTTAAAAGTTTGTACACTGCATGTCACGTTACATTTAGTTGAATATTTATGCGTATTCTAAAATAATATTAATGATTACATATAGTAATAAAGTGGTAACTAGCCCAACTTTGGCACTTGAGGAACTCATACACCTCTGTAAGCCTCATTGAAATAACAAAACTATTAGTGTACAACCTTAATATGTGCTGAAAATACAACAGAACAGATGAACAACAATGACATTTACTCCCATGGCTGGCTT
The DNA here is from genome assembly GCF_020615455.1 of Coregonus clupeaformis. NCBI lineage: Eukaryota > Metazoa > Chordata > Actinopteri > Salmoniformes > Salmonidae > Coregonus > Coregonus clupeaformis. Next base: position 47,155,083 of record NC_059221.1, on the reverse strand, counting down.
AAAAAGGATATATCTTAAAGCCACGCCGCTACTAAGCCAAACCTCCATTCCAGGGTTCCTCCAGGAACCCTTTGCTACATTAAAAAACATTAAAGGTTCCACCAAGAACCCCTCAACTAACCAAAGGTGCAAATATGAACCATTGACTAGCAATGAGGATCCAGGGTTCATGATTCACCACTAATTCTAAGAGTGTATAGTGATAATTGCTTTGCAATGACTCACCACATTCATCAGCTAATTTATATTCATGTTTACCCTCAAAGATGGTATCAAAATGCAGGAGAAGTGTATCTTCAACTTAGAACGCTAGCTCTTCCGAAGCAGGCCTGGGAGTATCAGATACTAGCTATACCCACTTCTGTTGCACCCAATCACATTTCACCTCTCTGCCAGATGCAGTGGTTTAGCATTCAGGGGGATTCATATATCCATATTTACTTGAGATGAAACTTCAGATTGAGCCGCTGAGGACTTCCCTACAAAATTGTTCAGCTCCAGTGTGCGGAGCAAAGCAGAGCAGAGTGGAGCTCTCTTGGATTAGGCGGGCGGTACGGTAGCTAGCGCGGGTTATGAGATACCCTTATCAAGATGGCAGGCAGGCCTACATAATAAATGTGGAAATAAAGCAGCCAGCATCTGTGATCCGCTGCAGCAGACAGCCCTTTATTTCTGGCTATATCAGAGGCACATAATAAAGCTTTGTTTAATGCCGCAGCTCCTCTCCTCTGCTCTCTTCTCTTCTGTCAGGGCAGAGCTAACAAATGAAAGGGCCCTCCTGACTCCCAGATAAGCCCAGGAGAACCCGGGCTAGGGATCATAGGCCATGGAAAGAGCTGTATGTAGTCCTGTAATTATCCCATCCAGGCTGCCTGGCTGTGAGTGAATAAGAGACAGAGACATGTGCCTGCTACTTCTCAATTATAACATTATTCAGTTGTACACCGGGGGGTTGGTGTGTGTGTGTGTGTGTGTGTGTGTGTGTGTGTGTGTGTGTGTGTGTGTGTGTGTGTGTGTGTGTGTGTGTGTGTGTGTGTGTGTGTGTGTGTGTGTGTGTGTGCGTGCGTGCGTGCGTGCACGCGTGTGTGTGTGCGCGTGTGTGTGCGTGCATGCGTTTGTGCGTAACAATAGCCAGATAGTCAGAGGTTGTTGTATTGAAGGTTTTTCCTGTAAGCTGTCTTGTGGTGACCGTGTCCGCCGCTTAGCTTTAGCCAATTAAAAATCAATTAATGAGTTCAAAGTCCTCTTGCGGGCTAATGGGATATGTATGGTTGGACTGATAAGAGTCACTGTAGGTATCCTCAAATGCACAACGCGCTTTTTCCACCATTATATTTCAACAATAGCAGTGTTTTTTTATCTGTACAATCTGTGCAGACAGAAAGCAATTTGTTCGAGGTTATAAGCTAATTAGCTAACACCTTTTGTTTCTAATCCCAATGAAACATTGAGCTAATTTATTGTTGTATTTTTCAGTATTTGTGTCCAGTGGGGTTTATGAAGTAACTCAGGAGAAAATGTCCTACATTCACATTGGATTATGAGGCATTACATTATTGTAATCGCTCAAGCAAACCTTAATTCTTACAATTTGTATTTATTTATTCAAGTAGTTGGGGAAGTGATGTACTGTATATTCTGTATGTGTTTACAATCCACATCCCTGACAGAGAGATTGAAAGGAGTTAGGAGAATAAATTGCTTGATGTAGCCTATTGCTTGTCCATTTCTCAAGATGCCTGATCTGACATTAATGAGACAGTAGCCACATGAGTCATAGGTAGATAGACTGTACTGGGCACTCTTCTTCTTCTCTTCTCTTCTTCCCCTATCCCCCCTATCCCCCAGTAGCCTGAAGCCTTACAGGCCCATCCTCCTCTGTCTGTGGTCTGTGTAGCCATCCGCCCAGCCTGCAGCGCAGCAACCCACAGGAGGGTCAACGGAGGTCATCCAACTGACAGACCAATCTGAGACATGTGTGTACTTCCCGTGACCCAATCCGTCACTCAAAAACACACCGCCGCCAACCTGTCTCACCCTACCGTAACCTGTCTCATGCCCAAACAATCCCAATGACAGGACACAGGATCTTATCAGGGCTGCTGAGCCTGCCGCGGACAAGTGGGGCCGGCCCAACGCACAGGTAGGTAAACCAGCCTCAGTCTTCTGGGAGGAGGTGGTTAGGTTCAGGAGGGGGTAGGGTAGAAACAGAACAGGGCCTAAGAGGATGCAGGTTAGCCAAAGTGTTGGTGTGCTATCTGTCCTTAGACAACCTGAAGTTGTTTACATAAGCTGGTATTAACATTTATGAATTGCTTATGATTGTGTGATATGGTCCTTATGTAGGGGCCACGTAGTAAAGCATTATGGTTAAAGTAATATCAAATTATTCCGAAATATAACCTTTCTGGAGAAGCAGAGAGTTGTGCAGTTGACAACAGGTTGTAGTGCAGACCTTATTTGACAGTAGGATGTCAGCAGAAGAAAGGCTGGAACCACCAATGTCAACTCCCACGAGTCACCTCAATATGTCAACAACCTTTCTCACCAGTCAACCCTGCAGTAAAGACTGTCAATACAATACACACCCACATTTACCATATGCAGAGTTAGACTGACAGTGATGTGGAACTGTCTACAACAACACAATAAATAAGCACTGTTAATGTTGACAACAGAGGTTTAATATGCTGTCAAATGGATGAAAGATTTAATGTTGCATTAGGTCTTCTCGCTGGATGAAGGAGAATTCTCCACTCCGTGCGTCTCCCTGTTTTCAATGTACATGTGGGAATTGGATTCATTGTGGAGCAGACTGCAGTGTCACGCTCCACCCTTTCTATTATCATCTTTAACAACTGTATGTGACATGTTTACAAGTCCTCTCATTTGGAATCATTGCATCAGCTATTTTCTCCTTCTGTATGTGATCAGTCATGAGAAGCTTCTCCCTTGAGGCCGAGGAGAGTAATGCATGTCAGAGATCAGTAGCGGCTTGGTTAGAGAGCAAGCAAGAGAGAGAATGAATGAATGAATGAATACACAGCAAATTGGCCAGTGTTACCTCTGTGGAGAGTAAAACATTCCCATCAAAACCACTCCCATTATTATCAGATTTCCCAGCATGCTCTACTGCAGGTAGTATTTTTTTGGATTGTTTTTCATATCTGTGTTTTTGCATGTACATTGATTGATTAATCTTATGCTACACAAAGATAAATAACATACATTTAAAAAAACTAATACAATCAGTTAGTTAGATTTATTGCACTGAAATGGTTGTTCCAGTTTAAATGGTTTAGGTTGTCTCCTCACAATTTTTCTAACCCTGACAATCATTCTGAATGCAGGTTGTGGTTGACAAAAAAGTCAAATTGTTGGCTGGATTCCAATAGAAATTACACATCTGTAATGTGGCCTATAATCCACAAGGTTCCTAACATCACTGTGTACGGGCAAAATTTGGTCATCAAAGTAAGGCCTTATGATATATTTACTGTATTTTCCTAAAGAGTTTAATTTAATGCTAACATTTGGCTATAGTATGAACTCAATCAGTGAAGTCCACAGGACTGTAAAACGAATTAATTCAACAACCATGTGTCTGTTATTAACAAATACAGTCATGGGTGGTAACTCTCAATAAGGCAAGAAAATGTTTTTGTAATGTCCTTAATCCAACATGTGCAATCTTGTCAAAGAGATAAAGACCTCTTTGTGTAATGGTTAAATATACTATATGAGGCTTTATTGCATGACACCATTGGTATAAACTAAATACACTAACTAGTGTTACAAAATACTATAAGAGGTGTTATTGCGTAACACTAAAAGTGTTAATTTCCTAACACTGACAAAGTGTAACAGCGTCAGCACTAAGCACAGTGTTAATTTAACACTGAAGGTGTTATTGCATAGACACTGGCCCAGTGTTAAATTTAACACTGGAGAATATGCTGTGTAGCAGTACATTACATTGAATGTGGGGGGTGAAGAACACATCCATTGTTGCTATTCACTGAATATCATGTTTGTTGACTCGCACACCAATGAATGGCATTGGCTGTTATTGCATAGGCCTCTAGAGGGTCTTTATGCTATATGTTTCCCTTCTCCATTTGAGAAACATTTCAAATGGATGCTAAGTAAAAGTAATCCTAAGAAGCATGGAGCAAAAGAGCACCTTTAATTGTCAGCTTGGTGGAATTGGGTTTTTAAAGCTTAAGTCATTGGTGTGTGGTGAGTTTACCCATGCATGTGTTGGAAAGATTATTATTATTATTATTAAGTTATTATTGTTAAATGCAAATAGCCCCACATTGGATGAAGTATAGCTTGCATCCCCCCACTTTGAAAGAAATAATTATATACTGCCCTATATATTCATTCAACTGAATTGAGGCCATGAGAAGAATGGGAAACAGTTTCTCTTTTTCTACATATCCCCCTATTCGGAGGGAGTGGAGACTAGAGAGGAGCCGCCACAGTGCACAGATGCTTTTCAAAGGCCTTATGCCAAACATGTCCCCTGTGTGGTTATTGGTACAGCGATTTGGTGAATATTTGATAGCATGGCCTCATGTCTTTGATTCGTTGGGTCCTTTAGGAGTTGTTTTTAGGTCAGTCTGAGAGACCATCAGGGTTGATACAGGGCAGTTCAGGACATGATAGGCAGAGTGTATGTTTGAAATTGACCCAGTTCACCAAAGAATACTTCAACTCTGTACAAAGTACGTCAAAAGATAGCAGCGAGCCGCCGCCTCTCGGTCCTCTCTCTCTCTATCCAGATTCAAGAGCTTTCATCCGTGTTAAACAATATGCCCCCCTCTGTGACTGAACAGAAGTGCTGAGGAGTGAGGAGAGATAAAACACTAAAGGCAAAATAAAGGTTGTTTACTTCAAGACATTGATTGAGCACAAAATAATAATATGATGGGGTGTAGACTGAGAATTGCTTTAGCTGTTCAGTGAACTTAAAGATGATGAAGATGGACCTGTATCGACTACTTATGATTAATAGTGTGTACTTGTTATGATAAACAGGATACTTGACATGGGAACTTCTGTCTTCTGCTTTCTCACCTTGTTTCAAAATTGACACTACAAAGTAATGGTAACTTCGGACCAGTGACATAACCATTTATGTATAGTACCATGGTGTCTGAGACCAAGGAGGCACATTTTTTCAGGTCAAGTAGTACAGTAGCCGATATGGGCCTAATGGCCCTTATGCATGAATCTCTCAACATCATCATGTACCACAGCTTAAGTTGTTAGAGTCCTCTGATACCTTTTGTAACAGCAACAATATCCGTTGTATCATGTCTTGTTTGTTGATAATAGTGCAATACTTGATTCAGTATAAGTGGGTACATTGTCCACAGGCCTAGGCAGCCATGATGGTGATTGGACTGGATACAGTCAGACAGACAGTGACGTCACCAGGCTTTATTAGCGTTGTGGGCGTTGGGGAGCAGTTGACGCTATCTGTGAAGGCTCGTTGGGGACCCAGTTAATGGAAAACCGTTATGTAAATCCAATCTAATTAAAATTAGAACCACACTACTCCCGTCTAAGGTATGCAGAGGGAGAGTGGAGGGGGTGGAGTGGGGGTGTTAAATTGTATTATTACTGCGGCTAATTTGCATAAACCAATCGGCTGTAGGGCAGTATTTACTTTCACCCTGGTATCAACTACCATTGTTAAACCAAATAGGAAAAATGTGTCTTATTTTGTTTAGTTTTCGGATTTGATGAATGAAATCTGTTGGATGGCACAGATCTCTTCTTTCAAAATTAGTCATTATTTCATCCCACTCCTTTATTTGGTTGGTCATACTTCAGCAGATATAGGTAAAAGTTCATAGTTTCTCATTATACATTTTTATGATCAGATCCTTTATGCAGCATTTATCCCTATTGAACACGTGTCAAACTCATTCCACGGAGGGCCTAGTGACTGCGGGTTTTCACTCCACCCTTGTACTTGATTGATGACGGTCACTAATTAGTAAGGAACGCCCCTCACCTGGTTGTCTAGGTCTTATTTGAAAGGAAAAACCAAAAACCTGCGGACACTCAGCCCTCCGTGGAATGATTTTGACACCCCTGCTCTAGAAATTATGTAAGAACCTCAGTGCACATCAGTTTTCCTAAGGACTCGTATGGTCGTATTATCCTCACGGTTAATGGTGCATTCAAGACAACTGGGAAAAAACGAGGTCAAAAAAAAGAGGTCAAAACATGACATCAGTGCTCTTCAGGTCGGAAAGTCAGAGCTCTAGAAAGAGGCCTGAGTTTCCGACTTGGAATTCCGAGTTGGAGGACCATTCAAAAATATATATTTTTTCAGTCACAGCTCGTTTTTTCCAGAGTTCCCAGTTGTCTTGAACGCACTGAAGTCAGAGATTTCCGAGTTCCCAGTTGTTTTGAAATGGCATAAGTAGCGAGCTATCCCGTCATAATGACAGACATTCTCTCAATCGACAAAAGCAGCAGGGAGATCATTGTGATGGTAACACACATACAGCGCATGAAATCATTCCAATCTGTAGTGTTGAGGCCTCCACTGTGGCACTAAATGCATCTGACAGGTGACGGCACGTCAAATCTCTCTGATTCCTCAATGAATGGATTAATAATTAATAATCAATTATACCTGCCTGCCTGCCCTCCTGCCTGCTTCAAGTTTAAGGCCATAAGACCCAAGTGTTTACTATCTGTTTATGACGGATTAACCTCTAAAATTAGATGTGTGACAAAGGGCATGTGGCAGACCAGGTTGAACAGCACCTTAAATACTGGAGCACATTTAGGCTTCATCCCAAATGGCACCCTATTCCCAACATTAGCCTTATGGGCCCTGGTCAAAAGTAGTGTACTATGTAGGGTATAGGGTGATATTTGGAATCCTGACTCAGTCTCATGGAAAACAGCACCATGAGACATATCGAATTACTGTGCATCACTGCACAGCATTGACATCAACCCCAGCTATTTTAGAGCATGGAACAGTGGTCATTGTGTGTGTGTGGATTGTGGATTCCTACGTGCGCAATGCCCGATGTGTGTGAGGGTGGGTGGGTTTTGTGAGTGCTTGTTTATTTGTGGGTCTGCATACCTGTGTGTGTGTGTGGGTGTGTATATCACACAACACATGTCTCTGTGTCATATGCCAAGAAATGGCCTGTCCCCGCGCCCTCTGATTTTCTCACGTGTGCCGGACGCCACCAACTTGACTCAGGTCTCTAAACAGAGAGATACAGTAGTTACCTAGAGAGTACCATCCTTCCTATCACCAGGCCCAAGACTACACTACACTAAAGTAAGTGGCACAGTTAGCCATTACATTACCCAGAGTAATATCCACATGTAATTAGACATGCGCTACTGAGCTCAATGTGTTATCATTTAAAAACCAGAGCCTCTGGCTGCAAGGCTCCACTGAATCATAGTGTCAGACAGCCCCATAAAATGCTCAGTTAAACAATGATTTGCTCTTATAGCTGCCGCACCTGACCGTGAGAACATCATAAGGCTTTGTTGTCTTTGGAACTGGTCTTGGGAATATTACACACATTGTAAAAAATTATTTAGATTTTATCAATTGAAAAAAAAAACATGTTCTTTCAACACTCAACCTACTTTTCTGCTTTGGTTAAACCTGATACATAGCATAAATACAAACTAATATATACTGCATATACAAAAAATAATATCCATGTTGTACCAAGTAGATTTTTCACTTAGGAATTACCTATCCAAATTTCTTCATTTGGGTTACAAGCAATTCAATCAATTCCCCCAAGATATTAAGTTGGTTCTATTACATAAAATAATGACTCCAAAACACTTTCTTCACATAAGACTTTCACATTAACTGGTTACAATACGATAACCAAATGGTGACCATCTCATCAATGGATGGCTTTAGTATCACAGTACATACATCGATCTATTAGACACAGATATAATTTAAGATTCAGTGCTTACAATGAACATACAATCATTGAAAATTGAAAAAACCGTAACATTACATTCACTCTCAGGGTGGCCAAAAAGAACAAACTTAAAGCCATGCCCCCAATAGGCTACGCCTCCAACTCTTCTGATAGACTTCTGTCGCTACATTCCACCCAACGCTGTGTAATGCGAATGTGTAAAATGTTTAAAAGCTTTCATTTTATTTTTGTATTTCTCCAGTATGTTTCCTGAAGGAGAAAGCCTCCACTTCTATGTCAAACATAATAAAATGAAAACGCTATAGTAAATGCTACAGTAATGTCTGCAAAAACACTACAGTAAATACTATAGTATACTACAGTCCGCAAAAACACTACAGTAAATACTACAATATAGTACAGTCCGCAAAAACATTACAGTAAATACTACAGTATAGTACAATGTATAGTACATAAATACTTTGTTTTTCCTCATATAACTCTTCTACATGTCAAAATAAAGTACAATTCTGCCCCTTTATGTATATATCAGGGCAGTCAGTCAAGGGTTGAGGACAGGGTAGGGCAGGGTCCACACACACACACACACACACACACACACACACACACACACACACACACACACACACACACACACACACACACACGCACACACACACACACACACACACACACACACACAAACACGCGTGATGATCAAAATGTGGCCAATGTGTGTTAGGGAGGTGTAGCAGGGGGGCCTATTTTAGAGAGCCATTCACATGAGGCAGCAGAAGCCATAAATCAATCATTCAAAATCATAAACCGCTTTTTCCTGCACGACATCACTACTACACTTTCACTCTCTGATTGGCTTCTCTTTTAAAGGTAAGTTATCCAATCGTCTCAGCTCAGTCTACGAAAACAAAGAGTATTCTGAGAAATATGTGAGAGCAATCAAAGCAGATAGGTCTTTTGAATGTTTAAAGTATTTTAAAATGTTTGGTTAAAACCATTGTCGAGAGCAATCTGCCATGTAAAATAGAATTTGGGTTGATATTGTTCAAATGGGAAATGTGTTCGCTTTTCAGGGAAGATTTCCTAGAAGTTAACGATACACATAGATTAAGTTTCAGTAGTTGCCAGCAGTTGATTGTGTGTACAGTTTGTGTTTACCTCATTGGGGCTAGTGTGTTCATGCTTAAGCGGTCACACCTCATATCTTCGCTCATATTTACATTGAGGAATTCTCGTAATAAAATTGTATTTTATTGGTGTTAGACTTGCTTGGTCATAAATTGGGGCATTGCTTTTTAATCCCCTCCCAACGTTACTCAGTGGCGGGAGTGGGTAACGACGTGTGTGTGTGTGTTGTGTGTGTGTGTGTGTGTGTGTGCGCGCGTGCGTCTGTGTGTGTATGTGTGTGTGTGTGTGTGTGAGCGTGGGGTCCGTTCACAAGTGTGTGTGTGTGTGTGTTTACTTTCGTGTGATGTGTGAGGAGCCCAGAGGGTTGGTTTTAACATGGGGAGCTAATAAGGCTTCTCTACCAGGAGAACAGCATGTCACCGGAAAGGTCACAAGTTTGATCCTTCCTTGTAATGTCACAATGGTGACATTAAAGCAGACAGCCTTTTTACTCAATGGACCTCAGTTATTTGGTGGCCTGGTCCAGCAGATACTGCAGCAATGCCCTTGGTTGGTCAAAATCTCACCTCGCATAGTAGCTCACGCTAGCACCAAAGGTGATAATGGCTCTAGGGTATAGCACTTCTGAGAAAATGTAAGGAGAAATAAAAAAGGATCTTGGGTACTTAAAGCTTTTTCTCCTTCATCGTTTTCTATCATCAGACAATTCCATCCAAGGACCCTATTAACCTTGACAGTGAACCCCTGCTCTCTGGGTAATAAGAGAGCCAAGGTCAGCCTCTTTTATCTAAGTCAGGACATGAGGACCTTGTGGGAGACCTTGATTATCACCCAGATAATAACAACTGTCTTTTCCAATAACTTATTTGATAAGAGTGATTTCTGTTCTATTACAGTAGCTGATAATAGTCACAAGTCTAATACGTGTATGATGGTAACCTATTACATTATTTTTATATGTGATAATTGTTCCTAGTATGATACATTGACTCTTAAATCTCTTTCCATATGATACTTTCCATATGATGTCTAGTGTTGTGAATGTTCTGCCAATAAACTTCTGACCACAACTATGTTGGCTCCCCAGCAGTGCTCATAAACCAGAACAGCCATGTCTGAGGGGTGAGTCTATAACTGTCACACTCTGTGCCTTTCAATCAATCACACAACTATGGCAATGTTTTCAATACGGGACAGAAAATAACGCCTTCTTTCAATTTGTTTGTTTGTTTGTTTGCAATATGTTGAAACAGACCGGTAAGTCAGTTTTGGACCTATTTTTCCCCCTTATACCCTTTGTTGTAGCAGTTTAAACCTCATATCTTAGAAATGCCCTTTTGTTCATAACTTTGCTTTGTTGTGCACAATTAAACCTTTGTAATGGTCCTTTGATACGGTATACATATGCAGGCAGTTATCATGTCATGCTTATGAATAGCCACACTGAAATCCTGGCAACAGATTGTGGGACTTAACATGTTAGACATTATTAATCTATCAGCAATTACTGAGTTTTTCTCAGGCTAACTGATAATCATATAAATTATCCCAAGACCACTGCAGCAGTATCCACACAGAAGGATTAATTTGGTATCAATACCAAGCCACATACACAGTAGAAATTAGCCCCTTGCTCTCTAAGACTGTGCTTCAATTAAGTCTTTGGTGATTTGGTGGCGGAGCGTTACATTCTATTACATTAGGAATCACATCTCATCCTAATCAACAGAGACAGGTTTTTGTATGCTCTGTAGCTCCACTGTAATAGAGACCACATACGACTTTAGGCTAACGTCATCAGTGACTGTAATGAATGAGCCTACCTACATATGAAGATGTGTTAACATCATTAGTGACTGTAATGAGCCTATTATATACCTGGTATGTCTCATCTCTCTTTTTCAGAAAAAGACAAAGTACTCAGCGACCCGCAGGTTACTGCTGAAGGTAGGTCGGTCTGATGGGAGTTTCTTTCTGTATGGAAGTGAACAAGAAAATGTATTCATAGCACTGATAGTATGTATGTTTAGCAGGCTGCATATGACTAGTATACATGTTCAGATGTAGGATCTTAATTTGATCTACAGTATATTGTCACAGCAAATAATCTGGATCTGGCCCACAAGGGTGTCCAATCCAGCCCGCTAGTGGTTTGAGTAAAAATATATATACTGTATATTATATACACTGAGTGTACAAAACAGAACAGCCTCAATTCGTCGGGGCATGGACTCTACAAGGTGTCGAAAGCTTTCCACAAGGATGCTGGCCCATGTTAACTCCAATGCTTCCCACAGTTGGCTGGATGTCCTTTGGGTGGTGGACCGTTCTTGATACACACAGGAAACTGTTGAGCGTGAAAAACCAAGAAGCGTTGCATTTCTTGACACACTCTAACCGGTGCACCTGGCACCTACTACCATACCTCATCCAAAGGCACTTAAATATTTTGTCTTGCCCATTCACCCTCTGAATGGCACAAATACACAATCCATGTCTCAAGTGTCTCAAGGCTTAAAAACCTGTCTTCTCCCCTTCATCTACACTGATTGAAGTGGATGTAACAGGTGACATCAATAAGGGATCATAGCTTTCATCTGGATTCACCTGTTCAGTCTATGTCATGGAAAGGGGACTCAATATACTTTAACATTTCGAAAACCACATTTAAAAAACAATGGATAGAGGACCAGTTTTTGCACATTTTGACGATGAGGAAATATAACCAATTTTCAGTGCGGCCCTCCAGACTTCATTGAAGACTGAATGCGGCCTGAGGGCAAAATGAGTTTGACACCCCTGGTTTAGTCTATAATGTTGCTTGATCGGTGGTTAGGCTATTACCTGGCCAAAAGTAGGCTAGATAAAAAGTGCAATAATGTTAATATAACTGTGTGGGTTTTCAGTGAATTTATGTAAATCACAAAATTCTCAGCACCAAAGAGTGATCAAATGAAGATCCTACATCTGTACACACACAACAACAACAACAACAACAACAACAACAACAACAACAACATACAAGTGCCTTGAAAATCATGTTCACCAAAACTGATTGCAATATAAGTAAAAATCCAAAAACACTTGAAAACACAACATTTTGTACATAATTTCAACTATGAATTGTACTGTGTTATCATTAAGTTGTTCAGTCATGTTTCCTTATAGCAAAAACTACTGAAGAAAGCTGGGGTCTTGCTGGTCCAGGAGCAAAGCAACAAGGTGACAGAGAGGGAGAGCACCTTGAATGAGAGAGTACCACCGCTGAAACTCTCCGGCCTATCTGTGCAGGAGCTTCAGGTACACTAACATAATACTAAGGTTCAAGGTTCAAGGTTCAAGTACCTACAGTATATAGTGCACTTCTATTGTCCAGGGTGTATATGGCTCTGGTCAGAGATGGGCAGTATTTCTGTTACATCTATTTGAAATACGTATTTCAATTTCTTTTGAGTATTTTGTCATTTGTATTTCACTGGCCTGAACTACAATCCAATGTATTTTGTAACAAGATACAGTACTTTTGAGACCTGTATTTTGTATTTTTTGTAAAATACAAAATACTTTTCTATATAATTTTTTTTATAGCAGTTCACAATTTTGTCGTCCCATTTTACCCTGCATTGGTATCAAAAGTCTGATGGCACTATGGTGTGATAAGAGTGTCTGGTAAATGACCAATATGTAAATGTAAATGAACACTTGCAAAGCATGCAGGGCATTATTCTGATGAGCTCCACCCCAGAAACAAGGCCAATAGTAATACCCAGGTGCTTTGCAATTGTTGCTTTTTACGTAAACATTTACATTTAGCTCATTTAGCAGACACTCTTATCCAGAGTAACTTACTCTGTGCATTCAACTAAGGTAAATAAACAACCACATATCACAATCATAGCAAGAAGCTATTTATTTCTTTTTTACCATTACTGAGAATGTTGTTGTAGTGACAGCGTGTACTTGCAAATGTATTTTGAAAATACCTAAAATAACTGTATTTTGATTAAATACAATATTTTGCAAAAGTATTTAGCATTTTATTTTGATACATTGGTCTTTAGAGTATTTTTTTATTGTACCAATATAGTATCTTTGCCCAACTCTTTTGGATCTGGTCAAAAGTAGTGGGAATAAGGTGTTATTTGGGGCACAGATAGTAGCCATCCAAGCTTACATTGTCAGGACTTATTGTTGGTAAAAAACAGAATCTCCCTTTTTGTTTAGACATGTCAAAATATGACTTTTTTGTAGAGCCCTGCTACCTGTCTCATTGAAGAGTGAATGGAATTTTTAAGCAGCGGCTTTTGTAGTTTGTTTGATGCATCCTCCCACAGTACTTTTTCAACAGCCCTCGGTGGCTTATAGATGACTGAGTCTTTTCTCTTCACAGGAGATCTGTAAGGAACTGCACAGGAAATGTGACACAGTGGATGAGGCACGATACGATATCGAAGCAAAAGTGCTCAAGAATGAGAAAGAGGTTTGTTTTTTGTAATGTAAATTAAATGAGTTTACACTGTCAGACTCAGGACAGTTACCTGAAGTTACTTGAGATCTATGAAAGTGCCTCAAAGTATATTTTGTTGAAGATAACTATTTGTATATTGACTTCTATTGGTGATTTCAATATTCTAGAAGTTCCAAAAGTGCCACAAAATGCTTTCTTTCTCAAATGAAAGCATTTTGATTTTCATTGAAATGCCAAGACCCTAAATGGCAACATGCTTAGCTGATAAGGGAGAGTGAACCTTTTTGCTGTATGAACATATCAGCTCGCGGACCTGAATGCAAAGATCAACGAGCTGAAGGGGGGAAAGCGACCTAACCTCAAGAGGGTCAAGAAGTCTGCCGACGCTATGCTGGGGGCTCTGACTGAAGCCAAACTCAGCTCCAAGGCAGACTTCAAGTCCAACCTGAAGACAGTCAAGAAGGACAAGAAGGAAGAGGAGGTAAGACTGGGAAGTTTAGAAAAAAACCTAATGTCTTAGTAATGTCATGGTTTACAGCGCTGTTTCTGCTGGTACTGTATTTCTTGGTACTTACTACACAAACATGTGGTAACAATGGGTTTGATTCAAATGATACTGATCAAGATACAGAGTTCACTGGTCTTGTTGCTGTGTCTGAGTCGTGTTTGATCATCCATGCTGTATGTGACCATGGTAACCAGGCCGTCATTGTAAATAAGATGTTTTTCTTAATTGGCCTGCCTGGTAAAGTAAAGGTTAAATTTGAAGGACTGTCCATTCTCTTCACAGAAAGCGGACCCGGGTGACTGGCGTAAGAATGTGGAGTCCATGTCTGGAATGGAGGGCAGGAAGAAGCTTTTCAATAGCTAAAACAGTTGAAATACACTGGCTCTGTGGAGATATGTGGCTGCATTACCTGTTTGTTTACTAATTCAAATTTAGGATTTTCATGAAAATATATTTTTGCAGTGAGATTGTGTGTTTTGGAGGATAGTATGAAGTGAGGTATTTTACACTAAAGACTGTGAGAAATATAAAGACCGTGGGAACTAATCAATATTTTTATTAAAAACGATTTAGTGTGGGCTACTTTAGATAATAATTTTTTGATTTCATGTTTGATTTAGATTCCTATAAAAAGAAGATAGTACAATGTGGAACAACCTAATATACTCATCATATTAGTTCACTTTGTAAATATTCAATTCCAGTTTGTTATTAAAACACCAATTATTCTGTTTTGAATTAATATCTGTGTCTGCCAAGTTTGCTGATTTAAAAAAATATGGTGAAGTTAGTTGTCTTTCATGTTGTTTACCTTTGTCATAATGCAATATGAAATGCAATATGCAAATATTAAATGCACATACAGTGTAGATGCTGTTTATAACATGGATAAGCCACTGAATTGGATTTTCAAGAGCAGTTCTCCTTTCAGACTGTGGGTGACACTATAGACAAGCTGTTGTACTGTTTAATCAAGGTTGCCATTTTCTCCTCTGTCACTTCAGTTCATTCCTATCACCGCTAGGATGTGTTATAGCATTACCCTTTTAAAAGTTGACCTGTGGCTGGTTTGTGCTTACAAATGATACCTGGAAGTATCATTCACTCTCACTGATCTTTGCCATTCACTCTCACTGATCAATGCCAAAGTCAGCAATTAGCATGATGATCACAATCTCCCCTGGGCCAAAGACTACTTGTAAAGTAAGGAGATGTTTGAATAGTTGTGTAGTTCAGGTGAATTATACCTTGAAGTCATTAAAGTGACCGAAACTGGTTGAATTCAGCAGACATAAACATAATCACTTTCTAAAATGGGTACCATACTGTGACCAATATGCTACTACAAATGACCTATAAAACCACCCATAAGAGTATCTAAGTCCATAGTACTGTATTAGAGAGGGGAGGCAATGTTTTGGCAGAGGAAGAGCTGGCTTGAGGAAGGGAAGGGTGTATGGAACAATGCATCCTCTCTACAGATCATACAGATGGTACAGAGGCACACATACAGTGGGGGAAAAAAGTATTTAGTCAGCCACCAATTGTGCAAGTTCTCCCACTTAAAAAGATGAGAGAGGCCTGTAATTTTCATCATAGGTACACGTCAACTATGACAGACAAATTGAGAAAAGAAATTCCAGAAAATCACATTGTAACATTTTTAATGAATTTATTTGCAAATTATGGTGGAAAATAAGTATTTGGTCACCTACAAACAAGCAAGATTTCTGGCTCTCACAGACCTGTAACTTCTTCTTTAAGAGTCTCCTCTGTCCTCCACTCGTTACCTGTATTAATGGCACCTGTTTGAACTTGTTATCAGTATAAAAGACACCTGTCCACAACCTCAAACAGTCACACTCCAAACTCCACTATGGCCAAGACCAAAGAGCTGTCAAAGGACACCAGAAACAAAATTGTAGACCTGCACCAGGCTGGGAAGACTGAATCTGCAATAGGTAAGCAGCTTGGTTTGAAGAAATCAACTGTGGGAGCAATTATTAGGAAATGGAAGACATACAAGACCACTGATAATCTCCCTCGATCTGGGGCTCCACGCAAGATCTCACCCCGTGGGGTCAAAATGATCACAAGAACGGTGAGCAAAAATCCCAGAACCACACGGGGGACCTAGTGAATGACCTGCAGAGAGCTGGGACCAAAGTAACAAAGCCTACCATCAGTAACATACTACGCCGCCAGGGACTCAAATCCTGTAGTGCCAGACGTGTCCCCCTGCTTAAGCCAGTACATGTCCAGGCCCATCTGAAGTTTGCTAGAGTGCATTTGGATGATCCAGAAGAGGATTGGGAGAATGTCATATGGTCAGATGAAACCAAAATAGAACTTTTTTGGTAAAAACTCAACTCGTCGTGTTTGGAGGACAAAGAATGCTGAGTTGCATCCAAAAGAACACCATACCTACTGTGAAGCATGGGGGTGGGAAACATCATGCTTTGGGGCTGTTTTTCTGCAAAGGGACCAGGACGACTGATCCGTGTAAAGGAAAGAATGAATGGGGCCATGTATCGTGAGATTTTGTGTGAAAACCTCTTTCCATCAGCAAGGGCATTGAAGATTAAACGTGGCTGGGTCTTTCAGCATGACAATGATCCCAAACACACCGCCCGGGCAACGAAGGAGTGGCTTCGTAAGAAGCATTTCAAGGTCCTGGAGTGGCCTAGCCAGTCTCCAGATCTCAACCCCATAGAAAATCTTTGGAGGGAGTTGAAAGTCTGTGTTGCCCAGCGACAGCCCCAAAACATCACTTTTCTAGAGGAGATCTGCATGGAGGAATGGGCCAAAATACCAGCAACAGTGTGTGAAAGCCTTGTGAAGACTTACAGAAAACGTTTGACCTGTGTCATTGCCAACAAAGGGTATATAACAAAGTATTAAGAAACTTTTGTTATTGACCAAATACTTATTTTCCACCATAATTTGCAAATAAATTCATTAAAAATCCTACAATGTGATTTTCTGGATTTTTTTTTCTAATTTTGTCTGTCATAGTTGACGTGTACCTATGATGAAAATTACAGGCCTCTCTCATCTTTTTAAGTGGGAGAACTTGCACAATTGGTGGCTGACTAAATACTTTTTTTTCCCCACTGTAGGTATGTAACCTGCCATAGGGGCACAAAGGGTGGAGAAGTCAAGTAGCATGCTTCTGCAAATATGCATTCATTTTTATATGGCAGTGATGTGTTGTTATAGTTTTTCTGTGATAAAGGACAGATACTGTCCCTAACCCTTTCCACAGCTCTCTTTGGCATGAGACACATTTGCCTGTGCTGTTAGTAAAATGGTCAAGGCAAATGTGATCGGAGTAAACATTTACAGTGTCTTACAGAGGCTCTAAAACTATAAACATGTGTTGTGGGAGACAGAGACACTATCTCCATTTATTTTCTATTTACAATACAGTACAATGTGATTCTTCGAGTTGCAGATACTCCTCTAATAAAGTAGTTTTTACATTTTATGATTAGCAGATGGCCCGGTTTTGATCGGACGCAGATGCAGGCTCCGTCGTAATATTAAACATCCCACACAATGTTATATGTGACCTTGCTGTGACTGGACTGCAGGAATGATTTCAAAGGTTTATTGTCTGTTGCTGTACTGTATGTCACTGTGATTTAGACTGAAACTATCAAGAAACAAGGCTTAAGATCCACTTTGAAAGGGGCTGGTATTAAAATGAATTGCTCAACATGCAGTGACCTGCAAAGCTTTGATGGGCTCATATAGCATCAATATACAGCTTGGCCAGGCTTTTGAGAAATGGCTAGGCTACATTGAAGTGTGGGAAATCTACTTTCCAATAAAATAAGTATGTTGTTCATTGCTCTCTCTCCCATGTCTGGCAATCCTTGCCAGTGTAATATTTCCTTTCAGCAGTTGCCCTGAAAAATGCATGCATTCTATACCATACTAGTGACATTTCCTTAAATGACAACAAACAAGGGTTACCCGCTAGGGAAGTTATTGAAGTCATTCTTTCAGAACTAACCAGTGTAAGTACCCAGACTACCATTTATGGGCATCAGTCGGCAGGGCATGATAACTGCGATGGGGGAGATGCTCTTTAAGGCCCAATGAAAGTAGTGACCTGAACCCCATGGTGAGAGAGAACAAACTCAGCAGATGTGTGGAGGAGTGGTCGTCCTCCTGTGTTTGTGGGATGTTTTATTAGCGCTTCCTATGGAGTTTAGGCTCTGTTGGGCACGTGCCAGGACCCATCACACTTGACAGTATCTTTATGATATAGAATTTAAGAATGCAGCGTTAGATGTCTCTGAAGCCTCCTCCTTGTCATGGTGATGGCTCCCCACCTGCTCGGAATGGAGATGGTTCAGTTACTGTAACGGGCTGTGCTGCTTAGTGTGCAGAAAGACACACCTGTGTGTAGGCTACATACCTCAAATGATATAAACCTCATTGTACCATTTCATCACGAGTTAAGTAAGGGTGTTTTCACACTTGTTCCCTTTCAGACTATTTTTGTGAACTGAGTAGAATAATAGCGAAGACATCAAAACTATGAAATAACACATATGGAATCATGTAGTAACCAAAAAAGTGGGGGGTATACAGAAGATTACCCTATTTGGTAAAAGACCAAGTCCATATTATGGCAAGAACAGCTCAAATAAGAGAAACAACAGTCCATCATTACTTTAAGACATGAAGGTCAGTCAAAACGGAACATTTCAAGAACTTTGAACGTTTCTTCAAGTGCAGTCGCAAAAAACATCAAGCGCTATGATGAAACTGGCTCTCATGAGGACCACCACAGGAATGGAAGACCCAGAGTTACCTCTGCTGCAGAGGATACATTCATTAGAGTTACCAGCCTCAGAAATTGCAGCCCAAATAAATGCTTCACAGAGTTCAAGTAACAGACACATCTCAACATCAACTGTTCAGGCCTTCATGGTCGATTTGCTGCAAAGAAACCACTACTAAAGGACACCAATAATAAGAAGAGACTTGCCTGGGCCAAGAAACACGAGCAATGGACATTAGACTGGTGGAAATGTGTCCTTTGGTCTGGATTTGGAGTCCAAATTGGGGATTTTTGGTTCCAACCGCCGTGTCTTTGTGAGACGCGGTGTGGGTGAACCAATGATCTCTGCATGTGTATTTCCCACCGTAAAGCATGGAGGAGGAGGTGTTATGGTGTGGGGGTGCTTTGATGGTGACAGTGTCTGTGATTTATTTCGAATTTAAGGCACACTTAACCAGCATGGCTACCACAGCATTCTGCAGCGATACGCCATCCCATCTGGTTTGGTTTTAGTGGGGCTATCATTGTCTTTCAACAGGACAATGACCCAACACACCTCCAGGCTGTGTATGGGCTATTTTACCACGAAGGAGAGTGGTGGAGTGCTGCATCAGATGACCTGGCCTCCACAATCCCCCGACCTCAATCAAATTGAGATGGTTTGGGATGAGTTGGACTTCAGAGTAAAGAAAAAGCAGCCAACAAGTGCTCAGCATATGTGGGAACTCCTTCAAGACTGTTGGAAAAGCGTTCCAGGTGAAGCTGGTTGAGAAAATGCCAAGAGTGTGCAAAGCTGTCATCAAGGCAAAGGGTGGCTATTTGAAGAATCTCAAATATTAAATATATTTTGATTTGTTAAACACTTTTTTGGTTACTACATGATTCCATATGTGTTATTTCATAGTTTTGATGTCTTCACTATTAGTCTACAATGTAGAAAATAGTAAAAATAAAGAAAAACCCTTGAATGAGTAGGTGTTCTAAAACTTTTGACCGGTAGTGTACATGTTAATAGTATCTTCTGATTGCAATTATTTTGTCTCATATTTTAACTAAATGCAATCTATTAGCTTAAAAAATGTAAGTAGGTTTATCTAGCTGTCCGATAACACATTCTGATTGAATGGCTTGTCCTGCACTTTGTAAAAACCCAGAGTGAATGTTGTAAAACGATCTTAGTTCCTTTCTAAACATAGCAATGTGAATGCAAAGAGGACTCGGTCCACAAAATAGGTGAAGTGAACTGGCAAAAGAGTTTAAAGGCAAGGGCAGTGTATTACAAAGAGAACTGAGTTATTTTGCTTTTTCATACCCCAGAGTTCACTTTAAAGAGGACTATATGTGAAAACACCCTAATTTATTGCAGATTAGTCGGCAGCTGAGGCATAATATTTCAGTTTCATTATTAAACTCCACTGTAGCTTCTGGAAACAACTAACTAACATTATTCAACCACGTTCCATGTTCAACGTTTTATATTCTCTGCCACAATCTGTCCAATTCGGCATGAAGGCTCAAGTTTACATTATGTATAGAGCTGAAGATGTAAGTAAGATGGATTCTCTGTATGTGCTTTAGCCTTATAGCTGGGGATGACGGTGTCCCCCTGGGATGTGTTCTGGTGCACCTTGACATGTAGAAGAGGTGGAACCTGAGCCAGGTGGTCACAGCTAGGTCTTCTAATCTCTCTGTAGGCCCGTAACACGCTACATGTAATTGATCATAATAAATCATTTGACATAATGCAGAGTGGAAATTAGCCATGGAAGGAGGTCATAGGGGGATGGAACAGGGATATGTTCAGCCCATATAGGAATTCATCATGCAGCTACAAAAAACTAGTATCCACAGAAGGGGCTTGGATTTCACGAGACCTGTGGGGGATTTGGGAGATTAAGCACATGCATGGATGTTATGTTACGGTCATGCTTTATTCAGTTTAATTTAGAATTTCGGGTTCAATAACAGTGTTCATTCATGAATGAAAATGTGATACATTTTTCTCTCACATTTTTCAAGTACAGAGTGTTTCTGGTTCATCTACTATGCTGTCATTTGCCATGCTTGTGTTGAGGCCAAGCACACCAAATCCACTGTAACAACCTTTCCACAATGTTCCATTAATGTCAAACAGCTTTACAGCAGCGTATTTACAACAACATTGTGTTTTTACTAGGATTCACTCCTCAAAATTCACTAAATCTGGGATCGCTGCTCTGGAGACAGATTTGTGAAGCTGATATTCTCAGACTAATCTTTTCTTTGTCCATGGTCCAAAGAGGACCAAAGGTCTATGTTGAGTCAACCATGAGACCAGAAGCTCTGGGAGTGTAGCCTTGACTGTGGCTACAGCTGGGCATCCAAACACAGAGAGGAGAGAGCCCAGCGTTAATCCACCCTGTCTTTGATGTGGGCCGTAGGGTTGGACGTTGTTTTTCTGCCGTGGTGCTGGAGGTCAACACAGCTGCTGATTGAGGCTGATTCCTTCTGATAGAGCAGCACAGAGGGTTTGTATCCAGCTTCAGCAAGGGTAACATTTTAACACTCACACCTGGTTCATCCCATTGTTTATGGGATATTTGTGTTGCCTCCTTTGCTGCCCATCCCAAATGACTGTATATGGGTGGCATCTGCCTGCAGGATTTGTGTGTTCGTTTTTTCCGTAACACCTTGGCGATCATGAGAGTGCTCAGAGAACTGTCTAATAGACTGACCCACAAAATAAAATGTTATTGGTCGAGTACACATATTTTGCAGATGTTATCGCGGGTGTAGCGAAATGCTCATGTTCCTAGCTCCAACAGCGCAGTAATACCTAACAATACAAAACAATACACGCAAATCCCCCCAAATTTTAAGAAATTAATTAAGAAATATAGAAATATTAGAACGAGTAATGTCAGAGTCTGGAATATAAATATATATGTACAGTACCTTCAGAAAGTATTCACACCCCTTTACTTTTTACACATTTTGTTGTGTTACAAAGTGGGATAAAAATATTTTTCATTGTCATTTTTTTGTAAACAATCTACACAAAATACTCCGTAATGTCAAAGTGGAAGAAAAATTCTAACATTTGTAAAAAAATATATATATACAGTGGGGGAAAAAAGTATTTAGTCAACCACCAATTGTGCAAGTTCTCCCACTTAAAAAGATGAGAGAGGCCTGTAATTTTCATCATAGGTACACGTCAACTATGACAGACAAATTGGGGGGGGAAAATCCAGAAAATCACATTGTAGGATTTTAAATGAATTTATTTGCAAATTATGGTGGAAAACAAGTATTTGGTCACCTACAAACAAGCAAGATTTCTGGCTCTCACAGACCTGTAACTTCTTCTTTAAGAGGCTCCTCTGTCCTCCACTCGTTACCTGTATTAATGGCACCTGTTTGAACTTGTTATCAGTATAAAAGACACCTGTCCACAACCTCAAACTGTCACACTCCAAACTCCACTATGGCCAAGACCAAAGAGCTGTCAAAGGACACCGGAAACAAAATTGTAGACCTGCACCAGGCTGGGAAGACTGAATCTGCAATAGGTAAGCAGCTTGGTTTGAAGAAATCAACTGTGGGAGCAATTATTAGGAAATGGAAGACATACAAGACCACTGATAATCTCCCTCGATCTGGGGCTCCACGCAAGATCTCACCCCGTGGGGTCAAAATGATCACAACTACGGTGAACAAAAATCCCAGAACCACACGGGGGGACCTAGTGAATGACCTGCAGAGAGCTGGGACCAAAGTAACAAAGCCTACCATCAGTAACACACTACGCCGCCAGGGACTCAAATCCTGCAGTGCCAGACGTGTCCCCCTGCTTAAGCCAGTACATGTCCAGGCCCGTCTGAAGTTTGCTAGAGTGCATTTGGATGATCCAGAAGAGGATTGGGAGAATGTCATATGGTCAGATGAAACCAAAATAGAACTTTTTGGTAAAAAACTCAACTCGTCGTGTTTGGAGGACAAAGAATGCTGAGTTGCATCCAAAGAACACCATACCTACTGTGAAGCATGGGGTGGAAACATCATGCTTTGGGCCTGTTTTTCTGCAAAGGGACCAGGACGACTGATCCGTGTAAAGGAAAGAATGAATGGGGCCATGTATCGTGAGATTTTGAGTGAAAACCTCCTTCCATCAGCAAGGGCATTGAAGATGAAACGTGGCTGGGTCTTTCAGCATGACAATGATCCCAAACACACCGCCCGGGCAACGAAGGAGTGGCTTCGTAAGAAGCATTTCAAGGTCCTGGAGTGGCCTAGCCAGTCTCCAGATCTCAACCCCATAGAAAATCTTTGGAGGGAGTTGAAAGTCCATGTTGCCCAGCGACAGCCCCAAAACATCACTGCTCTAGAGGAGATCTGCATGGAGGAATGGGCCAAAATACCAGCAACAGTGTGTGAAAGTCTTGTGAAGACTTACAGAAAACGTTTGACCTGTGTCATTGCCAACAAAGGGTATATAACAAAGTATTGAGAAACTTTTGTTATTGACCAAATACTTATTTTCCACCATAATTTGCAAATAAATTCATTAAAAATGCTACAATTTGATTTTCTGGAAAAACAATTCTCATTTTGTCTGTCATAGTTGACGTGTACCTATGATGAAAATTACAGGCCTCTCTCATCTTTTTAAGTGGGAGAACTTGCACAATTGGTGGCTGACTAAATACTTTTTTCCCCCACTGTATATATATATATATATTGTGACGTCACGAGAGGCTACACAGCTTTCAGCGGGATTTCTCAAGTAGTGCAAGGAGACAAGGTTCAAACAAAACAAGGATTTTATTATAGGTCTTGGGAAATTAACGAAAATATAACAAAATTCTGTTCTCTTGTGGCTCTTTAAGGGTTAACAGTTCAGGGATGTCTCTTCCACATCCAAAATCATAATTCTCACTCGCTCAGATAACTTTTCCCCAGCCTTACTGTAGTCCACGTTGCAGCTAGTGGCTAACCCAGCAAAAAGTCCTTCCAAATGTCTCTCACGTATTTCCACAGGTGCATATATCCAAAGGTGAGTATTTCCCAAAGGTAAGTATCTCCAAATCCTTATATTCCTCATGGAAGTGGACGTGCAGCACTCTTGTTCTCCAGAGAGCCCAGGTTGGAGACTGTGTCTCTTCCCTTCCCAAACCTTCAGCTCATCAGCTCCTCATTTGTTTCAGCTGCGTGGGAAGATTGGCCATAGAGGGGTGGAGTTCCCGACCATACCAGCAGATGGAGCCATAGCTGTCTGGGTTTGCAGCCACCTCAGGGGGATGTAACGTCCCTCCAGGACACAGCCTCTCGTGACATCACACATCCCCCTCCTCGGGACCGACGTCCTCGTCGGGTAAAGGCAGCGAAGAAGGCATCACGCCGGGAGAGGGCGTCCGCATTGCCGTGGTGCTTGCCAGACTGCTCTCTCTTCAACTCCTCCAACTCTAGGACCAGGGACTCAGCCTCCTGTTGTCTCTCCTTGAGTTTCTTACTGAACGCATCAGCCTTGGTTTTAGCAGAGTTTAGCTTCTGTTGAGCAGCTTTCAGTTCCTTCTCTCTCTCTGCCTCCGCATTCTTCATCTTGTTCTCCAACACCTTGTACTTCTCCTCTGCCTTCTTCTGGACCTCCTTACTACTGCGCAGGGTCTCCTCACACTCCTCGATGGTCCTGCGCAGCCTCTCCAGCTCCTCCTGTTGCTTATGGAAGGAGCTCTGTTGGAGTTTAGCCTGGAGGATATCTAACTCTTCTGTCTTCATGTCTAACTGTTGCTTTAACAAACGATACCTCTCAGCGGTCCCCTTCAGACCAGACAGTTCTTTGTCCAGATTCTGTAGCTCCGTCTCTGTGTCGGTCTGGGCACCTGCCATCCCTATCAGAGCCCGGGCGGGAGTGAGTAATTCGGAGGATTGCACCGGAGCCTTCCCAGGATGAGTCTTGCCTCTCCGTTTCCGAGGTACTCGGGTTATCCTCTCCTGAGACTCTCTCCAGAGTGGGTAAAAGGCTGGGCAGTCTCGTCCAATTAGGACAGGGACGGGGAGGGAATCAACCACCCCGCCGTCGTGTGTATGGTTCCCGTGTGCTGGTCATTGTAAGTTCAGTAATGGGGTATTCTCTGGTGTCCCCATGGACACAGGAAACTGGGAGGACTTTCCCCGGGGTCAGACACGTTGGGCCCACCAAATCCTTACGCACCAGGGTGGCCCGGCTACCAGAATCCAGTAAGGCCTCCACATCATGGTGATTCACAGTTACCGGGCAGGTGGGGGGTCGATCTGGGCCGCCATCTACGACTCCCAAGAGCGAGGCAAAAGCGGTGTGTGGGTGCTGAGCTGGAGGACTCCGCAGTGGGCATAGGTTCATCGGCTGGTTTCCCACACTGCCAGGAGATATGTCCCATCTCCCCACACCGGTAACACTGTCGAGTTTCCCCCCTCCTGGTGTACTCTTCTTGGACCCGCCTGGTTTCTGGCTCCCCCTGGAGCCGGGATAAGTCCTGACGTGGCTGGGTTCGAGACCTTGGGGTCCTTTGGACGGGTTCTTCCCATTTGTGGTGGGGCCGCACTCCTGGGGTCTTTTCGGGAAGCATTCAGCATCTCCGCTGTGGCCTGGTACTTTTCCACAGCTTCCACGGTCAGATCAGCCGTGGTCAAGGCCTGTTGACTGATGAACCGTTTTGCCTCATAAGGCAGGGCGCGTGAGGTAACGATCCACCACAACGGCCTCCACCACCGCCGCTGCTGTATTCCTCTGCGGATCAAGCCATTTCCTTGCGATTCGGACAAGTTCATGCATCTGCGCCCGAGGAGGTTGGTCTGGTTGGAAGGTCCAGCTGTGAAAGCGCTGGGCCATACCAAACTTTGTGAGTCCATATCTGCTGAGGATCTCAGACTTCAGGGCATCATAGTCAGTAACCTGGTCAGGGCCCAGGTCCCGGACAGCATTCAGCGATTCCCGGTTAGAAAGGGGGCTAACAGACCAACCCACTGTTGCTTGGGCCAGGCTTCCCTAGTGGCCGTGGCCTCAAATGCATGCAGGTATGCCTCAATGTCATCGGTAGCTCCCATCTTAGATATAAAGTCACTTGCCTTTATTGGGCGGGTATTTTGGACCACCCTCTGTCTCTGCAACTGCAATTCCTCTGCCTTCAGAAGGTTGGCTTTCTTTTGCTCCTCCAAGAGAGCCACGTTTGCTTGCATCTGGGCTTGCTGGCCAGCAACAAGGGCTTTCAATATGTCCTCCATTTCAGTCGGCGGGGAGCCTACGGCCAACTTGGAAAACTGGGTGATCAAACCTTCGGTATCCTCCTCTGACATGCACTATTAACGCTTGAGCGTGCCCGTATTCTCCACCATCTGTGACGTCACGAGAGGCTACACAGCTTTCAGCGGGATTTCTCAAGTAGTGCAAGGAGACAAGGTTCAAACAAAACAAGGATTTTATTATAGGTCTTGGGAAATTAACGAAAATATAACAAAATTCTGTTCTCTTGTGGCTCTTTAAGGGTTAACAGTTCAGGGATGTCTCTTCCACATCCAAAATCATAATTCTCACTCGCTCAGATAACTTTTCCCCAGCCTTACTGTAGTCCACGTTGCAGCTAGTGGCTAACCCAGCAAAAAGTCCTTCCAAATGTCTCTCACGTATTTCCACAGGTGCATATATCCAAAGGTGAGTATTTCCCAAAGGTAAGTATCTCCAAATCCTTATATTCCTCATGGAAGTGGACGTGCAGCACTCTTGTTCTCCAGAGAGCCCAGGTTGGAGACTGTGTCTCTTCCCTTCCCAAACCTTCAGCTCATCAGCTCCTCATTTGTTTCAGCTGCGTGGGAAGATTGGCCATAGAGGGGTGGAGTTCCCGACCATACCAGCAGATGGAGCCATAGCTGTCTGGGTTTGCAGCCACCTCAGGGGGATGTAACGTCCCTCCAGGACACAGCCTCTCGTGACATCACAATATATATATATATATATATATATATATATATACTGTATATGAAAAATAAAACACTAATTTCTCTTGATTAGATAAGAATTCAACCCCCTGAGTCAATGCATGTTAGAATCACCTTTGGCAGCGATTACAGCTGTGAGTCTTTCTGGGTAAGTCTCTAAGAGCTTTGCACACCTGAGTTGAACAATGTTTGCACATATATTTATTTATTCATGCTGGTTATTGATCATTGCTAGACAGACATTTTCAAGTCTTGCCATAGATTTTCAAGCCGATTTAAGTCAAAACTGTAACTAGGCCACTCAGGAACATTCAATGTTGTCTTGGTAAGCAACTGCAGTGTATATTTGGCTTTGTGTTTTAGGTTATTGTCCTGCTGACAGGTGAATTTGTCTCCCAGTGTCTGTTGGAAAGCAGACTGAACCAGGTTTTCCTCTAGGATTTTGCTGAGTTAGGACGGACGCCTGTATCTTTGTAGTGACTGGGTGTATTGATACACCATCCAAAATGTAATTAATAACTTCACCATGCTCAAAGGGATATTCAATGTCGGCTTCTTTTTTCATTTTTTTTACCCATCTACCAATAGGTGCCCTTCTTTGCGAGGCATTGGATACCCTCCCTGGTCTTTGTGGTTGAATCTGTGTTTGAAATGCACTGCTCAACTGAGGGACCTTACAGATAATTGCATGTGTGGGGTACAAAGATGAGATAGTCATTCAAAAATCATGTTTAACACTATTATTGCACAAAGAGTGTCCATGCAACTTATGTGACTTGTTAAGCAAATATTTACTCCTGAATTTATTTAGGCTTGCCATAACAAAAGGGTTGAATACTTATTGACTCAAGACATTTCAGCTTTTCATTTTTTATTAATTTGTAAAGAGTTCTAAAAACATAATTCCACTTTGACATTATGGGGTATGGTGTGTAGGCCAGTGACAGAACATCTCAATTTAATCAATTTTAAATTCAGGCTGTAACACAACAAAATGTGGAAAAAGTCAAGGGGTGTGAATACTTTCTGAAGGCACTGGTGTGTGCAAATAGTATGAAATATGAATAGGAAAGGTGTGTACAGCAGTAGTTATATAGGATGAGCCTTGACTAGAATACAGTATATAAAGTGTATTCGGAAAGTATTCAGAACCCTTGACTTTTACAGCCTTATTCTAAAATGTATGGAGAAAAATAAAATCCACATCAATCTACACACAATACCCCATAATGACAAAGCGAAATAGATTTTTAGAAATGTTTGTACATTTATTTAAAATGAAAACAGAAATACCATATTTACATAAGTATTCAGACCCTTTGCTATGAGACTCGAAATTGAGCTCAGGTGCATCCTGTTTCCATTGATCACACTTGAGAGTCCACCTGTGGTAAATTCAATTGATTAGACATGATTTGGAATGGCACACACCTGTCTATATTAGTTCCCACAGTTGACAGTGCATGTCAGAGCAAAAACCAAGCGATGAGGTCGAAGGAATTGTCCATAAAGCTCAGAGACAGGATTGTGTCAAGGCACAGATCTGGGGACGGGTACCAAAACATTTCTGCAGTATTGAAGGTCCCCAAGAACACAGTGGCCTCCATCACTCTTTAATGGAAGAAGATTGGAACCAGCAAGACTCTTCCTAGAGCTGGCCGCCACGGCCAAACTGAGCAATCGGGTGAGAAGGGCCTTGGTCAGGGAGGTGACCAAGAACCCGATGGTCACTCTGACAGAGTTCCAGAGTTCCTCTTTGGAGATGGGAGAACCTTCCAGAAGGACAACCATCACTGCAGCACTCCACCAATCAGGCCTTTATGGAAGAGTGGCCAGACAGAAGCCACTTCTCAGTAAAAGGCACGACAGCCCGCTTGGAGTGTGCCAAGAGGCACCTAAAGGACTCTGACCATGAGAAACAAGATTCTCTGGTCTGTTGAAACCAAGATTGAACTCTGTGGCCTGAATGCCAAGCGTCACGTCTGTGGGAAAACTGGCACCACCCCTACGTTGAAGCATGGTGGTGGCAGCATCATGCTGTGGGGATGTCTTTCAGCGGCAGGGACTGGGAGACTAGTCAGGATCGAGGGAAAGATGAACGGAGCAAACTACAGAGAGATCCTCGATGAAAACCTGCTCCAGAGCGCTCAGGGCCTCAGACTGGGGCGAAGGTTCACCTGCCAACAGGACAACGTCCCTAAGCACACAGCCTAGACAACGCAGGAGTGGCTTTGGGACAAGTCTCTGAATGTCCTTGAGTGGCCCAGCCAGAGCCCGGACTTGAACCTGATCTAACATCTCTGGAGAGACCTGAAAATAGCTATGCAGCGATGCTCCCCATCCAGCCTGACAGAGCTTGAGAGGATCTGTAGAGAAGAATGGGAGAAATTCCCCAAATACAGGTGTGCCAAGCTTGTAGCGTCATACCCAAAAAGACCTGAGGCTGTAATCGCTGCCAAAGGTGCTTCAACAATGTACTGAGTAAAGGGTCTGAATACTTATGTAAATGTGATATTTCAATTTTTTATTCTTAATACATTTGCAAAAATTTCTAAAAACCTGTTTTTTCTTTGTCATTATGGGGTATTGTGTGTAGATTGATGAGGGGGAAAAAACAATTTAATACATTTTAGAATAAGGCTATAATGTAACAAAATGTGGAAAAGGTCAAGGGGTCTGAATACTTTCCGAATGCACTGTACATATAAAATGGGTAAAACAGTATGTAAACATTATTAAAGTGACCATGTTCAATGACCAGTGTTCAATGACTATGTACATAGGGCAGCAGTCTCTAAGGTGCAGGGTTGAGTACCGGGTGGTAGCCGGCTAGTAACAGTGACTCAAGTTCAGGGCAGGGTACTGGGCAGAGGCCGGCTAGTGGTGACTATTTAACAGTCTGATGGCCGGGAGATAGAAGCTGTTTCTCAGTCTCTCTGTCCCAGTTTGATGAACCTGTACTGTCTCTGCCTTCTAAATGGTAGCGGAGTGAACATGCCGTGGCTCGGTTGGCTGAGGTACTTGATGATCTTCTTGGCCTTCCTGTGACACCGGGTGCTGTAGATGTCCTGGAGGGCAGGCAGTGTGCCCCCAGTGATGTGTTGGGTTGACCGCACCACCCTCTGGAGAGCCCTGTGGTTGCGGACGGTGCAGTTGTCGTACCAGTCGGTGATACAGCCCGACAGGATGCTCTCAATGGTGCATCTGTAGAAGTTTTTGAGAGTCTTACATGCTGACCACACCGGCCACGTTGCGTGCACGAGCGTTGCAAAATAAATGTACACATACATGTTATTCAATAATTTCATCCAAGCTGCTTGCACGTGTCAACGAGCGTCTGCGTAGCCAAGCGCTAAAATAGAACTTGGTTCTATTTTTGACACTTGACACGTTGAAAGTCCTGCCTCTCCCATCACCTCATTGGTTTTTAGTCCAGTTGGTTGCAGTAATGCATACTGAAGTTGGTTGCCAAACACCATATAAAATCCTCAGAAGAAGAAGACTGAACTAGGAGAGATTATTAGAAACTAACTAGGTTTCCCATTTTATCTGTGGATTAATTGTCGGAGTAGAAAACACACGATTTTGTGTGACTCAAAATGTGTCGATCTTCTACAAAGATCCAGCAAAAAAAAGGACCTTGTACATTTAGGGTAAAATAACAACCCAATGTTTATATCCCAGGACAAATTAGCTAGTAACAGCAAGCTAGCAACAGCAAGCTAGTTAGCTAAATGTCCACGTTTCATATGTGTTTTGACCTGTCCCCAAATTAATATAGTTGGTTCAGAGTTTGTTCTGATATTTCAACCTGCATGTCCTGATCGCATCTGGTGTGGATGGACAAAATCAACATGCGCACGTGTGCCCGGTGTAGTCAGCATGTTAGGGACCAAGACTAATTTCTTCAGCCTCCTGAGATTGAAGAGGGCTGTTGCGCCTTCTTCACCACACTGTCTGTGTAGATGGACCTGTGCACGCCGAGGAACTTAAAGCTTTTTACCCTCTCCATCAGATTGTGGTTGACTTTTCTACTAATTGTGAAGCTGCCATTGGATATGTATTTCCTAGAAAGGAAGGGGTATACTTCACTGGGACCGAGCTCCCTGCCATCACAGACCTCTATACCAGGCGGTGTTAGAGGAAGGCCCTAAACATTTTCAAAAACTCCAGCCACCTAAGTCATAGACTGTTCCCTCTGCTACTGCATGGCCAGCGGTACCGATGCACCAAGTCTGGAACCAACAGGACCCTGAACAGCTTCTACCCCCAAGCCACAAGACTGCTAAATAGTTAATTAAATAGTTTACCAAATAGCTACCCGGAATATCTGCATTGACCCTTTTTGCCATAACTTAATCATCACATAAGCTGCTGCTACTGTTTACTATCTGTCACTTTATTCCTAGTTATATGTACATATCTACCTCAATTACCTCGTACTCCTGCACATCGACTCAGTATTGGGACCCGTTGTATATTGTAAAGTTATCGTTAGTCATTGTGTATCTATTATTACTTTTATTATTACGTGTTTTACTTTTCTATTTGTATTATTTCTCTATTTTCTTTATCTCTGCATTGTTGGGAAGAGCCCGTAAATAAGCATTTCACTGTTAGTCTACACCTGTTGTTTACGAAGCATGTGACGAATAAAATGTAATTTGATTTGATTTGACATAGCATAAACCTCAGTGTATTGCTGAGGTAAACACCTGAGATTATGATGTAAAAATGGAGTGAACAACAACAGCCTGCAGAGCTCCAGGTTATTATAACAACTATAAACATGCCTCGGCTACATCATATTTTAAGCAATCAAATTATGCATGAGAGTGGTTTTGCATGAGAATAAAGGAGGTTGGGGATCTGTGGGGCTGGGGATTTGTGAGTAAAGGAGAAGGGGAAATGTGCCTGTCTGAATACTCTACCTTGAGGTTAAATACCCGGGACTTTATCACGACTTACGCAGAGAAAACAAACATTTCATATTTAGTGTTTGCTGGATTTATCTGATGTGAGCACGGTTGATTGGAATTCTGTTCATGCAGAACATTACAAAATCTAACGAACAAACACTTTGTCAAACACATAAAGTGGCACTCACTCACTCACAACATATTGCTTATACCGTAAGTGCATGGATTATGACTTAACATGTGCAATAGAGAATTAATATGCACGTACTGTATTTTTCTGGTTCAATGGCATAATTTGCTTAAATGCAGCCTTTGTCTATAATATAATTGTTATAAGAGGAGAACAAAAGAGCAGAGATGCCCATCTGCTATTTCATAGTAATCTGCAGAACACTGGCTCTATTGTTTTATTATTGCGTGGTGGCTCCTTACCAACCCACTAAGCATTTACCAACAGCAATGTATTTTGGCCTTGATTCAAATCTAAATCAATCATAGACGTCTATGTTTGGGTTCAGATTTGGTCCGGTCTGGACCGGCCTTGATTTCAACGTCCTCAGACGTCCAGCCTTGATTTGGCCCAAACAAAGAAGTCTATAATTGGTTCAGATTTGATCTGGGCCAGACCTGAACAAATTTGAACCAATCATAGACATCCATGTTTCACAAGTTTGGACAGCACAGTACAGCTCCCTCTAATTCTCCCATCTCTCTCTCTCTCCCCTCCCGGAGGACCTGAGACCTAGGACCATGCCTCAGGACTACCTGACCTGATGACTCCTGGCTGTCCCCATCCCCAGTCCACCTGGTCGTGCTGCTGATCTAGTTTCAGCTGTTCTGCCTGCGGCTATGGAACCCTGACCTGTTCACCGGACGTGCTACCTTGTCCCGGACGTGCTGTTTTCGACCCTATCTTTCCCTCTCCCGCTCCCTCTCTCTCGCTCTCTCTCTCTCCCTCTCTACCGCACCTG
Organism: Coregonus clupeaformis; assembly: GCF_020615455.1. NCBI lineage: Eukaryota > Metazoa > Chordata > Actinopteri > Salmoniformes > Salmonidae > Coregonus > Coregonus clupeaformis. The sequence continues at coordinate 47,122,383 of NC_059221.1, read as the reverse complement.
CTGTCTCGAACTCTGAATGCTCGGCTATGAAAAGCCAACTGACATTTACTCCTGAGGTGCTGACCTGTTGCACCCTCTACAACCACTGCGATTATTATTTGACCCTGCTGGTCATCTATGAATGTTTGAACATCTTGAAGAATGATCTGGCCTTAATGGCCATGTACTCTTATAATCTCCACCCAGCACAGCCAGAAGAGGACTGGCCACCCCTCAGAGCCTGGTTCCTTTCTAGGTTTCTTCCTAGGTTCCTGACTTTTCTAGGGAGTTTTTCCTAGCCACCGTGCTTCTACATCTGCATTACTTGCTGTTGTAGGTTTTAGGCTGGGTTTCTGTATAAGCACTTTGTGACATCTGCTGATGTAACAAGGGCTTTATACATGTGATTGATCAATTGATTACAGTACAGTAGAGCACAGCAGAGTACAGTACATTACAGTACACTAAACAGTACAGTAAAGAAAAATAGCGTACAGTACAGTAGAGTAGAGTACATCACAGGACAATACAGTAGAGCACAGTAGAGTACAGTAAAGAAAAGTCAAGTATAGTGTACTGTATTGTAACCTACTAAACTCCACTGTACATTACTGTACTGTACTGAATAAAATCCTACATAGGAGTAAGAGCATGTTATCAACATTCCTATGACATAAAAGTACTCATATCTCAGGGTGTATTTAAGAGAGCTTGAGAGGTGTCCTAACCGGTTAGGAGTTGCCAGGATGTCACCTGCTTGGTGACAAGGGATACCACCAGAGGAGGTGGTTGCTGACCCCTTTCCTATGACCTCTTCCCGGCGCTCAGCTCAATTATAAACAGGTGAGGCAATAGGCCAAACATTTGTTTTAATGGACTTTAGGCCAAACATTTGTTTTAATAGACTTTAGGCCAAACATTTGTTTTAATGGACTTTAGGCCAAACATGTGTTTTAGTGGACTTTAGGCCAAACATTTGTTTTAATGGACTTTAGGCCAAACATTTGTTTTAGTGGACTTTTTCTCTGCATGTTTAAAATATTAATCTATATAAAATTACATGTAAATATGTTTTTATCAGAAGGGCTCACAAGATCCCAAGGAGCGTGGTAGAAAGGGGAATAGGCAAGTGGAAGAGGAGATTTCATGTGCTCCTTGGAGAGGTGTGTCACAGCTCAAGGATGGTCTGCCGCATAATAATGCCTTGAGCAATAGACGAGTTGGTTGTTTAGCAGCAGAACTGACGCGTGTGCAACAGACTGGGTTGACAGATTGTTGACAACATGTAAACTATATTTCCTTTTCAATGTTTATTGAAAACATAAATACATTTGCACAATGAGCAGTCGTTGTCTCTCAAATACAGTGGCTTGCAAATGTATTCATCCCCCTTGGCGTTTTTCCTATTTTGTTGCATTACAACCTTTAATTTAAATGGATGTTTATTTGGATTTCATGTAATGGACATACACAAAATTGTCAAAATTGGTGAAGTGAAATGAATAAAATAACTTGTTTAAAAAAATTCAAAAAGATCAATAACGGTAAAGGGGTGCGTGCATATGTATTCACCCCCTTTGCTATGAAGCCCCTAAATAAGATCTGGTGCAACCAATTACCTTCAGAAGTCACATAATTACAGTGAGGGAAAAAAGTATTTGATCCCCTGCTGATTTTGTACGTTTGCCCACTGACAAAGAAATGATCAGTCTATAATTTTATTGGTAGGTTTATTTGAACAGTGAGAGACAGAATAACAGCAAAAAATCCAGATAAACGCATGTCAAAAATTTTATAAATGTATTTGCATTTTAATGAGGGAAATAAGTATTTGACCCCCTCTCAATCAGAAATATTTCTGGCTCCCAGGTGTCTTTTATACAGGTAGCGAGCTAAGATTAGGAGCACACTCTTAAAGGGAGTGCTCCTAATCTTAGCTTGTTACCTGTATAAAAGATACCTGTCCACAGAAGCAATCAATCTATCAGATTCCAAACTCTCCACCATGGCCAAGACCAAAGAGCTATCCAAGGATGTCAGGGACAAGATTGTAGACCTACACAAGGCTGGAATGGGCTACAAGACCATTGCCAAGCAGCTTGGTGAGAAGGTGACAACAGTTGGCGCGATTATTCGCAAATGGAAGAAACACAAAAGAACTGTCAATCTCCCTCGGCCTGGGGCTCCATGCAAGATCTCACCTCGTGGAGTTGCAATGATCATGAGAACAGTGAGGAATCAGCCCAGAACTACACAGGAGGATCTTGTCAATGATCTCAAGGCAGCTGGGTCCATAGTCACCAAGAAAACAATTGGTAACACACTACGCCGTGAAGGACTGAAATCCTGCAGCGCCCGCAAGGTCCCCCTGCTCAAGAAAGCACATATACAGGGCCGTCTGAAGTTTGCCAATGAACATCTGAATGATTCAGAGGAGAACTGGGTGAAAGTGTTGTGGTCAGATGAGACCAAAATCGAGCACTTTGGCATGAACTCAACTCGCCGTGTTTGGAGGAGGAGAAATGCTGCCTATGACCCCAAGAACACCATCCCCACCGTCAAACATGGAGGTGGAAACATTATGCTTTGGGGGTGTTTTTCTGCTAAGGGGACAGGACAACTTCACCACATCAAAGGGACGATGGACGGGGCCATGTACCGTCAAATCTTGGGTGAGAACCTCCTTCCCTCAGCCAGGGCATTGAAAATGGGTCGTGGATGGGTATTCCAGCATGACAATGACCCAAAACACACGGCCAAGGCAACAAAGGAGTGGCTCAAGAAGAAGCACATTAAGGTCCTGGAGTGGCCTAGCCAGTCTCCAGACCTTAATCCCATAGAAAATCTGCGGAGGGAGCTGAAGGTTCGAGTTGCCAAACATCAGCCTCGAAACCTTAATGACTTGGAGAAGATCTGCAAAGAGGAGTGGAACAAAATCCCTCCTGAGATGTGTGCAAACCTGGTGGCCAACTACAAGAAACATCTCACCTCTGTGATTGCCAACAAGGTTTTTGCCACCAAGTACTAAGTCATGTTTTGCAGAGGGGTCAAATACTTATTTCCCTCATTAAAATGCAAATCCATTTATAACATTTTTGGCATGCGTCTTTCTGGATTTTTGTTGTTGTTATTCTGTCTCTCACTGTTCAAATAAACCTACCATTAAAATTATAGACTGATCATGTCCGGTGTGGCGAGCAGGTGAGGAGCTTGGAGTCGGGTAAGTTTGGCTTTATACATAGCTTGGGCTTTGTCGAGTAAGGCTTAAACTATGTATTTAGATTGTAGTTAGGTATTGTAGGTAGGTATCGTGGGTTGTTGTAGGTAGTTATTGTATGTAATTATTGTAGGTTAGTGTTGTATTCGGCGGTGCGGGTGTAGCACAGCTAGCTAGCTAGCTAACTCACCACCTGGACTAGCTGGCGAGTAGCTATTAGCAACGGTATAGTTGTTTCACGCCTGAGAGTGCCTGTAATTACGCCAGCTGGCTGCCTACAATAATTACATACAATAATTGCCTACCATTCAGCTGTTTTCTAACCTCATTGTCTGAACCGTTAAACGTTAGGCAGCAAGTGGCTACTTTGCTCGAAAATTAGCAAGCTTGTTGCAACCTGGATAGCTACTTGTAAACAATAGCTGGAACGACCGAGCGAACAGACGCGAACTGGCTGAGTCAATTCAGTGGCTAGCTTTGCACTTTGCTAGCTAACAGTAGCTGCTAGGGGTAAGTCATAACCTACACTTGTGTTTTGTTTTTTACATATTGATAGCCCGAGTCGCTCAAGGAATTCGGGACATGGGTGACTAGTTAACGTTAGTTTGGCTCTCTCTGTGTGTTCGTGCCGTGTTCTTCTTTGTCTGAAAGCAATGGCTAGCTAGTTTGCTAACTATTCTAGCTAACTAACTGGCTGAATAAGTTGACGACGGACTCGCTCAAGCTGTCGGGACTAACCCACAACGTTAGACACGGACGATCTGCTTGTGTGTTGATACACTGGTGGTTGTTGTGGCTGAGTATTGGCGCTAAACCCTGCTGTTGGAGACCGGCATGCTAGCTGGCTGTGGCGTCTTATGACGAGGTGCCCGGACGTTTTTCACAGAATAATACTGCACCTAGTTAGCTAGCTGAATAAACTAGGTTAGTCTATTCCTAGAAAACATTGAACCGCTGTAGTTTACAACAATTATAGTTTCTAATGGTGGAAGTTGGGAGAGTTATATTTGGGAGTTGTGGTGAGGGAGGCCCCGCTCTCTCCTTTCCCAGATGTTTAGTTCATTTTATTCCGATCTCCTCTGCATTATTGTAGCCATCTGCTGCAGCCTGTCAACTATGCCTCTGCCTATCCCTGTTCTCTCCTCTCCGCACAGGCTACACAAACGCCTCACACCGCGTGGCTGCTGCCTCTCTAACCTGGTGGTCCCTGCACGCACGACCCACATGGAGTTCCAGGTCTCAGGCAGCCTCTGGAACTGCCGTTCTGCTGCCAACAAGGCAGACTTCATCCCAGCCTATGCTACCCTCCAGTCCCTCGACTTCTTGGCGCTGACGGAAACATGGATTACCACTGAAAACACTGCTACTCCTGCTGCTCTCTCCTCGTCTGACCATGTGTTCTAGCATACCCCGAGAGCATCTGGTCAGCGGGGTGGTGGCACAGGAATCCTCATCTCTCCCAAGTGGACATTCTCAATTTTTCCCCTGACCCATCTGTCTGTCTCCTCATTTGAATTCCATGCTGTCACAGTCACTAGCCCATTTAAGCTTAATATCCTTGTCATCTATCGCCCTCCAGGTTCCCTTGGAGAGTTCATCAATGAGCTTGACGCCTTGATAAGTTCCTTTCCTGAGGATGGCTCACCCCTCACAGTTCTGGGGGATTTCAACCTCCCTACGTCTACATTTGACTCATTTCTCTCTGCCTCCTTCTTTCCACTCCTCTCCTCTTTTGACCTCACCCTCTCACCGTCCCCCTACTCACAAGGCAGGCAATACGCTTGACCTCATCTTTACTAGATGCTGTTCTTCTACCAATCTCACTGCAACTCCCTCCAAGTCTCCGACCACTACTTTGTATCCTTTTCTCTCTCCCTCTCCTCCAACACTACTCACTCTGCCCCTACACAGATGGTAATGCGCCGTCGCAACCTTCGCTCTCTCTCTCCCGCTACTCTCTCCTCTTCCATCCTATCATCTCTTCCCTCTGCTCAATCCTTCTCCCTCCAATCTCCTGATTCTGCCTCCTCAACCCTCCTCTCCTCCCTTTCTGCATCCTTTGACTCTCTATGTCCCCTATCCTCCCGGCCGGCTCGGTCCTCGCCTCCAGCTCCGTGGCTTGATGACTCATTGCGAGCTCACAGAACAGAGCTCCGGGCAGCTGAGCGGAAATGGAAGAAAACTAGACTCCCTGCAGACCTGGCATCTTTTCACTCCCTCCTCTCTACATTTTCTTCATCTGTTTCTGCTGCTAAGGCCACTTTCTACCACTCTAAATTCCAAGCATCCGCCTCTAACCCTAGGAAGCTCTTTGCCACATTCTCCTCCCTGCTGAATCCCCCCTCCTCCCTCTCTGTGGATGACTTCGTCAACCATTTTGAAAAGAAGGTTGACGACATCCGATCCTCGTTTGTTAAGTCAAATGACACTGCTGGTCCTGCTCACACTGCCCTACCCTATGCTTTGACTTCTTTCTCCCCTCTCTCTCCAGATAAAATCTTGCGACTTGTGACGGCAGGCCGCCCAACAACCTGCCCGCTTGACCCTATCCCCTCCTCTCTTCTCCAGACCATCTCCGGTGACCTTCTCCCTTACCTCACCTCGCTGATCAACTCATCCTTGACCGCTGGCTATGTCCCTTCCGTCTTCAAGAGAGCGAGAGTTGCACCCCTTCTCAAAAAAGAAGGTTGACGACATCCTTGATGTCGTTCTCCGCTAACATCAAGGCGGTGACCCGATCCTGTAGGTTCATGCTCTACAACATTCGGAGAGTACGACCCTGCCTTACACAGGAAGCGGCACAGGTCCTAATCCAGGCACTTGTCATCTCCCGTCTGGATTACTGCAACTCGCTGTTGGCTGGGCTCCCTGCCTGTGCCATTAAACCCCTACAACTCATCCAGAATGCCGCAGCCCGTCTGGTGTTCAACCTTCCCAAGTTCTCTCACGTCACCCCGCTCCTCCGCACACTCCACTGGCTTCCAGTTGAAGCTCGCATCTGCTACAAGACCATGGTGCTTGCCTACGGAGCTGTGAGGGGAACGGCACCTCCGTACCTTCAGGCTCTGATCAGTCCCTACACCCAAATGAGGGCACTGCGTTCATCCACCTCTGGCCTGCTGGCTCCCCTATCTCTGCGGAAGCATAGTTCCCGCTCAGCCCAGTCAAAACTGTTCGCTGCTCTGGCACCCCAATGGTGGAACAAGCTCCCTCACGACGCCAGGACAGCGGAGTCACTCACCACCTTCCGGAGACATTTGAAACCCCACCTCTTTAAGGAATACCTGGGATAGGATAAAGTAATCCCCCCCCCCTTTACTCCAGTGGTTATCCCACTGGCTATAAGGTGAATGCACCTATTTGTAAGTCGCTCTGGATAAGAGTGTCTGCTAAATGACATAAATGTAAATGTAAATGTCTTTGTCAGTGGGCAAAGGTACAAAATCAGCAGGGGATCAAATACTTTTTTCCCTCACTGTAGTTAAATAAAGTCCACCTGTGTGCAATCTAAGTGTCACATGATCTGTCACATTATCTCAGTATATATACACCTGTTCTGAAAGGCCCCAGAGTCTGCAACACCACTAAGCAAGGGTCACTACCAAGCAAGCGATACCATGAAGACCAAGGAGCTCTCCAAACAGGTCAGGGACAAAGTTGTGGAGAAGTATAGATCAGGGTTGGGTTATAAAAAAATATCTGAAACTTTGAATATCCCACGGAGCACCATTAAATCCATTATTAAAAAATTGAAAGAATATGGCACCACAACAAACCTGCCAAGAGAGGGCCGCTCACCAAAACTCACGGACCAGGCAAGGAGGGCATTAATCAGAGAGGCAACAAAGTGACCAAAGATAACCCTGAAGGAGCTGCAAAGCTCCACAGCGGAGATTGGAGTATCTGTCCATAGGACCACTTTAAGCCGTACACTCCACAGAGCTGGGCTTTACGGAAGAGTGGCCAGAAAAAAGCCATTGCTTAAAGAAAAAAATAAGCCATGTGGGAGACTTCCCAAACATATGGAAGAAGGTACTCTGGTCAGATGAGACTCAAATTGAGCTTTTTGGCCATCAAGGAAAACGCTATGTCTAGCGCAAACCCAACACCTCTCATCACCCCGAAAACACCATCCCCACAGTGAAGCATGGTGGTGGCAGCATCATGTTGTGGGGATGTTTTTCATCGGCAGGGACTGGTCAGAATTGAAGGAATGATGGATGGAGCTAAATACAGGGAAATTCTTGAGGGAAACCTGTTTCAGTCTTCCAGAGATTTGAGACTGGGACGGAGGTTCACCTTCCAGCAGGACAATGACCCTAAGCATACTGCTAAAGCAACACTTGAGTGGTTTAAGGGGAAACATTTAAATGTATTGGAATGGCCTAGTCAAAGCCCAGACCTCAATCCAATTGAGAATCTGTGGTATGACTTAAAGATTGCTGTACACCAGCGGAAACCCATCCAACTTGAAGGAGCTGGAGCAGTTTTGCCTTGAAGAATGGACAAATCTCCCAGTGGCTAGATGTGCCAAGCTTATAGAGACATACCCCAAGAGACTTGCAGCTGTAATTGCTGCAAAACGGGGCTCTACAAAGTATTGACTTTGGGGGGGGGGGGTGAATAGTTGTGCACGCTCAAGTTTTCTGTTGTTTTGTCTTATTTCTTGTTTGTTTCACACAAAAAAAATGTTTTGCATCTTCAAAGTGGTAGGCATGTTGTGTAAATCAAATGATACAAACCTCCCAAAAATCAATTTTAATTCCAGGTTGTAAGGCAACAAAATAGGAAAAATGCCAAGGGGGGTGAATACTTTCGCAAGCCACTGTACATCATTACAGTTGTTGGTTAGCTAGCTAGTGAATTTTAGCCATATTAGCATTGACATAAAATCTGTCAAAACACCTCAAAACAAGACATGGTATCAAGAACAAGATGAAACTAGCTGAAATAAGTCACTTACGATTCCCCACATGGCAGTTTATGGTCATTTTTGGTAGCTATCTGGCCATCCAGAATCACAACTCACGGACTTCTGCCCCATTGAAGCGTGCACATCGTTTGTGACGTTGTCAGCTAACCCATCTACATTGCACAACATCTTCAAACTACGGCTGATCCCTCTACCTTCCCGATGATGGAAACCCAGAAACTGACAATGACGACAGTGATGATGATGACAGCGATGGAGACAATGGCGATGATGATGCGCGCCCTAGTCCCATAGGTGGAGAGGGAATGCTTTTCCGCCATCACTTTGCCAACCTTCACTTTAGGTAGGCTCTCCACACCAGTGGAGGCTGCTGAGGAGAGTGACGGCCAGTGGTGTAAAGTACTTAAGTAAAAATACTTTAAAGTACTACCTAAGTAGTTTTTTGGGGTATCAGTTCTTTACTTTACTCTTTATATTTTTGACTACTTTTACTTTTACTTCACTACATTCCTAAAGAAAATAATGTACTTTTTACTCCATACATTTTCCCTGACACCCAAAAGTACTGGTCCAATTCACACACTTATCAAGAGAACATCACTGGTCATCCCCAATGCCTCTGATCTGGCGGACTCACTAAACAAGAACATTGTGCCGTCTGGTTTGCTTAATATTAGGAATTTCTAATTTTTCATACTTTTACTTTTGATACTTAAGTATATTTTAGCAATTACATTTACTTTTGATACTTAAGTATATTTAAAATCAAATACTTTTAGACTTTTACTCAAGTAGTATTTTACTGGGTGACTTTCACTTTTACTTGAGTCAATTTTCTATTAAGGTATCTTTACTTTTACTCAAGTATGACAATTGGGTACTTTTTCCACCACTAGTCTGATGAATTGATCTCAGCATATTTTACGACATGAGAAGAGCTGTTAAGTGAAACTGTGATGACGTTTTGTAGTTTTTCAAGTAGAAAAAGGGCACACTGAGTGGATTCCACTTTTCCAAAATCAAGACCGATACATTTAACCAACATTAATATCAAACCAATTACAGGCCTATCAACATAGCGTTATGATGTTTGTTTTGTAGGCTATTCGATATGTCTTGTTTTTATTGTTGTATTAAAATGTAATCATCATAAAATATAATTATAATGGTGTCGGCCAATTGTAAAATTGGTTAATAGGCCTATTTAGGTTCAATAATACTCCCAGGCACAAAGGCGCATGAAAGGTTGGCAATGTGGTGAGAGATAGACTAATCTAACTCACCCAAATAGTTTGAGAGGACATTATGAACAGCTGTCTCATTTTACCCTCTTTACATAAAACTACCAACCCCTTTTCGGTTTCTAGCCTTTTTAAACATACTATGCGGCATGCGATCATGGAAATAAAAAGAAAACCGAACTGGTGGGAAGAGGCAAGTATTTTACTTGCAGTGCAAGTTGAGAAATACAAAATCATTATCAAGGGCAAATGTTGTCCTACATTGACCAGCCAGCACAAGAAGGAATCCGAATCAATAAACAGCACATTTCATTTTTCCGTAAGAACTGCTGAAGAGACGCTTGATTGCTGAGGGCCCTAGTCTGCACCGACCAAATGTGTAATTGTTTGGAGGCGGAGCTCATTACAATAATACCCAGCATGCTTTGCAATTGTTTGTTTTAACATTTTGGTCATTCAGTAGATGCTCTTATCCAGACTGACTTAGTCAGTGCATTCAACTAAGGTAGATAAACAACAACATATCACAGTCATAGCAAGAACAAATACAATTCTGTAACCGTTATTAACAATGTTATTGTAGTTGAACTGGTCTGTCGGTTTATTGAGTAGGTTATATCATTTTGAACATCATCACTGCCAGTTGAATGTGTTTGAAAAAGTGAACATAAGTACATGTGACAGATGGGAACAATAATTCATATTATGTTGGAATCTTAAATTGGCTCCTCTTTCCTATATTAAGAGGCTTGCAAAATTTGTATTGTGCTTACCCTGAGGACATCTGTAAATGAAGTATTTTCAATGTCCAGAAAATATGGATTTTCGGCCGGATTTTCACCTTTCATTCAGCACCTAAAATGCACCTGATTTCAACATCCGGAAAATACATATTTTCAACTTCAGGAAAAGGCGTATTTTCGAGTCCGGGAAATACATAATTTCACCTTTCATTTAGCATCTAAAATGCACCTGATGTCAACATCTGGAAAATATGCTTTTCAACGTAATTTTGCTTACAGGGAAACTTGTTGACAAACAAAAGGTCACAATGGGACCAGAATGATAAGAATGACATCTCAACCAAATGTATTTTTAAAAAAAAGTAGGCTATTACATAACTGAATGAGTAAGAATGTTGTCTAATGAAAACTTTAAAGGTGCCCTGTAATACATGAATGTGTAAAAAGTCTCACTTTATTACCTGGTTAATCCCGGCATGTATCAAAATAATGGGGGATATTTTGAGGCCTTTCTAAAGGACGCCAGGCTCTAAGTGTTTGTTTGAGCAACCCTTTTCGCCAAGATTAACATTTCGTATGATCTTTCCTGACAGAGGATTTTCTTTCAGAGGCCTCTTGAAGGATAACCAAAAAAGGGCATTCTGCAAGTCAATTTTGGCTGCTTCGATTTTTTTCCCCCGGCATTTATTTCCTCACTTTTTCACAAAGCGATGGACATCGTGTTTTTAACCTTTTTTTTTACACTGACAAGATTGGCCAAAGTGAATTTTTAAACAGATAGCCTTGGTAGCACTTGGACCAGACAATGGACAATGCATAGGGCTCTCCAACTGTAAACATATGAGAGATGTGTGCGATTATGTTTTGAAGGGAGGGGTTTACGCTTTGTAGTAACCTATTATTGAGTACTGTGGAGCAGACCGATCCGAAGGCAGATTCTGTCCCTCTTCATTGACTGGCCTGCTTCGTGGTTGCTTTCTAACCCCGCGAAAAAAACAATACTTTACTTTGTGAACTCTATAGGTAAGTTTTGCGCCTCCAAAGTTGTTTGTGTTGTTTATCCAACTTGGTGAAATTTGCGTAGTGCGCACGAACGTAGACTATAACTTGTGCGATGCTCTTTTTGGCTATGCAATGCTGCAATTTATTAGATATGTCATTTTAAAATGATAGATCTTTACAGCAAACTGCATACGGTGCACACACCCAGCAGATTCACAATAATGTGACTATCCTGCGGTTAGAACATTTTCAAAAACTAAACTAAACCTAAACTATAAAGAATTAAAGAGTCGATATTGATCATTTATGCATGGTAATAAAATGTGGTTGTTGTTATCGAGTATAATATGTTTTATTATATGGCTAATCACTTTAGAAAACCTATTACCGATCTGGATGTGAATTGTGGAATGTCCCCCTCCTGCCCACTGACATAGATTCTTATCGGACAAATATGAGGAGGCAGTCTCCAAACTCATGGAGAGGGATGGGTGCCAGATCTCTCCATTATAAGAAACAATACAAAGGCTGCATATTAATTGACAATTTCAGGAAATGTGTTATGTGATGATTTAATTATGCTTTTGATTAGTTTGCCAGTGGGCTAACTTTAGGATCAATTACACCTATAACAATAATTGGGTTATGAATGCATTCGTTTTAACTGGATAATATCTCAAGTTATGAAAAACAAACAAAACAACATCTTACTTTACATAAAATAGATCATTTTCCACTTAAAAGCAACCATTAGCACTGGGTTGGCTGGAATCCTTATCCCTATGTAGATCTAGATCACATAGACCTATGTGATGCTACACAGCACCAGTTGAGCCCAGTTAAACATTTACATTTAAGTCATTTAGCAGACCATGATTCATCTGAGTAATCAACTTGATATCTAAGTTTATCAAAGTAACAGGAAACGCTGATGTTGTCATGGGCTTTAGAAGGCCACTCACTGATTCAACACTGTCCAAACAGTGTGTGGTATTCCAAGAACCTAATCTCTCTCTCATCTCACCACATTGTGGTGCAGTAAAGCATTGCAGTAAGATGTGCAATAACTCCAAATGAATCCACCCACATAGTTTGAAGGTATCATGTCCTGTGCAGTCCCACCATCCCTTGGGCCAACCTCTTTTTATTTTAACGTACTTTATCTCAGCCTTCCATTTGATCTCAGGTTGATTACATAGCAGTTACTGTGAAGTGAGTGAACGGTAGAAAAGGGGGTTAGGGGGCTATGGAGCTGCAGAATGCTCCAAGCTAGACAGCACAGTAATTGTCCATGAAGCTGTATCTGATAACACTGCAGTGTTTGGAAAATATGAGGGGAATGCCCTTGCCTTATAAGGAACAGATTGAACCTGCTGACAGACGATTGGAATAGCCTTTGGAATGCATAACAGCCAGGCTTAGTTTTTTCGTCTACTTCTGCCTCTTTTTTTTTTAACCTCTTTCTGCTTCTTTTCTTTAGCGTATAAAGAGCCTGGGTAATGTGCTGTGCTGTGCGGAGAGGGGGGGGATCTGGAGGTAATTCGGCACAGTGATAACAAGGGTTTGGCATGGGCTAGGCCCCGGGCAGGATGTAGGGAACACTGCCCTGGGTTTCCGGAGTCTGGTGTGCCCTGTGTAGTACAGGCTGTAGTTACTCTGCTCTCTCTGCCCTTCATTTACAGACTGTTTCAGGATCAGTTCTTCCATAACCTTAATCATTACTCAAAAAGACGTAAAGATGGCTTCAGACCAGTGGTGAAGGGAGGAGAATATGCCCTCAAGGACTAGAGAAGGGAGTTTAGGCCTAGTTGGCCGAAGGTTGGAACTTTGGGATGGAACTTGGACATAGACTTGAGGCTTGACCCTGGAGCATACGATAGATTGTGGCCAAGGGCAGGGCTTTGATGCAGCCTTTGGATTCACAAACAATATAGTAGATCCCTTTAACTGTACTAGATAACTTTTCATTGCTCTCTGACTGACCTGAGCTACTTGTGTTCAAGGTCCCTGCAGGTGTGAAAACACACATTTTACTCTGGAATCACTACCACTGTCTTCAGGGTTGAGAAGCTGATAAAGTTATTAAAGACAATGTGAATCCAGGCCCTCTCTCTTTAAAGGAGTGCCTGGAGACACTGTGGTTATGAGAAAAGGCTATTTCTTAGACACAGTTAGTATTTGAGAGAAGGCTAGTTGAAGCATAATGTCTTTTAAAGGTGGTGTCCTCTTAGGATTCATGAGAAATATCTCTCATTTTATTTTTCTGTGTGTCTCTCTGAGTCTCTCTGGCTGCGTTTACACAGGCAGCTCAATTTTGACCAATCACATCCGATCTTTTCATATCAGATATTTTTTTCAGAGCTGATCTGATTGGTCAAAAGAACAATTAGTGAAAAAAAGATCAGAATTGGGCTGCCTGTGTAAATGCAGACAAAGAGTTCTGCAGTGCCTCTGTGATGCGAGGCAGAGCTTTAATCCACTATTCAGTTCCAGAAGTTCTTTATATCTCTGCTGCAGCCTGCAGTTGCTATTACCGCCACTGAGAGAGGCTGCCAACTAAACTGAAGTACGAAAAAAGAGAACCTGCAGAGGAAATTGTGTAACATAAACTAGTAGTTTGTTCGTTTTTTGTTATTACCATTGTTTATCGATAATATATTCGATAATGTTCTGCAAGGAGTTCTAAATTATTACATGTTGACATGTATATCCAAACATGCACAGTGTTCTCAGAGTTTGCCAGAGCACATTTTCTGGTTTGTCTTATAATGGACGACTTAAAGTATGTCAAGCATGTTTTGCATAGTTCAGTTTATTGCCACTTGGCTTGATTTTATGCAGATTTGCTGCCTCAAGATATATTTGCGGGATCGAGGAGCCATCTTTATAGGTTACACAACGAAGATGTCTCTTCTTCGTCTTTGATCAAAAGAGTCAAAATCATCAATGTCTCCAAGGGAGAAATCTAATTGGAGCACAAAGCTAAAATTTGTGTCCTCTCGACAACTGTTCTCATGGAGCGTTCAGTTAATTTGAAGTGGAGGATGATTGACATGGAACTTAACCTCAAGGGATTCTGCCCTGGACTCTGTCCACAGCATACTCACTGTTATTTATTTTCTGCTTTGAATATGATAGCATGTAATTTGAATGCACTGTATCCAGAACCGCACAGTAAGTTGTATAATATGGTAAAGTTGGAGCACATTTGGAAAATATGAGAAAAAAACAGGAATCTGCTTAACTCTTAACTGGTGATGATCAAAAAATGGGGGCAAGTGGGACATTCCTAATTTGTGAAGTAAGAGCGGCCAGCTGAAACTGAAACTCTTGATTTAGTTTATTTAGGACCCTGCAAATATGCAATAAGTGGCTTACAGATGTTTTGTTAGTAATATATAAATAAAAAATTCCTCTCACTCTCCTTTTTAATCTTTCCTCTCATGGCATGAAATCCTCTCTGTAATTCAACTTTATATTCTGTTTGTTGTTCTTCATTAACCAGCCAGGTTGCAATGGAAAGGTTCTGCATTGCTTTAGAACCCGTGCCAAACCAGGCTCGTATGTGTCCTCAGTCCTTGGTATGGAGAGACCCTGGCAGTAGTAGAACTCTTCTGGGGAACGAAGAGTCTGGATTTCTCCCGGGTGATGAAGAAGAACTCGTCCTTTTTGCTGCTCAGATTAGAAGGCCTCTTAGATCAAACCTCTCCCACATTTCTCAGACTTTGAAGTGCTATCATTCAAGCCCAGATTCCCTAATTGGTAGCATGGCAGACTGTGTTGATAATTGGCACATTTACCCATCGAATGCCAGTTGGCAGGCAGCGAGGCCTCCAGAAGTCCACCAGCTGTATAAGGATATTTTCACATCCAATTCACTCACAACACAACCAACTCTCTTTTTAGTGGATGGGCGACGGTACAGGAATCCTTGGCTTACTCAACCCAAGTCTTATAAGGTAAAAGTAAATTTTTCGCCCCAAGGTATAGATCTGAAGGGTGGGGGTGATCGTGGGAGTGTGAGTTCAGTTCACTACCCCGAGACTCATACACTGCTACTTATGTCATTCTCCAAAGATGTGTTATGTTCAGTTCCCAAAAAGACGGTGGGCTGAAAGTGGGTAACATTGTTGAGCAGGACTTTTGCCCCTGAGCTTCTTTCCTCATCTGATAAAACAAGCACAGGAAATGTCTCTGCGAGCTGATTTGCTCTGTGTTTTCCTTTGGCGTCTTCCCATAGGGACCACAGACATGCCTAGTGCTTCGACCAGTCCACCGGCACTAAGTCTCTTCACCCCCCCAACCCCCCTCCCCCTCCCTCCCTTTACAGCCAGCTAACATTCCTCCTTCTCTCCCTCACCTCCCTCCTCTCTCTCTCCGCCTCTCCTCAGCCCCCAAAACTAAACAAACATAGCTAATCAAGGCCTTTAAATCACCTTTTTAAAAGTCCCATATTTTAGGTTACTGGGGGAATTAACGTTCCTATAGGTAATATAGTGAGGTAAATCACAACAGTGTGCGTGAAAGATGCTATTGAGTGGAGGACCAGTGAGGTCATGTGTTTGGAGATGGAGAGAGAGTCTATGAATAGCAACACGGCTAGGAGGGAACAGACATGTGTGTTTGTGCGTGTGTGTGTGTGTGCACTTTTAAAAATGTTAAACACCCGCAAATCTAGTTGTTTCAACTAATTATTATTAAATAACTGGTTCCACATACTTTTTTTTTGTTTACTCAAGTTTTCGGTCAAAGTGTTACCTGAACTTAACATTTTTAGTTGGCCCAACATCTTACCTAAAAATGGCTATGGAACTAGTTACACACTTTTTATAGTGTTTTCAACATACATATTTGACACACGATTACACTGTGCATTTTCATTTATACAGTAACTATTAATCAACATGTCCTCACAACCTCTTGGTTAATGGCATTACGAGCATCCTGCTGTGCCACCATGTCTGAGTCAATTATCAGTTCATCTGACTGTTCTCTCTTATTTTAGGTTTTTCTGTATAGTTGTTGGTGGGGCATATTAATTTGTTTTAATGTTATTCCTTAATCACCATGATAAATAAAATAGTTTTTCTTGAGTGTACTTTTAACATATCTGAGGTTTACTTTTAAATCCAATGTATAGCAATACAGGTGAAATCAGTTATTGAAACAGACATGGTGGCTTAGCAGGAAGATTAGAACGCTGTGAACTGAGTAGTTGTGAGCTCAAATCCCAGGTGAGGACATGTTGAATACTAATTAATGTATAAATGAACATGCACAATGTAATCATGTGTGTCAAATATGTAAGTTGAAAATGTTGTATGTTAAAAGCACTGTGTTTAACTAGTTCCACAGCCAAAATAATAATTTCTAGTTGAATGAACATATGAGAAAAATGTAGCAAACACATCATTTTAAGTTTACTGAAAGTTTTCTCTTATTGGAACCAGTTACTTGATAATGTTTGTGCGTGTGTGCGCGTATGTGTGGTACTGCATGGATGGTGGAGGTGGTGAGAGCAAGGGGGAGTGTGGTGATTTCATGATGAATGCTGGCTCTCATGAGACAGAGTGGCTGGAGGAATCAGGCTCTTAGGTAACGAGGGGATTTACCATTCATATACAGCCATTGGATTTACCTCATGCTCAGACACGCAGAGTGGTATCTTTTAATTCGAGAAACTGGAGGATTTGCATCATTGAGTTCTCCGATTGACATCAATGGATGATTTGTGTGTCTGTGAAACTTTGAGTTATGCAGGCGTACGGTTCTGGAGACAGGATTCTGCACTTTATTGCTGACCCTCCTTACTGTGAGAGCACACGAGAGATGAGGATATTGCTCATCGGTGTGTCACACAAGTCTAGGCTCTGACTGGTATGACACAGGATGCTGACGTGCTGCGCAAGTTGTAATACATTTTACATTACATTTTAGTCATTTAGCAGACACTCTTATCCAGAGCGACTTACAGTTAGTGAATGCATATGTTTTTTTTTTGTTTTTTGTTTTTTCATACTGGCCCCCCGTGGGAAACGAACCCACATCCCTGCCGGCCAAACCCTCCCCTACCTTGGACGACGCTGGACCAATTGTGCGCCGCCCATGGGTCTCCCGGTTGCGGCCGGCTGCGACAGAGCCTAGACTCAAACCAGGATCTCTAGTGGCACAGCTAGCACTGCGATGCAGTGCCTTAGACCACTGCGCCACTCGGGAGTCAACACAGTAATACTACTGTACATTGAGTAACACTTCAGTGGAAGAGAATCTAAGTCCGGATGTAGTTACCATAAAAAAAAAGGTAACTAACTTTGTCGGTTCATTATGGTGATTGTGTTACTTCAGTTCAAAATATGTGACTTTGGATCTACGGTATCAATACAGTTAGACTGAGTTGGATCATTCTGACCTGTCTGGATCAGGGCCACAGCTTTGGACAACACTCCCTTGCACAGCACAGCAGCAATCCGAAGCGATGACGGCTGCCATTTCTCCTGTTGGAGCCAAATGTTATGTTTTAAAGGTGAAGACCTTCAAATTGTCTCTAGTAATGTTACCCACCTGAATGAGCCAGCCCAGTCTGGGGTCTGTGTTCTGGCTGGTATTAGGAGCAGTAGTAATTGTTTAAGAGTGCATTTATTGAGTGTACTCTCTCCCTCGTAATCAGAAGCATATTCAGGCATTTACATACAAGCCTCTGAGGGTTGCTCAGGAATGTATTACAAGCAACGAGAGGAGCCGAGCAGCAAGCAGATCTCCCCTTCCATTTACTTTCCACTTCACATGTCATTGCTCCATACAGAGGAAGACAATGAAATCGGATTAAAGCTGAAGATCGAAAATGGCTGACATGGAGGATCCATCCCCAATATAGCAGTTATTTCGTGTGTTTGTGTGTGTGTGTGTGCGCGCGCGCATTACTGTGTGTTGTGTTTCTCTCTCTCTTTCTCCTGGCATCCTATAATGCCAAAGACTTATCCCCCACTTCAGAGAAAGGGGAATATAAGTATCCCCTTCATCCACATACAGTACTGTGCGAGATCCGAGCCTAGCTTGAATTTGTTAGTTTGGAATCATTTCAGTACCATCGGGTAATTCATAAATTCACTTCACTGTTGGGTAACATGGAGCTGGCAGGTGGACTGCCTTAGTCCTAAATGGTACCCTATTCCCTTAATAGTGCACTACTTTTGACCAGGGCCCATAGGGCTCTGATCAAAATTAGTGCACTATATAGGAAATAGGGTGCCACTTGAGACGTAGCCACTGCCTTTTGAAAGGGGTTTTAATCAGAGCTCCTCTGCAGGGAGAGAGGCTGGCAAACAAGAGTGTCTTACCTCATAAGAGACCTGCTCAAGGTGATTGGGAGAAACCATCAGTCATGTTATTGTTAAAGAGCCCAGGTCTAGGGCAATGGGTCTGGTGCTAATGGCTGTTGAGGTGCTAGCCAAAACTCTGCTAAGAAGGGAGAGATTCAGATTCATGCTGGGTTTCAACTCTCCCACATACACTTGTAGGATGCTAGCTGATTCATTGCTTGGTCTAAGTATTTTCTTAGTGAAGTAGTTTGACAAGTATTGCTATTGAAATTAAACCCTTCTACCTAACAGGTGGCCATCTTGAGTTAAGATAAATTGATGAGTAGGCCTAATTATTTAATGGAACAAGACCCAATCTGTAGCATCAACAGTCTGACAGACCGAGAAAACCGGCTAACAAATTGAAATGCAAAAATAAGTGGCAGTCAGTCAATTCCACATATGCCAAGATGAGGACACTTTGTCAACACAACAACAACTCTAAACAAGCAACTCGATAACAAGTGTGATGCTAGGCTACCCAAAGACAATGGAGCAGATCTGCTAGGCCCCGCTGCTTATTTACGTAATGCACGGTTAGACTAAACGAAGTGAGCACGCTCCATTAATTAATGGAGCGTGAGCGCTTCTTAATTACAAGCCCGTTAGCACTAATGGCTCTCGTCTCATCAGATTAATGCAGACTCGTCTTCATGAGGAGGAGCGTTCTGCTAGCTAGCTAAGACAAGACCAGGCTAACTCTGTCTGAGTGAGATGGGTTGAATAGATTGTACACTTGCGATTGGGTGGGGTGGAGGTTTCGGGAGAGGAGTGGGGTGGAGTGGGTGGAAGAGGGAAGGGGTGTGGGCATATGACGTTGGGTGAGATGGGAGTAGATTAAAGGGTTGGTTTGGTGGGTGGGTGGGTGTGAGGTAGTTGAGTAGGGTAGAGGGTTTGGATGAATAGGGGTGAGGAGGGTAGAAGGGTTGGAGATTTGGAATGGATAGGGTTGGGTACTAGGGGTGATGGTTAGAAGAGGGGCTGGGGGTGACAAGCTGGCAGGCCTCATTAAGCGCAGCTTTAATCAACCCAGCAGCTGAGAAACAAAACCCAAGAAAAAGTATAACAATGGAGGCTTGTTAGGGGGAGGCCTGTGTCTATGTCTGCCCCGGGTTGGCAGGTTCCCTGGGACGGAGGAGAGGGTGTCTGACTGGTCTGGGCCCTAAAGCTCTGTGCCACCCGTTTACTATGACAGACATCTGGGGGACCACCTTGGATAAAGAGCAGCCATTAGTTCAGGTTAAAGTTAATGACCAGTAATGGTACACCACCCCTGCCTAGCCCGGGGTTTGAGCCCGTCTTAAATGAAATACCAGTCACTCAGGATCAATACATAAACAGAGGGAACAGGCTAGAAGTGAATAAGGTGTGTGTGTGTGTGTGTGCTTGTGTGTGCATGTTCAGAGGTGGCACAGGTGGATGGGTGTCATGTGAAAAGGAGATGGTTTTCCTTCTGAGCAGATTACTAGCAGAAAAGAAACCAACAGGGTTTTGGATTTGTTCCCATTATACTTAAGTTTACAGAGTAAT
The DNA here is from genome assembly GCF_020615455.1 of Coregonus clupeaformis. Lineage (NCBI taxonomy): Eukaryota > Metazoa > Chordata > Actinopteri > Salmoniformes > Salmonidae > Coregonus > Coregonus clupeaformis. Next base: position 47,102,380 of record NC_059221.1, on the reverse strand, counting down.
CTCATTTCCAGTTTTGCCGTTAGCTAAAACTGAACGAACCCCTATAAAGCGACCCTGAGCACTCTCCTAAACCGACTACTTAATTATTTACAATTTCATGGTTGTCTGAGATGTGTTATTCTAATAGATTTAGGAATTAGATGGTTTAAATACCATACATTAACCTCTAAAGCTGAATTTTATCCTTTGTTGGCAGTAAAAGTCACCTCATGTTGAAGAGAGGAGTAGTGTTCTTACCTAGAGTTGTGTCAGTGATGTAGCGTTAGTAGTCACGTAAAATACTTTATAGTCTAAAATTGTATAACTGAGGCAATGCGCCATTATACAAAAATACTTAAGACACTCATGAGAAAACTAACCATGAGGCTTCCAAGACTGGACGAGAGAGAGAGAGAGAGAGAGAGAGAGAGAGAGAGAGAGAGAGAGAGAGAGAGAGAGAGAGAGAGAGAGAGAGAGAGAGGAAACAGATAGACAGGTAGAGGGAGAAAGATAGAAGGGAGAGAGAGGAAACAGATAGACAGGCAGAGGGAGAAAGATAGAAGGGAGAGAGAGAGACTGGGATAGTAAGAGAAAGAGAGAGAGAGAGAGAGAAAGAGACAGAGTGAGAAAGAGAGTGAGTGCTTTGTTATGTCTCCTAGAGCTCTAGTGTTTCCTGGAATGCCTGGCAGCAGAGTCAGAAGTCAGAGCCACAGGGAGGAGGAGAGAAGAAGAGAAGGAACGGCCTCCTGTCCTGACAGACAAGCACCACTGAGTTGACATAATTTAACAAACTGCCAACGCTCAAGATGTTTCACTGACAAAAATGGCTATGCTACTGAGCTCTATTGAGATTTTGTTTTGTTTGCGTGTGGATGTTGGGTGTGGATGGGGCACATTGACAGACAGGAGTAGGAGAAGAGAGATATACCTGTGCTTTATGGAGATCAATGGCTTCTGGACCCCACTATCGCCTCGGGCGGGCCACACAGAGTTGCAACCCGTCCCGGACAGACCGCTTGCCCTCTGCCATGCTAATAATAACAGCCAGCAGAAATATGCATAGAAACGAGATCTCTTATAGCGTAGCTTAGCCTCCTGGATAGGAGAACACTGAGCCATGAGAAGGGTTGTCTCCTCTCTCCTCTCTCCACTCAGACAGGAATGTGTGGTCTTGAGGAGTCGAGCTGAGCTGAACCTCACCACTACCGATTCCTATTATATCACACTGTCCTTACACTGAGCTAGCTGCAGGCTCAGAGTCTGAAAGAGAGTTATATTTACACTAGAGGCAAACACACTGTATGGACACTCATATTTCTTACACACAGACAGACCTAGACATCTCGTCGTAAGTAAGGCATCTCTAGAACACCAAGAGGGTTAGAATAGGAGACTCCTGGTTTCTGTCTAAGATGGTGTTGTTGTTGATATGGCTCTTCAAAATTAAGAGGATGGTTTAGAATTACCCAGTTCACTCACAGATATCTCACAGAGGGATTTGGTTGTGTTACATTACAACCTGTAATTTAAATTGATAATTTTTTCTGAATTTCATGTAATGGACATACACAAAATAGTCCAAATTGGTGAAGTGAAATGAAAAAAATAACTTCTTTAAAAAAATAAAATAAAATAAAGAAAAGTGGTGTGTGCATATGTATTCACCCCCTTTACTATGAAGCCCCTAAATAAGATCTGGTGCAACCAATTAGCCTCAGAAGTCACATAACTAGTTAAATAAAGTCCACCTGTGTGCAATCTAAGTGTCACATGATCTGAGTATATACAGTGGGGGAAAAAAGTATTTAGTCAGCCACCAATTGTGCAAGTTCTCCCACTTAAAAAGATGAGAGAGGCCTGTAATTTTCATCATAGGTACACGTCAACTATGACAGACAAAATGAGATTTTTTGTCTCCAGAAAATCACATTGTAGGATTTTTAATGAATTTATTTGCAAATTATGGTGGAAAATAAGTATTTGGTCAATAACAAAAGTTTCTCAATACTTTGTTATATACCCTATGTTGGCAATGACACAGGTCAAACTTTTCTGTAAGTCTTCACAAGGTTTTCACACAATGTTGCTGGTATTTTGGCCCATTCCTCCATGCAGATCTCCTCTAGAGCAGTGATGTTTTGGGGCTGTCGCTGGGCAACACGGACTTTCAACTCCCTCCAAAGATTTTCTATGGGGTTGAGATCTGGAGACTGGCTAGGCCACTCCAGGACCTTGAAATGCTTCTTACGAAGCCACTCCTTCGTTGCCCGGGCGGTGTGTTTGGGATCATTGTCATGCTGAAAGACCCAGCCACGTTTCATCTTCAATGCTCTTGCTGATGGAAGGAGGTTTTCACTCAAAATCTCATGATACATGGCCCCATTCATTCTTTCCTTTACAGGATCAGTCGTCCTGGTCCCTTTGCAGAAAAACAGCCCCAAAGCATGATGTTTCCACCCCCATGCTTCACAGTAGGTATGGTGTTCTTTGGATGCAACTCAGCATTCTTTGTCCTCCAAACACGACGAGTTGAGTTTTTACCAAAAAGTTCTATTTTGGTTTCATCTGACCATATGACATTCTCCCAATCCTCTTCTGGATCATCCAAATGCACTCTAGCAAACTTCAGATGGGCCTGGACTTGTACTGGCTTAAGCAGGGGGGACACGTCTGGCACTGCAGGATTTGAGTCCCCTGGCGGCGTAGTATGTTACTGATGGTAGGCTTTGTTACTTTGGTCCCAGCTCTCTGCAGGTCATTCACTAGGTCCCCCCGTGTGGTTCTGGGAGTTTTGCTCACCGTTCTTGTGATCATTTTGACCCCACGGGTGAGATCTTGCGTGGAGCCCCAGATCGAGGGAGATTATCAGTGGTCTTGTATGTCTTCCATTTCCTAATAATTGCTCCCACAGTTGATTTCTTCAAACCAAGCTGCTTACCTATTGCAGATTCAGTCTTCCCAGCCTGGTGCAGGTCTACAATTTTGTTTCTGGTGTCCTTTGACAGCTCTTTGGTCTTGGCCATAGTGGAGTTTGGAGTGTGACTGTTTGAGGTTGTGGACAGGTGTCTTTTATACTGATAACAAGTTCAAACAGGTACCATTAATACAGGTAACGAGTGGAGGACAGAGGAGCCTCTTAAAGAAGAAGTTACAGGTCTGTGAGAGCCAGAAATCTTGCTTGTTTGTAGGTGACCAAATACTTATTTTCCACCATAATTTGCAAATAAATTCATAAAAAATCCTACAATGTGATTTTCTGGAGAAAAAAAATCTCAATTTGTCTGTCATAGTTGACGTGTACCTATGATGAAAATTACAGGCCTCTCTCATCTTTTTAAGTGGGAGAACTTGCACAATTGGTGGCTGACTAAATACCTTTTTTCCCCACTGTATACACCTGTTCTGAAAGGCCCCAGAGTCTGCAACACCACTAAGCAAGGGGCATCACCAAGCAAGCGGCACCATGAAGACCAAGGAGCTCTCCAAACAGGTCAGGGACAAAGTTGTGGAGAAGTACAGATCAGTGTTGGGTTATAAAAAAATATCAGAAACTTTGAATATCCCACGGAGCACCATTAAATCCATTATAAAAAAATGGAAAGAATATGGCACCACAACAAACCTGCCAAGAGAGGGCCGCTCACCAAAACTCCCGGACCAGGCAAGGAGGGCATTAATCAGAGAGGCAACAAAGATAACATTTTAGTCATTTAGCAGACGCTCTTATCCAGAGCGACTTACAGGAGCAATTAGGGTTAAGTGCCTTGCTCAAGGGCACATAGACAGATTTTTCACCTAGTCGGCTCGGGGATTAGAACCAGCGACCTTTCGGTTACTGGCACAACGCTCTTACCCACTAAGCTACCTGCCGCCCCCTGAAGGAGCTGCAACGCTCCACAGCGGAGATTGGAGTATCTGTCCATAGGACCACTTTAAGCCGTACACTCCACAGAGCTGGGCTTTACTGAAGAGTGGCCAGAAAAAAGCCATTGCTTAAAGAAAAAATAAGTAAACACGTTTGGTGTTCGCCAAAAAGGCATGTGGGAGACTCCCCAAACATATGGAAGAAGGTACTCTGGTCAGATGAGACTCAAATTGAGCTTTTTGGCCATCAAGGAAAACGCTATGTCTGGCGTAAACCCAACACCTCTCATCACCCCGAGAACACCATCCCCACAGTGAAGCATGGTGGTGGCAGCATCATGCTGTGGGGATGTTTTTCATCGGCAGGGACTGGGAAGCTGGTCAGAATTGAGGGAATGATGGATGGCGCTAAATACAGGGACATTTTGAGGGAAACCTGTTTCAGTCTTCCAGAGATTTGAGATTGGGACGGAGGTTCACCTTCCAGCAGGACAATGACCCTAAGCATACTGCTAAAGCAACACTTGAGTGGTTTAAGGGGAAACATTTAAATGTCTTGGAATGGCCTAGTCAAAGCCCAGACCACAATCCAATTGAGAATCTGTGGTATGACTTAAAGATTGCTGTACACCAGCGGAACCCATCCAATTTGAAGGAGCTTGAGCAGTTTTGCCTTGAAGAATGGGCAAAAATCCCAGTGGCTAGATGTGCCAAGCTTATAGAGACATACCCCAAGAGACTTGCAGCTGTAATTGCTGCAAAAGGTGGCTCTACAAAGTATTGACTTTGGGGGGGTGAATAGTTATGCACGCTCAAGTTTTCAGTTTTTTTGCCTTATTTCTTGTTTGATTCACAATAAAAAATATTTTGCATCTTCAAAGTGGTAGGCATGTTGTGTAAATCAAATGATACAACCCCCCCAAAAATCAATTTTAATTCCAGGTTGTAAGGTAACAAAATAGGAAAAATGCCAAGGGGGTGAATACTTTC